>NW_008338126.1:2868660-2929089 GCF_000622305.1 Nannospalax galili | reverse complement strand
CCGAGCTTTCCCCTGCCCCGCTGGTCCCGCGGTCCCACTACACCAGGTAGCCCCCAGCCCCGCCCTCTTGCCAGTCTCTGGTGTCCCACCCACACCAGCTTTGTGACCCGGGTGCCGGGCCGCTTCCTGGTCAGCCGTGCTCTGGAGAAAGGAGCGGCCAGCGAGGTGCGGCCGCTCGCTGCCCCGGGCAGGGGCACAGGTAGGTGGCGGCCGCGGGCTGGGCAGCTCGCTGCGCCTCCGACCGGGCGTGGGGGCGGGGGCGGGGTGTAGGACTGGGGGAGGGGAAGGCCCGAGGGACGAGGTGGAGCTCGCCGAGCCGAGGTGCGAGGATGCAGATGTAAGGGTGTGCGAGGTGGGTACTCGAGGGTGGGGTCGGCGGCGTGCCGGGGGCTCAGGGAGCTTGTGAGAATTGGGGTTCGGGCGAGAGACGGAGTAAATTAGCTTGGTGGACTTGGGGAGGAGCTTGGGTTGGAGTCCTGGGAAGCAGAGAAGGATTTGAGGGGTGCACAGAGGAAAGGACCGGAATAGGGAAAGTGTGGGGCCTGGGGGCCGGGAAGAAATAAGTTGGGCAGCGCGCGGTGGGAAAGAAGGCGATTCTGAAGGTTGGGGACGCAAAACGGGAAGAGATGGAGAGATTAGGGCCCAGGGGCAGCTCCGAGGGTGAGAGGAAGGAAAGAATGGATGGTGAGGGACAGAAGGGATGGGGGCTGGAAAGGGCGGGGCGGGGAGGCAGGTGGCGGTGGGGTTGGGTCTGGGGGTCGCAAGTCTCATTTCTGGGGGGCTGGGAAGGGCCTGAGCTGGGAGTGGAGGAGGGGCAGAGGAGCTGGGAGTGGTGAAGAGAGAGGCTAGGATTTGGGGGATGGGAATTAGATTTTGTGTGAGGCGCTGTGGAGTGAGTAAAAGTATCAGGATGTGGGAGAGATTAGGTCGCTCTGGGGGGAAAATAGGGAGCTGGGTGTGTGACACGAGTTTCTGCGGCTTAGGGGAGCAGGCAGGTTAGGGAAGTGCAAGTTACAGGAAAAAAGAAGTAGTGAAGAACTGAACTGAATAATGGCGGTGACAGAACAATGAAGGTGGATTGTTGGTGGTTAGGTAGTTTAGAACTAGTTCGGGTTCCTATTTTAGGAAAACAGTTTTTAGTATTGCATTTTCAAATCATCCAAAGGTGTCTGCAGTCTTGACGGTCATCGGTTGACAGATGTTTTTCTAGTGTGTGGATATGGCGGATTTCTGAGAACCCTGGCAGGGAGAAGGACGGCCTCATCCCCAAGTCAGCCCTGACTCTGTTCCCACCCACTCTTTCCTCGCATGCCCACTGTTTTTTCTCTTTTAAAAAATATCTTTCTAAACCCCACAGCTTGAGCCAGTGAATACCGGACAGATCCAACAGGTAGGTGAGATTAATTTCTAGCATTTTCAAAACATCTTTAAGGCTGTTGTCATAATTTTAGGCTTGCGATACAGCAGCATGCAGTAGAAAGATCTTGAGCTTTGAATTGAATTCTGGCTGTGCCACTTACTAGCTCTGATCCTTAAGAAGTTACTTCATTTCTCTGAGCCTCTTCATCTGTTAAGTGGCAATACCGACCTCATAGGATTGGTTGGTTACATGACATCATTTTTTGTAGTACCTAACACAGTGCTTGGCAGCTGATAGGTATCTAATAAATGTAGCTATCATATCTGGTATCATCAATCATTACTGTAACCTATTTATTATTCTTAGGGAGGATTGTTTATCTATTAAGGTTAGGTGTTCTCTCTCTCTCTCTCTCTCTCTCTCTCTCTCTCTCTGAAACAGGGTCTTGCTATGTAGCCTTGGCTGGCCTGGTACTCACTTTGTTGCCCAGGCTAACCTAAAATTCACAGTAATCCTTTTTAAATTCTTGAGTGTTGGGAGGTATGAGGTGTGAGCCACCACACCTGGCTTTCTTTTTTCTCTTCAAATCAGTCAGGCTCAGCTCACAGTTTCAATACTATTACCCTGTTGTGCCCCTCCCCCTTCACCTGACTGATATAATTATGTTTTTTTCTTGGAAACTAGCTTTAAAGTTTAAAAAACTGCCATGTTTAATTGTCAGTTATATATCTTGCCTCATTCAAAGAAGCTGTATAGAACTGAATTTTTAATGTACCAAGGTTATGTTTCATTTATTTGAAGAAATGATATGTTTTGTGGTAGCTTTAGCTGGCTTGTGGTACATGCACTATTGTACCGTAGTGTATGCTGTTATGTATGTTACAAAGCTGCTTCTCTGTAGTAAGCTAGGAGACCCATTACACAGCGTGTCACTCTGTTACTCTAATATATAATGTAGCTACTACAGATCTCACCGAACAGTATTGTTATTGCAGGTACTTATTTTCTTAATTTACCAGTTTGTAGGAGTTGGTTTTTGTTTTTTTTTCCCCATTTCTGGAACAGGCCCTGTCTCTTAGGGGTCAGTTTGTAATCTGCCACCATGAACAGTAGCCCAGGAGCAAGCAATGCCCATTACAGAAGCTTTGTGTAGAATCATCTTGACTTTATGGTTCCTAAAGTTGAAAGTTCAAACATTCATTTAATCCTTAGATCATTTTATAATACTGTACAAACTTCAAGAAGTGCCTTATTGGGAGAATGCAGGTTGTTAAACCAAAGGTTACCATGATTCCCTAAACTGAGGTTAGTTCCCTCAAATGCCGTACATGAAGAAAGAGATATCTTAGATACTGTCTGGACAAGTGATGTACATTTACTCTTAAGGAAATACTGAATTTTT
This sequence comes from Nannospalax galili, assembly GCF_000622305.1. Lineage (NCBI taxonomy): Eukaryota > Metazoa > Chordata > Mammalia > Rodentia > Spalacidae > Nannospalax > Nannospalax galili. Next base: position 2,926,327 of record NW_008338126.1, on the reverse strand, counting down.
TTGTCATTCAAAAAGAGAATCTCAGCCCAGTGTAGTGGCACATACATTTAATCCCAGCACTCTGGAGGCCAAGGCAGAGGCCAGCCTGATCTGCATAGCAAGTTCCAGACCAGGTGGGGCTACAGGGAGACCCTGTTTCAAAAAAACGAGAGAGAAGAATGAATGTGAGAATAGCACCAGGCGTGTACTACATGCCTTTAATCCCAGCACCCAGGAGGCAGGTGGAGGTGGAGGTGGAGGTTAGCCTGGTCTACATAGTGTATTCCAGGCCAGCTGGGGCTACAGGGAGGGAGGGGGAGGGGGTATGATGAATAGCATTTGGTGTGGTAGTCCAAAGATATAATAGTTATGATAGTCATAACTGTGTGCTTAAAAAATGATTGGAAGGTAAACCGTCCAAAATTTGGGGTTGAATAGGGATTAGCATCTGAATTCTGCTCCCAGCCTGCTTGTGCCCTCTACTGGGTAGAATCACACTTTTCCCATTTTCATGGGAAGTAGTCATCCAGTCATCTATCCATTTTACTCCAAAATTCATGTAACTGTTGGAAATGAGGATTAAAATCAATGCAGATGTGCAGAACCTGGATTCATATTCTCTCTCTCTCTCTCTCTGACATCATAGTGTGTCCATCCATTATGATATTGTCCGTAAGATTTGCCTTTCTACTGTTGAAATTAGGTCATTCAGCTAGGCATGGTGGGTCATGCCTGTAATCCCAGCACTGGGAAAGTTGTGGCAGGAGGATCTTGAGTTTGAGACCAGCCTGGACTACATAGTGAGTATCAGGCCAGTCTGAAATGGTGATATAAAATAAAAATACTGTAGCCGGACATGGTGGCAAACACCTTTAATCCTAGTGGGAGGCAGAGGCAGGCGAATCTCTTTGAGTTCAAGGCCAGCGTGGTCTACATAGTGAATTCCAGGACAGCTGGGGCTCCAGGGAGACCCTGTTTCAAAAAAAACAAAAAAATAAAAATACTGTCTTTCACTCATTTGTTCGTTTTTTTTGTTTGTTTGTTTGTTTTTGAGGTTTTTTTTTTTCTTTTTTTTTCTTTTGGAACGTCTCTCTCTGTCACATAGTTTCTTTGGAGGCTGTTACTTGATAACTATTTTCTGATGTTCAGGTAGAGTAGGACTCTGAGCAGTCTCAGATACAGACTGCAGAAGATCTCCTTTTTCTCCTGTCAGGATTAAGGTCTATGAGGTTGAAGAAGCCAAATACCCCTGAAAGAAGCACTTAGAAAGAGGGAGACGGTCTTCAGCAGCAGACACTGAATGTTGGCAAGAGAAGAGTTTGGATTACATATAAGAGCTGGCACTATGACAGGACTTTTTTAAAAACTGGTTATAATTTTAGTTGTTTTGTTTTCCCGCTGGTGGTACCAGTATACCCCATCATCTGCTTCTACCACCTACAGAAGGGTCTGGCAAGTGGGGGAGGCGCCTGTAGCTGTTGCTTGGAAGAGGAGCTGGCTCCTAGCAACAATGTCAGCAGGCCTTCAGCTCAGAGCACTAAATCTGCCCCTTTGAGGTCTGATTCAGTTCAGTAAATATCTGTTGAGTGCTTACTCAGTACTAGGCACCATGTGCCTTGCCTTCCAAGAGCTCATAACTCTCGGTACAGTAACAAGTGAGCATAGTACATGGTGCTAAGTGCTGTGTAAAAAGAAACCCTGGGTGCTTTGGGAAAACTAGACAGGCATGGATTGGTACAGGGGTTGGGGAAGTTTCCCAGGAGAAGGGTAAGTGATGGCTGAGCTGAGTGTTAATGATGACTAGGAAATAGCTAGGTCAGGGAGGCATAGAAGGTTGCTACAACCAGAATCAGTAAACCAAGCCAAGTGTACTGGGTTAAGATAGAGTGGCCATTTTATCCATGTAGATAGCAGGCCACAGAGTAGGCGTAGATGAGCAGGGAAGAGTGTGGCTCCAGGGCAAGGTTGGGCCTTTTTCTCTGATGTGCTTTATACATATAATTATCCTTGGGAGAAACATGGATAGTAGTGATTTTCACAAACAGGACCATTGTTTGATCTCCAGAGACTCAGCATTTTTGTTATTGACTTAATTGTTTGCTGACTCCTCTAAGTGGCTTCAGAGCCACATTGTAGCCCTGCGTTGATGCAGAAACTGAGTTGGCTCAGTCTAAAAGTCAACTGAAGTCTTTTAGGGATAATTTCATTATCTTTGCAGAATAATATCAGACATATATTAAATTTTACTTCCCTTCACCTTTATAGTTGAAGAAACAGTAATCAGATGCCTTCGTTTTACTTAACAGCAAAGTCTTGTATATTTTGAAATTTGTTACTCAAAAAATCATGTATTTTTTTTCCCAATTAATTCTTGGGTGTGTAATGTCACCAACATGATTGCAGAAATACTTTTGTTTTCTGACTTACCTCAGAGTACTCTAACAGAACCTGAACAGAGGTGGTGCCTTCAAGGAGTATAATAATTTTATTTAGCTTTTGTAATGAAGGCCTTTATTTGTAGATTCAAAACATCCTGTTGCTTGTGGTTTACATAAAGTTTAGTGAACTAGTAAACTTTAGCTCTCATAACTGTCTACTTGGACACTGTTAATGTCTGGATGAATTGAACTTGCTTTCTTTCTCTTGGTATGCAAAGCAGCAAAGGCAGGCCCAGGAACCAATCAATAGAACAGTGAGCTGTGTGTAACAAGTGGTGCGAGGTGCCAAGTTAGCAGGGGAGTTACATGTTGCTTATTTCAACCTTTTTTTCTGTGAATAAACTTTTTTTTTTTAATTCTACAGTTTTAATGGCTTCATAATAGTCCATGGTGTGTATAAACTTTTATTCAATAATAAATTATAGAATAATTTATTTAATAATGCTCCAATTTTGAACATTTAGTGTTCTAATTGCTTTGTTAATATAAACTGTGCTGCCATGAATCTACTTGTAAAAGAATTGTTAACATTTTTGATAACTTTAGAGCAACTGAGAAAGGAAATTTGAGTTTGAGGTTCTGAAAGAAGAGTATATCACCAAATAGGTAAGAAAAGGGAAAAAGGGGGCATTTTAGGTAATGACAATAGAAGCATCCTCAAGTACTAAAGTCTCAACAACTGGTAAGCTTTTCTTTCCAGCAAAAGCTCATAAAGCTGTGGGCATAGCAAGATGAAGTTTCCTATTACAGGTGACATTTTAATTGGATTTGCTTCCATATGCCTTGCTTTTACAGTTGCAACCAAGGCAATGGCTTACTACCTCAACTCAGAAACCCACCTGGACCCAGGACCCATCTACGTTCGAGAAAATGGGCAGCTACATATGGTCAATCTGGCTCTGGATGGTGTCAGGAACAACCTACAGAAGCCCCGGCCTTTCAGACTATTTCCAAAAGGCTTTTCTGTGGAGCTGTGCATGAACAGGGAAGACGACACTGCCCAGAAAGAGAAGACTGATCACTTCATCTTCACATACACGCGCGAGGGGAATCTGCGGTACTCTGCCAAATCCCTCTTTAGCCTCGTTCTAGGATTCATATCTGACAATGTTGATCACATTGATTCCCTCATTGGCTTTCCTGAGCAGATTGCTGAAAAGCTGTTTTCTGCTGCTGAAGCCAGACAGAAATTCACAGAGCCAGGTGCAGGGCTGAGGGCTTTACAGAAATTCACTGAGGCCTATGGAAGTCTGGTGCTTTGCTCACTGTGCTTGCGAAACAGGTGGGTATTCTCATTAGGATGGTGAGCTCTTTATTGGATATGTTTATCCTGTCAAGCCCTGGGGCTTAGTGGGCTCATGAGTTCTACCATTAAATAGTACTTCAATTTAGAGCTTCCACATGCAAAGTACAGGCCATTTTATTGAAAAAAAAAAAAAAGGAAAAAAATTGGGCCGGAGAGATGGCTCAGTGGTTAAGACCTGGGTTCAAATCCCAGCACCCACATGGCAGCTAACAACTGTCGGTAACTCCAGTTCCAGGGGATCCGACAGCCTCTTCTGTCCTCCGTGGGCATTGCACAACACAAGTGCACTTACCTACATGCTGGCAACACACTCGTACACATAAAAAAATAATAAATTTTTTTAAAAAAATCAGTCTTTCCTCATCTCCCAGATAACACCCTTATTTTTAAAATGTTTTGTAAGGATTAGGTTGGTTACCACAGCTTTTCCAATATATAGAAAATACTTTGAAATCAACTTTGTGATGTCCTCTTTTGAGATGGGGTGTTGCTAGATTGCTCCTACTGTCCTCCTCCTCCTCCCCATGCCCCCTTGGAGCCAACTCATAAGAGTATATGGAAGACAAGGTGTAATCTGCCAAATATCTCATCATATGTCCTTGGGAATGTGAAGATCAATACTAAGAACTCTTGATCCTGTTTCACTAGATACTGTTAGGTTAAAAAGTAACACTAAAAGAACAAGTGATTAAAATTTCAAATATCCTAAAGTTTGGGAAGTTTCAGATAAGATTCCAGTGCCAAAGCCTGTCCCTTATAAAGCAACCTTTTTCTCTTGTAACTGATTTACTTTTGGTCATGTACTTTTTTGTATTTATTCAAAGTATGCCACTATAATTTAACCTTCCCACTGTGGGATGTGCCAATCTCCTCTTGTGGCCCCCTGTCTGTTGTGCACCCCTGCATGGTCAGGGTCTCCCTGTAGTCCCAGCTGACCTGAACTCACTGTGTAGACCAGGCTGGCTTTGAACTCAATGATCCGCCTGCCTCTGCCTCCCGAGTGCTGGGATTAAAGGTGTGTGCCACCACGCCGGCTTACATCTCCTAGTTTTAAAAAAGTAAAATAGTAAAAGTGACCATGGCAAACTGTTCAAACATGAGCACAGACAAGTATAAAACTTCTCTTTCTCCTCTCCTATGTCTTTTCCCATAAACAACTGTTAGCTATTTTTTGTTATTCCAGAGATGTTCTGTACATTTACGTGTTTTGTAGCTTTCCTGTATTACACACAGCTATGTGTTTCATCCATCCATGCACCTTGCTTTCTTCACATAATTTGAAAATCATTTATAATTAGTATTATGGACTTTTTTGTGTGTGTGTGTCTTTTTGAGACAAGATTTCCCTGTAGCCCCAACAGGCTTGGAACTCACTAGGCCTTGAACTCACAGAGATCCACCTGCCTCTGCCTCCCAAGTGCTGGGATTAAAGGCGTGTGCCATCATGCTCAGCTATCATCTGAATTTTTTATGATTAGAAAATGAATAGCAGTTTATTTGATTCTGTGTGTGGTGTGTTTTACTGAAGATCCATCCCAGGACCTTGTGTATGTTAAGCCCTTTTAACTGAGCCATATCCCTAGCCCACCATTTTACTATTAAGATGTACAAACCTATAAAGGAAAGTAAACCAAAAATATGTGATAAAAAGAGAAAGCAATAAAAACCAGAATATATAAGCTAAAATTCTTACACTCTTAAAAAGATGAAGGAAAAGGTAACTAGTTTAAATTTAATTGACTCATAGAATTAATGATTTTACCCTACATCAAATACTTTCAAAAAGCCAGATAACAGAACCATAAACTGAGTGCATCTCCTGAAAGCTCTGTGTTATAGTCAGTCAAGGCAGGACACAGGGCTACTGTCAGTAGAAGGAAAGAATTTAACTTGCTTTAATGACAAAGCCAATTTATTTATTATATATTTTATTCCCTCCCCTTCTTTCTTCCATTTTATTTTATTTTTTGTTTTTTTCTGTCTTTTTGAGACAGGGTCTCCCTGTAACCCCAGCTGTCCTGGAACTCACCATGTAGACCAGGCTGGCCTTGAACTCAGAGATCCACCTGCCTCTGCCTCCAGAGTGCTGGGATTAAAGGCATAAGCCACCACACCACCCCTTCCATCTTTTAATAGGATCTTTTTCTGTGCCCAGGCTGGCCTCACACTGTCAGTCTCCTGCCTCAGCCTCCCTTGCCCTGCCCCATGCCTTTGTTTAAAAAAGGTTTCTTGGGATTTATTTATTTTTATGTGTTTGAGCCTTTTGCCTACATGTATATAAGTGCAGCACATGTGTGCAGTGCCTGCCGAGGCCAGAAGAGGCAATGAGTCCCCTAGAAGTGGAGTTACATATGGTTGTTAGCCAACATATGGGTACTAGCAACTGAACCTGGGTTCTCTACAAGAGCAGCCAGTGCTCTTAACTGCCAAGCCATGTCTCCAGCCCCAAGCCCTTCATTTTCACTTCTAAGTTATTTGTTTACTGTAGAAAAATTAGAACACTGAAAAACAGAATTATGTATGTCTTGTTTTAAAATTATTTTATAAAAACAATACATATTTGGGAAACACATAAATCTAATATTAAGCTTTTTATAATCTAGCCAGGCATGGTGGTGCACACCTTTAATCCCAACACTTGGGAGGCAGAGATGATAGGCTTATCTCTGTGAGATCAAGGCCTTCTTGGTCTACTTAGTGAGCTCCAAATTGCTGGGACTACAGGGAAACCTGTCTCAAAAAATAAATTTATAATCTCACCACAGCAATCATTCTCAAATGCCCGTTTTTATGCATTTAAGAATGGAGTCTCTACTACTGGTATTCTATTTTCCATGCTTGCTATTTATCCATATTCTGTGCTCTGACTGATGATAGTGTGATAATAATGGCACTTTTATTCACATTTGATGAGTACATAAATTAATGTAATAACCCCAGTATCAAAATAATAAAATAAGTTCTGCAGCATTCTGGAAAGTGGTTTGGAATATGTATTGAGAGCCCTAAAAACATCCACACCATTTTTTCAACCCATCATTCACCGTATTGATCTTATTTGTTTCTTTGTTTCTTTGGGTTTTAAATGGGGTCTTAATCTGAAGGCCTGGCTTGCTTGCAGCTCACTGTATATTCCAGCTGGCCTCAAACTCAGATAATCTTCCTGATTTTTCCTCTTGACTGAGATGGCAGGCATGTGCCACCATATTTGTCCATAATTCCACTTATGAAGACTACGTCAGCCAGGCCTGGTGAGCACCTTAGGAGGCAGGGTCTGTCTTAAGGGAAAATGTGGTTCCAAGGAGGTGGCTCTTCCAAACAGAGTCACACAGTTAGTAGGAGCCAACCTTGCTTCTCCTCTTACTCTCAAGCTCCAGGCAAATGGAGGAGCTGAAGCAAACATCTCTCTTGTGGGCCAAGGCGCACACCTGTCACCTAGCACTCACAAGGCTGAGGCAGAAGGTTCATGGACATTTTGGCTACATAATAAAATCTTATCTCAAAAAGCAGATCTAGTCCAATCTCTAATGACAGTGTTCATCATTGTACTGTTTGTGGCAATGGGAAGCTGAAAGGCAGACATTTAATAGGGAACTTGTTAAGCAAATTATGGTACAGTAGTGAAATGAAGTATTAAGTAGCTTTAAGATAATATGCCAAGGTCATTTAAATGATGTGGCAAAATGTTCATAATGTAATAAATGAAATAAAAAGCATAAATCCAGGCATAGTGATTTAGGCCTGTAATCCCAGCACTTGGAGGTGGAGACAGAAGGACTGAAGTGAGTTCATGGCAGACTACATAGCCAGTACCACCAGACTAGACAAAGCAAAACTCTGAAATTTTAAAAAAAATACTTTAGGCAAATGGACATTAAAAACAAACAACTTTTGCTGGATAGATGGCTCAGCGGTTAAGAGCACTGGCTGGTCTTGCAGAGGACCTAGTTCAGTTCCCAGCACCAATATGGCAGCTAATAACCATCCTTAACTCCAGCTCCAGGGGATCTGACACCCTCTTTTGACCTCCAAGGACATTACACACACAGGGTGCACTTACATACATGCAGGCAAAACACACAGAATAAAAATAAATTTCTTTTTAAGGACTGTGTGTGTCTGTGTAGGTGCAGGTACATGCATGCCATGGTATGTGTGTAGAACGGCCCATATATGGAGGTCAGAGGACAGTTTATGGAGTTGGTTCTTTCCTTCCACTTTTATATGAGTCCTGGGGATTGAATTATGTTGCCAGACTTGTGCAGCAAGTACTTTACCCACTTGACCATCTTGCTGGCCAGATCCTGTTTTTAAAGATTTTTATTTTTTAATTATATCTATGTGTATGGGTTTGTTTGGGAATATGTGCATGTGAGTACTGTTGCCAGTGGAGACCAGAGATGTCAGATCCTCCTAGAGCAAGAATTACAGGCAGTTGTGAACTTCTCAAATGGGTGCTGGGAATCAGGCTCAAGTTCACTGTAAGAGGAAGAAGTACTCTTAACCACTGAGCCATCTCTCTGGTCCCTGGACTCTATTTTTAAAAACATTACTAGGAACTGGAGAGATGGCTTAGCAGTTAAGAGCATTGACTGCTCTTGCAGAGGACCTAGGTTCAATTCCCAGCACCTGCCTGGTAGCTAATAACCATCTATAACTAGTTCCAGGGATCCAGTGCCCTCTTCTGGCCTCCACAGTCATTGCATAACACTGGTGTACCTACCTACATGTAGAAAAAACACTCATACACATACAAAAATAAAAATAATTTAAAAATTAAAAATAAAATATTAATTATTCTTGGTGGTGGTGGTGTTTGAAACAAGATCTCTCACTAAGGAGACCAAGCGTGCCTCAGACTCAGAGACCTGCCTGCCTCTGCCTCCACTTCCCAAATGCTGGGACTAAAGGAGTGTGCCACCATGCCCTGCTAAAACATTATTAATCATTTTTGTGGTTTGGGGGATTGAACACAAAGAAGTTTGGAATGACTTTATTTTTTTTTTTTTTTTTCCTTTCTAACTCTAAATTTGGGGCTTTTAATTTTTTGTTGTTCTTTTTGAGACAGGGTCTCCCTGTAGCCCCAGCTGACCTGGAACTCACTACGTAGACCAGGCTGGCATCAGCTGGCATCAACTCAGGGATCTTCCTGCCTCTGCCTCCCAAGTGCTGGGATTAAAGGCGTGCACCACTATACCTGGCTTTAAATATTTATTTAAAGAAAACCCTATAATGTCTACATAGATTGCAATTGGTTTTATTTTCTTTTTACTTTCTGTAGTTTCTTAACCTCCCCACCCCCCATTTTTCCCTAGGATCATGTATTACGTTTATATTTTGTTGTTTTGATTTTTGAATCAGGTCTCCCTTAGTCCCAGCTTGCCTGGAACTGGCTATGTAGGCCAGGCTGGCCTCAATCTCACAGAAATCTACCTGCTTCTGCCTCCACAGTGCTGATATTAAAGGCTTGCACCATCACGCCTAGGTATAATTTTTTTAAATACAGCAAACATTTTTCAGCATAATCTTTTGGATTGGTTGTTTTTGTTTTGAAACAGGTCCTCACTGTGTAGCCCTGACTGTTCTAGAACTCACTATATAAACTGGCTGGCTTTGAACTCACAGAGATCCTCCTGGCTCTGCCTCCCTACCATGCCTAGATGGAGTGTTTTTATTTTTATTCAGGTACAGTAAATTTTTAGTTTTGATCAAAACCCTCTTTTAAAATTTTTTATATTTATTTTTATGTGTATGAGTGTATTGCCTTCATATATTTAAATTGTACCCATGTTGTACAATGCCCATAGAGACCAAAAGAGGGCATTGGATCCCCTGGAACTGGAGTAACAGCTATCAGGCAAGTGCTGGGAACTGAACCTGCGTCTTCTGCAAGAGCAGCCAGTGTTCTTAACCACTGACCCATCTCTCCAACCCCCAAACCCTCTCTTCTTTTTTTTTGAGACAGGGTCTCCCTGTAGCCCCAGCTGCCCTGAAACTCACTATGTAGACCAGGCTGGCCTTGAACTCACAGAGATCCACCTGCCTCCTGAGTGCTGGGACTAAAGGTGTGCACCACCATGCCCAGCTTCCCCCTCTTTTTCTAACTCCTCAGGGTCACATAAGAGGACAGGAGATGTGGGCTTGTGTTTGCAATTCAGGGCTGAAGCTGCAGCAGCAGAGGTTGTACCATTACAAAAGGGGTCAAGCCAGAAGCAAGGACCTCGAGAAAGTAATTGAAAATAAGGAATCTGGTAGTTGAGAGCACTTTCTGTCTTGGCATTAAGCCATCAAGCATTCTGCCAGGAGAAGCCAGTGTCCCTGCAGCTGGGTCCAGCCCTACAAAATCTCCTCTCTTGTACTGAAACTCTAGTGATTGTCAGTCCCGCTGGTGGTTCCAGCACAAGTATATTGTCCCTAAAACATCACCCTATATTACTGAAGTAGTAGTAACTACCATATAAAGCGTGGAGGGCTATAGGCTGTCATGTACTTCTTAAATGTTTGTTTTCCTTAATAATTCTGGAAAGAAATAATTGTATGCAGAAACTGGAAAAAATTGAAGGTCCAAGGGGTTAAGTGATTAGGCAACTAATAATTAAGGCTGTTAGAATTCAAAGCTGGGCTGGCTGAATGACTCAGCAGGTAAAGGTGTTTGCCACCCTATGATACAGGCCTGACAACCTGAGTTCAATCCCTGGAACTACATAAAGGTGGAAGAAGAGAACTGACTCCTCTTCCTAATAATTTTTATTTTTTAATTCAAGCTCAGGCACTAAAGTGTGTTTCTTATGTCTCTACTATACTGTTCTGATCCTTCAGAGGTCAATATGGAAAACTAGTTACAAGAATCTGGAGCTTTATGTCCTAGATTGGCATCCAGTATTGCCTGTGGCCTAGAATGTTGGTCCTTGGCCTTGAATTCTATAATATTAATCACATTACAGAGTAGTATGTCCCTCACAGATAACCCTTACTTCAGAATTACTAAAAATCTTTTGGTAATTGATCAAAGAATGTGTATTTTCCTTTCTCTAATGCCAGTAATCTCCTAAACCCCATTAACACACTCCAACACCGTGGTTGGAGGGTGGAAAATGGTTGATTTACAGTACAATTAAATTGCATCTGAGTTAAGTAAGTCTTCTGTACCCAGCTGAGCTCCCTCTCCAGGCAGCTTAGATTTTGCAATTTAAAAAAGGTACCAGTATCTCAAGCCATCTGTACTTACTAGGCAGGCCAGTGATCAGTTTGAGTGCCTCTAATTTTGGTTGGATATAGGAAGAAAAGAGTTCCATCCTGTCTCTTGCTCTCTGATTATCCATCCTGTTTTTGGCAATTGTTATTCTGCTGACTAAAAGAGATGTAGACTCTTTATAATCCCACCGATACTAGTATACCCTCCTGCTGTAGAAATTTCCAGGCCTCCAAGAGGAAAGTAGACAAGAAGCAGATGCTCTCGCCGGTTAGTTTCCCTAGTATCTTTGGAATCGCTTCCCTCCTGTTCCTGTCACACCTGATCTCTTTCATTTTTTCCCGCTGACCTCATTAGAAATAGATGAACAACAAGAAGGCAGGGCAGAGCCCAGCTGGGTTGTGGAATGCCATTTTGATCTCCTTTTCCTCTTCAGGGACCTCCCTGATGCTTCCTGATAGCAACTTGGCAAGGTGTGCCAGTGTTCATGGTTTGTCTTAATAACCATCTAAATGAGAGTCATGCTGCCACATACTTTTGGAGTGGTTAAGGTAACAGAGGCCTTGCGGTATGGATGGGCTTGTGTTTGAGAAGGAACTGTGATCTGCAAGATAGCTCTTGAGGTACTTTTGAGGGTATATAGATTAAAACCTAGACTTCTTGGTCTTGTTTTAATTTTCATATTACTATATAACATAGTATCAGATAAAAAGCAACTTGCTAGGTATGGTGATTCATGCCTGTAATTCCAGCACTTGGAGGTTGAGGCAGGGAGGCTTAACTGTGTGTTTGAAGCCAGCCTGGACTATAGAGTAAGATCCTTTCTCAAAACAAGTGAGTAATTGAAATTTTGAATATGCTAAGCTTGGAACTTCGCAGATGAAACCCCAACTAACTCCAAGGTCTGTCTAATGCCAAAACAGATGTTTTCTCTTGTGATTTGCCTGTGTCATATACTTCTGTTTATTCAAAATATTCCACCATTGTGTACAAAGTCTTTTGAGCCATTTACTAATTAGTCCAGCCCTTGTGAGACAGTCATCAGTGAAGTGTGCTTATCATCTCTTACTCTTGGGTGAAAGCATGTTAGTTGTGGCACAGAAACACAAATTGAAAGTTTTAAAAGACTAGGAAGAAAAGCTACTGATTGCTCTCCGCACTGCACAGGTATCTGGTGATTTCAGAAAAACTTGAGGAAATTAAGTCTTTCCGGGAGCTGACCTGCCTGGATCTTTCCTGTTGCAAGCTTGGAGACGAACATGAACTTCTAGAGCATCTCACCAATGAGGCCCTGTCCAGGTACTGGCCTGCCATCACTTGTAGATGATTGTTTTATTTTTAAAGGATGATCCAATGGGATCATCTTAAAAGAATGCCAGTTACTTTCCTTTCCCGTGTTTACTTGTTATAGGCTAAAATATTCTTAGCCTCTGTGCACTTGGTATAAGCCCTGTAGATTGGATAAACCTTTGTTCTCTTTTCTGAATAAACTTTATTTAGCATGTAATCCTGGAAATCATCTGGGTGGAAAAACTGTCCAGTTCTAGTTTATTCTAGCAAGAGATAAAAAGTTTGAACTAGGGGGCTGGAGAGATGGCTCAGTGGTTAAGAGCTGACTGCTCTTGCAGAGGACCCAGGTTCCATTCCCACACCCACATGGCTGCCATGAACCATTCTTAACTCCAGTTCCAGGGGAATCTGACGCCCTCTTCTGACCTCCAAGGCATTGCACGACACGGGTGCACTGACATACATGCAGGCAATACACTCACAAAATAAAAATAATAAAATATTTTTTAAAAAAGTGAGCTAGTGAGCTGGCTCATTGGATGAAGGTGCTTGCTGCCAGACTGACAACCTGAGTTGTCAGACCTACATGATGGGAGAACTGACTCCCTCCCACAAGTTGTCCTCTGACATCCACATGTGTACCACAGCACATGTACGTACACATATACACACACACACAAATAAATGTATTTTTTTTTCAAGACCAGCAACAGCAGAAAAGGGCATTTCAAAATAGAACAATTTGGTGAGATTTGAATGGTGTCATGGTGCTTTGCTTGTCAATATGACAAGGGAAGGACCCTGAGTGGGGAACTTCCTTTATCATTGTCCTGTGGTCTTGTCTGTGAGCATTTTCTTGATTGTTGAGTGATAAATATCAGAGGTCCTGCTACTGTGGGTGTGCCACCCCTGGGCATGTGATCTTGGGTTGTATAAGGCCAAGGGGCTGGAGAAATGGCTCAATGGTTAAGAGTACTGGCTACTCTTCAGAGGACCCGACTTTAGTTCCTAGCACCCACATGGTGGCTAACAACCATCTATTACTCCAGTTCCAGGGGGGAATCCAATGCCATCTTCTTGCCTCCACAGGCATTGGTACAGTTACATACATGCAGGCAGAATACTCATAACACATAAAATAATAAAATTTTTGAAAGAAAAAATGAGGCTTGGCATAGGTTTGAGGAGCAAGCCTGTAAGCAGGTTTCTTCATGGTCTCTGGTCTCTGCTTCAGCTCCTACCTTGAGTTCCTGCTCAGGCTTCCCTTAATGGTGGAAGGCCAGTTGGAAGAATAAATGAAATAAACCCTTTTCTTCCTAAGTTGGTTTTGGTCAGTGTTTTATCACAGCAGTAGAAAGTAGCTAGGACATAACGGACTTTTGCAATATTTAGAGATACTGATATTTTTTTTTTAATGAAATGTTTCAGAGCATGTTCTCAAACTGTACTTAAGTGATGTATTTATGGACTTTGTTTCCCAGTGTAACTCAGCTCCACCTGAAGGATAATTGCTTATCAGATGCTGGCGTGAGGAAAATGACAGCCCCAGTGAGAGTGATGAAAAAAGGCCTGGAGAACCTAGCACTGTTAGACCTATCCTGTAAGTTTATTAGCAGATACAGATTATTAGTGTTGAAAGAACCATTCTAGAGATCATCATCCCCTTCATTTTAGAGGTGTTTTAGAGGTGATAAAAGGAAAGCTGACCTTTCTAAGGGCCATAGCAACCTAGTGACAGAAAAGCACTAAATAAAACCAGATGGTCTTGACTTCTGGCCCAATGCTTTTTGCAACATACCAGCAATTCCTGTAGGGCAGGAAAAGTCCTTTCAGATGGCCCATGCACTCAGTGTGCAGACAGGGCTCTTCTGTCATATTAAGAGCACACATAAAGGGTATTTGGCCCTACTGTCTTTGAGTCTCTGGTCCACGGTGTCTATCAGCTGGATTCTTTTCATCACCTGTTTAAAAAAATGAGAAATCCATAACTATGCTAACTTACTCAAGATTAACCAGACTTGCTGGGCGTGGTGGTCCATGCCTTTAATCCCAGCACTCAGGAGGCAAAGGCAGGCGGATCTCTGTGAGTTCGAGGCTGGCCTGGTCTACATAGTGAGTACCAGGCCAGTTGGGGCTACAGGAAGATCCTGTCTCAAAAATACTAAAAAAAAGAAAAGAAAAAAGATTACCAGACTCTATTGACTCCAGTGGTAGGAAGTCACCAACTTGAGTGTCCAGTGAATCTGTGGTAGGGTAGTATGGTTCACAATGAGTATAAGTCCCAGGGGTGAGGTCAGGGCCTAGCTTGCTCTGCTATTTTTTACTAGCAGTTTTGTGCCCTGGGGCAACTTATTTAACAAAGGCTCAGGACTTTGATTTTTGGTCTCTGTAAAATAAGGATAACACCAAGTTCTCTAACCTACCTCCCAAGGAGATCTATTAATTCATTAAATGTGTTTTGAGCATCTGTTATGTCCCTGGCACTGTGCTTATTACATCCTAGAGAAATGGCTAAAGCAACATGCTGATGTGGGAAGGTACTATATAAGAAAAGTTTTAGAAAAACAAGATTTAGTAAGAATAGTGATAGCCCCTATGTGTCCAAGTACCCTTGAAAATTTTTTGATACAAGACAAATTTATAGTTTATCCTAGCCTGAATTTTCTTCTCCTCAGCTTACGTTGGCATTTTACCAACAGTTATATCATGACAGAAAACTGCCTTGTTTTTGACATATAGGTAACCCTGAGATCACAGATGCTGGAATTGGATACTTATTTTCTTTTAGAAAACTAAACTGCTTAGATATCTCTGGGACAGGACTAAAGGTAAGGCTTTTGATTTTTTTTTTTTTCATTTTTCCAGACTTGTGATTTGGTACTTTGCTTCTGTTAATTGGTGTTTAGAAGCAGCTGGTATTTATTATAGTCTTATTTTGTTTTTTTGAGATACAGTGTTGCTACATAGTCCTGCTAACCTTTTGCTCATTGTGTAGCCCAGGTTAGCCTCATATTCAAAGCAATCCTCCTGCCTTAGCTTACTGAATACTGGAATCTCAGGCATGTACCATCATACCCAGCTAGTCTGGGTATTTTCGTTTTACTATGTAGCAGCCTAGGCTAGCCTAGAACTCATGATCCTCCTGCCTCAGCCTTTTGAGTATTGGAATTACAGGTATGTACCACCAACCTAATTTATGGTGGCCATTTGCTACTGAAAGCAAGTAAGATTTGGAAAAATGTACTCATGTCTCTGGTGTTTCTCCCTCACTAGGATGTCAAAGCCATCAAGGACAAGCTCCAGGCATACATAGGCCTTGTTCACTCCAAAGTGCCTTTGAAGGAATTTGATCACAGTAACTGCAAAACAGAGGGCTGGGCTGACCAGGTACAGTTATTACAACTTTTCATTTTAATTGTAGATACCTTATCCAATACACTGAATAAACAATCTTCTTGATATTCTTAGGCTAAATTATGAACTTCACCTCAAATCAGAGATGCTGATCGTCTGTTACCCATTTACTTGAGGAATTAATACTGGATTTCAGACTTTAATACTTTCCTGCTCTGGTTGATAGGTTTGCCCTCATCCCTAGAGGACTTAGGAGAACATGCCAAATGACTTGGGAAATAAGAGAATTCAGGTTTTCTATACAAAAAAGAAGAAACAAACCAGTCTGCCCTAACTTCAGGACAGATTCTCGTACAATGTGCTATACCAGAAAGAGATAAAAATAAACTCTGGTGTCACACTGTGAAGGGTTCAGATCTGGCTTTTCCTTCCCTCTTGGGCTCTTTGCTTTCCTCCCAGAGCCTTAGTGAGGAGTCTCTTTTTGGTCTTTCTCACTGAGTTCTGCCACTGAGAGAACTTAACTTTTACTCTCTCTTTTTTTAAGATTTATTTATTTTTATCGTTACGTGTATTGAGTATGTGCCTGCATGTGTGTATGTGCACATGCATGCCTGGTGACTGAAGAGGCCAGAAGAGGGCATCCCTAGAACTGAAGTTACAGAGTGCTGGGAACTGAACCCTACTTTCAGAAGAACAGCAAGTGCCATCTCTCCAGCCTTCTCTTGACTTGTTAATGTCCTTTCCCAGAATAGTGAAGTATAGCCCTAAATAGAAAGTCAGAAGGTAACCAAGTAGGGTGATGCAAATAGATACCAGCTTGCCTATCTGGGGTTCCTTCTCCTCAGACACTTAATAGGTGTTTCCTGGTAGAGACCTGGAGGATTTTGTCCTGGGCCCCTCTTTGACTTCGAGCCATAAAGCATGATGGTGGGCCTGTCCAGCTGCCTGATTATAACATCACTTCCCTATAGTTAAGAAGGAAGACTAGTGAATCAGTGTTTGAGAAGCACTTCAGGTTTGCTCTAGACCATGCATAGTGAATTTATTGCCTGAGTATAGCCCTGGTTGAGTCCTAGCATCTAGTGGACTTGGGCAGATGTGGGTGGGCTTGCCAAGGCCTGATGCAGTTTGGTAACAAGTTAGATGGTAGAAAGGGCTTAAATTGTAGAATCAGAGACTGCCTAATTATGGAATTTAGATCTGCCTCATCAGTAGCTATATGACTAAGGTAAGTTTGAGCCTTTATTTTTTTCATCTGTAAAATGCAAAAACTAAGAATTCTCTTAGAGGGCTTGGTAAGAATCGAATCACAGACCTAGCAGTATGGCCTTAAACACAAGTTGAGTGGGCCACTGTAGTTTCCTACCTTCACTTCAGCTGGCCTGCAGAACTTGCCAGCAGTGCTTTCCCTGACCTTCTGCTCATCCATTGCAGGAACTGGTCCAGCCTGACCCACTCTCCTGATCTCATCAGATGATACAGAAGAGTCAGTATGCCTAACAGAGGCCCACTTCTCCATCTCAAAATTTCTCCACTTCCCTCCTCTGAGAGAAACAACTGCCACTTTATGTCACTGATAATCCCTTGTTTGTTTTTCTCTCAGTCCTAGTCCTAAAGGCCTTCAGCCTCCTTCCCTACCACCACATTCTCACCATCACCCTCGGTATATGGACATCAGTTATCCATATGCTAGTGTGTTCCTCAGCCCCAAGTGCAGCTGTGTACTGTGTCCTGTTCTTGGTTCTCCCACCTCTTTGCCTCCCGCTGCAGTCTAGCCTCCACTGTTCTGGAAGCTGGTAAATAGCCTTAGTCTCTACCTTTCTTGACTCTGTGATAGATGTAAACATACATGCCTTGGGGTTTTTCTCTCTTAGCTCATTTTCCCTTTTCTCTTTTATACCTTCATTCCCCCTGGTAATCTTAGGTTCCTCCAGGTTTTAAAATTCTCTTTTCAGGGATGACTCTAATCCGGGGCTAGAGAGATGGCTCAGTGGCTAAGAGCACTGGCTGCTCTTACAGGAAACCCAACTTTGGGTCCCAGCACTCACATGATGACCAACAACCATCCATAACTCCAGTTCCAGGGAGTCTGACACCCTCTTCTGGCCTCTGTGGGCACCAGGCAGCACGTGGTGCACTTACATACATGCAGGCAAAACACTCATACACATAAAAATAAATGTTTTTTAAAACTATGACTCTAATCCATCAGAAATCAGTTGCATTCACAAATATTGTCCACAAGTCTCTGTCTGGCACCTCAAATTCAGCTCTTCCAGACTAGTTTCCTTCTACATTCTCAACTGGCCCACCCTGTTTCTGTTAGTGGAAGGACTGTTTCTCTTTTTCCAACTAAACTCATCAGGTTCGTTTAGTCCTTCATGGCTTTCCATTAGATTGGTTCCCATTTTCCATAACCAGGAAATCTTATTGGAGGGTCCACAACTAATATATACCAAGTGCTGTCTGGTGTGGCAGATACTGTGATAAACTCTTGATGCAATCCTTGTAATAGTCCCGTGAAATACTATTACTAATCCCTATTTTACAGACGAAGAAATTGAGACTCAGAAATTAAATCAGTAGCTAAGGGTCCTCTGGTGAATGTGGAAGCTGCTCTAAGTGCTCTGTGGTTGGTGGTTTTGTTGTTTGTATCTAAGTCTTGCTTTGTATCTCAGGTTGGCCTCAAATTTTCAGTTTTCCTGCCTCAACCTCACAAGTTCTGGAATTACAGGTGTGCACCACCATGTCTGGCTAGATGTGTGCTCTTAGACTCTTGAACTGCTCTGTATCCTGCAAATGTTTTCTCTAACTTTAATGATCATGTGATCATTTCATTGCATCCTAGTGAGAAATAATTAAATACAAAGTTCTTGTCACCCATATTTATTGAAATGATTATTTGCCTTTTATTCAGTTATAGTTTATACTCAGTCACATTTCTTAAGGAATTAGCGTAACTTATAATTAGCATAACTTATAATAAAATAGATCTGTAGCAGTTAAGAATAGAATCTGAAGTGCTGTGAGAATATGAAATGTGAGCATTCTGCATACATAGGAAAGTTGAGTCATTGTCGATGTATTTTAAGGCATGAGAAGGATCTCAGGATGTGTGAAAAATATTAAGACTAAGGTTTTAGATTTTAGTGTTTAGTTTAAAGATGTGCGGTTTATTTCTAACAGGAATAAGAGTGGAAATAGGCAGGGAGTAGGCTTAGCAGACTTTGTCTGAGTCATACAGACATAGATTGGGCATATTTACTGCATCCAGACTAGCTTGATACTTTTTTTTTTTTTTTTTGAGACAGGGTCTCCCTGTAGCCCCAGCTGTCCTGGAACTCACTATGTAGACCAGGCTGGCCTCAAACTCACAAAGATCTGCCTGCCTCTGCCTCCTGAGTGCTGGGATTAAAGGTGGGCGCCACCACGCCCAGCTTGATTCTTATTTTTATCACCAGTCATCTAAAATAAAATTTACCACACAAGTTTGTGTTTCAGGAAAAGGAACAAAGGAGGTAGGAATGGAGCTCAGAGGTGTAGAGTGTTTGCCCAGCACGTGCAAGGCTCTGGGTTTGATTCCCCAGGCTAAAGAAAAAAGTAGAAAGAAGGAAAAGAAGCAAGGGAGGACAAGAAAGGTTTGCGATTAAAAGCAAGTTTTTGTTTGGTTCAATCTTTCAGATCGTTTTGCAGTGGGAGCGAGTGACTGTGGAAGCTGTGCGGCAACGGAAAGATGCGGGGTCTCGGAAAGCAGCTCAGTACTTCTGTGAGAAATTCTCTTTTTGTGGGGCGGGGCGCACACTTTTTCTCTTGTTTAGTGTTTTTTTTTTTGAGACACAGTCTTCCAGCTGGTCTGGAACTCGCATGTAGACCAGGCTGTCCCCAAACTCACAGAGACCCGCCTGCCTCTTCTCCCAAGTGCTGGGACTAAAGGCATGTGCCACCACAGCCAGTGGGTTTTTGTAAAACAATCAGCCTCTTTGTGGGAAACACCTAATAGCATTGATTTATTATCACCAAGATGAATAGTCTTTTCAACGTAGGTACACCACGGGAAGGTTGTTTTTTATAATTATTTATTTGCATTCTCCTCCCAAAGAATTGCAGTGGCACAAGAGTAAGTGGAGCACAGAAGATTAAAACGAAGTGAAATGTAGCCAGCAGATGAAAGCAGGGCTAGATGTATATTCGGTGGTCAAGGCCTTGCCTGGCATGTGTGAGGCCCTGGATTCAATCTCAAGCACTAGGAAAAAAAGTAGAGAAAAGAATGTAACCCAAATACTCTTTAACAGAAGACTAGATAAACCGAATGTAGTATTTACATGCAGTAGAATATGATTCAGTCTTTCAAAGTAAGGACATTTTGACACATGAACCTTGAAGTACTTAATAGTTACAGATAAAGTTAGAAGGTAAAAAGTTCTTTGGGTTCATGAGACAGCTCATCAGGTTATAGTTCTTACCATGCAAGTTTGATACCCTGAGTTTAATCCCTGGATCCCATAGTGGAAGGAGGGAACTACTCCCAAAAGTTGTCTTCTAGTTCCACATGTGGGCATCAGACACACAAACATATAATTATAATAATAAAGTATTCTGGAGGGGTACGGATAGGAATGTAACTCAGTGATAAAATGCTTGCCTTGGATGTACAAAGCCCTGGGTTCTATCCTCAGCACTGAAAAAAATAAAAGTTCTGGAGATAGGTTAAAATGGTAAAAAATTAATTTTTTTTTTTAAATTTCGTGTGTGTGTGTGTGTGTGTGTGTGTGTGTGTGTGTGTGTTCTGCCTGCATGCAAGTGCACTCATGTTGTACAATGCCTGTGGAGGCCAGAAGAGGGTGTTAGATTCCCTGAAACTAAGTGAAGGATCGTTGTTAACCACCATGTGGGTGCTGGGAACCAAACCTGGGTCCTCTGCAAGAGCAGGCTGTACCCTTAACCACTGAGCCTTCTCTCCTGCCCTAAAATGATAATTTTATGTTGCATATATTTTGTCATTTCAGACAATACTTAGGTGATAAACTGAAGGAAACAAAGATTGCAAAACAAGAATCCTAGGACATAAACTACAGGGTGAGATTGTTAAGATTGTTGCTGGAGTTGTGCCACAGGGACATCTCACAGTAGCTAGAGTCAGGTCCAGGTTTTAAAGGGGCGGAACAAAAAAGAGCTAACAATTTTGAGGTTTTAGACTGTGTCTATACTTTGTATACATTATTTCACTTATATTCTTAGAAAGCTGAGAAAACTGAATCCCAGGTTTTTGTTCAGACTCACTTAGAGCCCAGTAAGAGCCATGCTTCCCCTCTGCTAGTACGTCTGCCACTGCTTCTTCACAGGGCACTTGGCCCAGACCACCCTGGGACCTTTGACTTGAACAGCTCCCCAGACTTGCAAGCCTTGGCCTACCAGCTCAGAAAACTTGTCACCCACCCCTCTGATATTCTTACAGATCAGAAGCAAGCTCTCACAGAAGCCTCAAGGAAATGTCCCCTGGCAGATACCCACATGAACTCTTCTGGAAAACTCCAGTTCTATAGAGAAAAAGCTCCAGACTGCCACGGGCCACTGTTGAAGCATGATGCTGCCTTGAGCCAGGAGTCAAAGAAGTGCAAGAAGAGAGCTTTCGAGGGTTCTGAGCTGGAGCAGAACAGCTCTTCGCAGTCTTCCAAGCAGAAGTACGTGTGTCTGGCTATGGAAGACTGGGACTTGCTAAATTCCTACTGACAGACACAAGTTTGACCTTTCTCCCTTCACCTCTAGTGTGTGAGGGCAGGAGACTGATGATAATTTTCTTTTGGTTTGAATTTACCTATGGCATTAGCATAGCAAGCAGATATTTCTACTTTTGCGGTGGGGGAGGGGAATGTTACTGAAGTCTGTAATAATCTCTAATGTATATTTTCAATACATAGTAATTTTTTCAAATAAACGAGTTCTGCTTCTGGACTGCAGATTGGGAACCTCAGCAAATAACACCGTGTGAACTAACAAGGCAGCTTAAGTATGTTTTCTTCTGACTGCAATTTGGTGCAGCTGACAACACAGATGTGAATAAAGCTGTTTCTGATTGAATGCTCCTCTGGGCCATGCCCTGTCCTCACAGGAACTGTGGTAGGTAGGAACTAGCCCCAGTTTAGAGCCAAGAAAACTCAACCTTAAGTGACTTGTTTAGGGTAAACAAAGCTTGTAAGTTAGTGTTTACACTCTTTTTCCCACCAGCCCAAAGCCCATTCTGTTTCATTGCCTTCTTTGTGGGGTTTTTTTTTTTTTTTGAGACAGGATCTCCCTATAGCCCCAGCTAGTCTGGAACTTGCCATGTGGACCAGGCTACCCTGTGTCTCACAGAAATCCACCCACTCTGCCTCCTGAGTGCCAGGATTAAAGGTGTGTGCCACTGTGCACAGTTTTACATTGCTACCTTTTTAGTTTTTGTTTGATTTTATTATTTTATGTATGTGAGTGTATTGCCTGCTTTTATGTAGGTGCAGCCATGTCGTGCAGTGCCTTCAGAGGTCAGAAAAGGGCGTCAGATCTCCTGCAACTGGAGTTACGGAAGGTTGTCAGCTGCCATGTGGGTGCTGGGAATCGACCTCGGATCCTCTGCAAGAACAGCCAGTGCTCTTAACCGCTGAGCCACTTCTCCAACCCCCTACATTGCCTTCTTAATGGTCCATTTATTAAACTCCCAGCCATTAAGTATATTAAATAAACCCCTGGTAAACTTCACTGCATTCTTTCAGATAATAGCAGTGACTTGCCTGAAGGTCAAAAGCTTCTTTCATCCCTTCGATTTACTGGAAAAGACCCAATGATAAACGTTTTAGACTTTTTGGGCCTTAAGATTTTTGTTGCAGATACTCAGCTCTGTCCTCATAGCACAGAATCAAATATAAGTAAGTTAGTATGACTACTTGCCAATGCACTTTTGTTTACAAAAACAGGTAGCTGAAAAATTGGCCAGACTCTGCCAACCTCTTAAACTCCTGCTGTTCAAGCTTACTGTACATGTGAATCACCTGGGGCTCTTGTTAAGCAGATTCAGGCCAGTCCAAGCTGGTTGTGATGTTCCAGCAAGGAAGGATTATAAAGCTGAGGCAACATAGCAAGACCCTATTTGGTTTTTTTTTGCGGGGGGTGTTCAGTTGTGATTTTTTAAATTTTGTTATGTGTATGAGTGTATTGCCTGCTTATATATACCTGGAACTGGAGTTACATACAGTTGTTAGCTGCCATGTGGGTGCTGGGAGCCGAGCCTGAATCCTCTCCAAGAGCAGTAGTGCTCTTAACTGCTGAGCCCTCTCTCCAGCCCCGTTTTTTTGTTTTTGTTTTTTAAAGCAGATTAAGCAAATCTGGAATAGGGTTGAAGATTCAGCATTTTGAGCTGGACACAGTGCATGCCTGTCATCCTCAAATTGTGGAGGTGGGAGCAGGGAGATCTAGAGTTCGAGGCAAGTCTAGGTTACATGAGACCCTGTCTTAAAAGGAAATTGAGCATTTCTAGCAAGTATACAGGTGATACAGTGCTTCTACCATATTGAGTAGCAAGGCTCTAGCTCCTAGCTACATTGACCACTACACATTAGATACAGACTTCAAACCCAAAAATATGAATGAAGAATACTTCCATTTTCAAGCATTGATTACATGTTAAAATGGCAATGAAAAATACTTTGAGCCAGAGATAGTGACACATGCCTATAATCCTAACACTGCCAAGGTTAAGGATAGGAGGATTATATTCAAGACTGTTCTGGGCTATATGAATGGAGACCCAGTCCCAAGGGAAGAAAAAAACAAAAACAAAACAAAATGTAGGCATGGTAACACACATCTTTAATCCAGCACTGGGGAGGCTAAGGCAGGAGACTGGGAAGAGTTCAGGACCATTCTTAACTAGTGCATTCCAGACTAAAGGAGACTCTATCTTTTAAAAAAGAGCAAGAAAGTGCTTGCTTCGGCAGCACATATACTAAAATTGGAACAATACAGAGAAGATTCTAGTAAAAGCAATTTTAAGTTTATTAAAAGCAAGAAAAAAATTAACTTTTTACTTTTTAAACTGTCTACTAGAAAAACTTAGATGACAGACATGCCTTGCATTTGTGGTTTACGTTTTATTTCTGCCCAACAGGGCTGTTCTAAATGTACCCAAATTTAAAAGGTTAGTGAACAGCAAAACTTACAAGCAACTGAGAGGAAGGAGAAAATACCTCAAGAAATTGGGAACATTGGTTTGACATTTGGAAATGTTCTGTACTTTAACCAGGTTTTCTTTAAAGGCAGAACTTGGATCCGGCGTGTTTCATTTGCTGTTCTGGCTATGCAAGGGGCTACCTCTGTAAAGATGACCTACACCCAGGGTCATAACAAAAGCTCTGACTTAGGAAATCTGTAAAATAAGTGCATGATAAGAGTTTGGAAGTTTTGGTTTTTATTTTGTCATGGTGTTTTGAGACAGGGTCTCACTGTGTGGTCTAGGCTGGGACTATGGGTGTGCACCACTACACAAAGCTTAGTTTGGATCTTCAATTCTCCCAAAAGCTCATGTGTGGAAGGCTTAGTCCCCAGTGCAGCAGTGTTCAGAGGCGGGGCGTTTGGGAGGTTATTGGATCCTGAGGGCACTAATCTTACCAAGGGATTAACCCCTAGAGGGCTCATGGCTTAAATGGGTGCTGGTTGGTATCTTTTGTTACATAAAATAGGTTCTCTTTCCTTTGCTTCCTGGCAGTCATGAGCTGAGCATCTTTCCTCAGCAAGATACTTCTGCCTTGCTGTTCTGCCTTACCACAGGCCTAAAAAGAACTATATCAAGCAACTAGGGATCATAACTTCTAAACTGTGAGCCACAATAAACCTTTCCTTTAAAATAAAAATGTGTATGTATGTGGCCATACAAACCATGACCCCCATGTAGAGGTGAGGATAATTTTGTGTAGTCATTTCTCCATCTTTTATGTGGGTCCTGAGGATGGAACTTAGGTCAGCAGACTTGTATGGCCAATGCTTTATTCGCTGAGCCATTTGACAGGCCCTTTTCTGGGGTTTTGTTTTGTTATTTTAAGATTTTAACTGCTCGGTTTGGTGGCATATGCCTTTAATCCCAACACTTGGGAGGCAGAGCCAGGTGGGTCTCTGTGAGTTCAAGGCCAGGCTGGTCTACATAGTGAGTTCCAGGCCAGCTGGGGCTACAGGGAGACCCTGTCTCAGAAAGAAAAATAAACTTCTAAAAAAAAAAAAAAAAATTTATTTTAACCAGAGTCATCTTTCCAGCTCCAAGATAAATCAACTTTATATAAAATATTTTATTTATTTTTACTTTATGTGTATGAGTGTATTGTGTGCATGTATGTGAGTGCACTCATGCCATGCATTGCTGCAGAGGTCAGAAGAGTGTTGGATTCCCCTGGAACTGGAGTTGAGGATGGTTCATAGCCTCCATGTGGGTGCTGGGAATTGAATCCAGGTCCTCTGCAAGAGCAGTCAGTGCGCTTAACCGCTGAGCCATCTCTCCAGCCCCGATAAATCAACTTTAAAGAAAGGCTCTTAGATGCTCTGCAGAAGACCCAGGTTTGGGTCCCAGCACCCACATTTCGTCTGCAACCACTTGTAACTCCAGTTCCGGGGAATCCAGTGCCCTCTTCTGCCCTCCACAGCCACTGTATGCATGTGGTGCATGTACATGCATACAGACAAAACACTTCATGCACATAAAAAAGTAAGAGGCTGGAGAGATGGCTGTTCAATTAAGAACACTGGCTGCTTTGCATAGGACCTGGGTTCCATTCCCAGCACCTACCTGGTGCCTAACAACCATTTATAACTCCAGTTCCAGGGGAATCTGACACCCTCTTCAGACCTCTGTGGGCATTGCATGACATGGGTGCACTTACATGCAGGCAATACACTCATACAAATTAAAATGTTTTTTTTTAAATAAAGATAAAACATCTTAAAGTCGATTTATCAGGGGTTTTAGGTGCTTTGTCATAGCAATAGAAAGCACCACAAAATTCATAGTGGTTAATGCCTGTAACTCAGTACTCAGAAGTATCAGTGATACATAGTTCAAAAAAAGAAAGAAAAGGAATAGACTTTATTATGAAAGTAGATCTCTCCTTCCTGGCCACTGGGAGAGGAGGAGCAGCTTTGTCACACACTCCCCACCATCATATTCTGCCTCACCACCAGCACAGAAGAAAATGGAGCCTGAAACTAAGCCCACGAGGCTTTCCTTAAGTTGTTCATCTCAGGTGTTGTGTCACAAATCACAAAGCTGACTAAGTGCAGATTGCTTCCTTATACACATAAAATTGAGTTTTAAAATATCATTTAGAGAGGCTGGGAAGATAGCTCAGCAGTTAAGAGCATGTATTGCTCTTGCAGAGGACCTGGGTTTGGTTCCAGCATCCACATGGGGGCTAACCGGCATCTGTAACTCCAGTCCCAGGGGATCCAGTGCCCTCTGCTGGCTTCTGTGGGCACCGCACACATGGTGCACATACATGTAGGCAAAACACTCACACATAAAGTATGTTTTAAAAAATCTTTAACGAAACACTCAAAATATTTTCTAAAAATCTTTAGAAATTGTTTTCAAATGTTATTTAGGCAGACAGCATACCTTACCAAATTCATAATATAAATTAGCAGCTAACTTCACTTAGCAAATGTGGCATATGATAACCCCACCCAAAACACACACCACCAACCACTGAACATTGTTGCCTGTGGTCAGTGATAAACAAAATGACATTTGGAATTTCTCCCCAAAGGTCTCAGCTGTGATTACTTGTATATTTATCCCATCAGAGCAATTTCTGATTATTTCTCTTTAGAAACACTATTTTTTAAAGCTAAAAGTTTGGTTTTAATAACTTCATGGATCCAGTTTTACTCATGGATGAGTTCTTGTTAAATATTTTTGGTTGTGATCTCAAGAATTCTTTTGGGCCTTTCATGAAAGTCCAGGCTGTTGTTTCAGTGACTGAGGTAAAGGTCAAGCATTTATGACCAGGCTGCAGGTGGTGTTCTTGTTACTGCCCAGCCCACTGCCTCTTATGTACTTAGTAAACTCTTCTTCCTACTCTGGTAAAAAAAAAAAAAATTATATATATATATATGCCTTAGCGTTATTTTCTGTGTTTCCTGTGGAGGCAGGACTCAGGTTATTTAATCTTTGTTATATATCTGATCAACAGGGATACTATCAAAAGATAATGTGGTAGTTTGAACATGAATGCCCCCCATAGGCTTATCCAATTGCCAGTTTCTTGCTTGGCTTCCAGGGCCTGCTTAAAGATGTGAGTGCTCAGTTTTCTGCTCTGACTACCTCTTGCTGCCATGTCTCCCCACTATGATGGACTCTTATCCCTCTGGAAGTATAATCCAAATAAACTCTTCCTTCTTCGCTTGTTTTTTTTTTTTGTACCCCCCCCCCATAGTGCTAGAGAGTCTAGGGCCTTGTGCATGCCAGGTAGATATTTGCTGTTGGCATCCCCAGCCCTTAGAATAAGCAATTTTAATTTTTAAAAATTCTTTTGTCTTTTTGAGACGGGGTCTCCCTACAGCCCCAGCTGACCTGAAACTCACTATGTAGACCAGGCTAACCTTAAACTCACAGAGATCCACCTTCCTCTGCCTTCCAGTGCTGGGACTAAAGGCGTGTGCCACCATACCCAGCATCTATAAGCAGTTGTAAATTTTTTTATTTGTATGAGTGAGTGTATTGCCTGCATGTGTGTAAGTGCACCTGTGTCATGCAATGTCTGCAGAAGTCAGAAGACGGCATCGAATTTCCTGGAACTGGAGTTATGGGTGGTTGTTAGTCACCATGTGGGTGCTGGGACTCAAACCTGGGTCCTCTGTAAGACCAGTCAGTGCTCTTAACCCCTGAGCCATCTCTCCAGCCCCTATAAGCAGTTTTTAGAATTTCTCACTTAGAAGAAATTCATTGGTTGATTTATTATGAACTTTGAATAGGAGATTCAGTTGTGCTCATCATTCTTTTGGAGGGCTTTGTTTTGTTTTGAGATAGTACTGTACTGTGTATCCCTGGCAAACTTCAAAAGGCTCCTCCTGCCTCAGTCTCCCTCATGCTAGGATTACAGGCTTGCACCTGTTATCTATCTAATGTTTGCATGAATGAATAGATCAGTGTTTTTCAAAAGGACGATCTGTGGATCTCTGCTCCAAAGTCTTCTGAAGTTTTAGTTAAAATGAACAAAAAAATGGACCACACATATTTACTGATTCAGAATATTTTAGTTTCTTAGAATTACATAAAAATCTAACCTTGGGGCCCAGTGTGGTGGTACCCACCTTTAGTTCCAGCACTGAAGGGACAGTTTGGGGGAGATAGAGGCAGAGGCCACAATCTCTGTGAGATCCAGGCTAATCTGGTCTACATAGTAAGTTCCAGGCCAGCTGCAGGGGCTGCAGGAAGATCCTGTCTCAAAATACAAAAATCTAACCTTTTGGCCATTTTTTCTTTTTCTTTAAAATATTTTTCTTTCATGTGTATGAGTGTACTGCCTGCATGTATGTACGTGCATCCGTGTCATGCAGTGCCCACGGAGGTCAGAAGAGAGTGTTGGATTCCCCTAGAACTGGAGTTTCAGACAGTTGTTAGCTGCCATGTGGATGATGGGAATTAAACCTGGGTCCTCTGCAAGAGCAGCCAGTGCTCATAACCACTGAGCCATCTCTCCAGCCTCCATTTTTTCTTTTTCTTATGTTCATTTAAAATACCAGGGGTTGGAGAGATGGCTCAGTGGTTAAGAGCACTGACTGCTCTTGCAGAGGACCCGGGTTCAATTCCCAGCACCCACATGGCGGCTACGAACCATCCTTAACTCCAGTTCCAGGGGAATCCGAAGCCCTCTTCTGACCTCTGCAGCATTGCACAACACGGGTGCACTCACGTACATGCAGGCAATACACTCATACACATAAAGATAATAAATAATAAAAATAAAAAATACCAGCTGGGGCTGAGTCACTAAACCTTTAATCTCAGAACTTGGAAGGCAGGTGGATCTCTGTGAGATCAAATCCAGCCTGGTCTACATAGTGAGTTCCGGGTCAGCTGGGGCTACACCGAGACCCTATCTCCAAAAAGAAGAAAAAAGAAAAGAAACCAGCTGAGACATTCATATAGTTGAAAAGTATATATTGGGGCTGAGGATGTAGCTCAGTGGTAGATCTCCTGGTTCCATCCCTAGTACTAAAAAAAAAATATGTATTGAACTTACAGGTACCAGGATACAGATGCCAGAGTCAACAAGCATTTTTTCTCATAGAGCTTGTATTCTAACAGGGTGGGAAAGACAAATAATAATAATAATAATAAGTAATAGTAAATCAACAAGCTGAGTCTACATAGTGCTAAGTGCTAAGAACTTCCAAGAAAATGGAATGGGGTGAAGGTGTGTTGGAGAATGGTGGTTGATTTAGACTTAGTTAATTTAGACTTAGTCAACTTTGGGGGTTACAGAGGCCTCTCTGAGGAAGTGACATTTGAGCTGAGGGTTCAAGGAGCAGATAATGCAGACAAGGGAGGACTTTGGGGAAGGAAGAAGCAAGTGAAAAAACCAACAGAAAATGCTTCCCAAAGACATGGCTCAGTGGGTAAGGGCACGTGCCGCCAAGCCTCACAATTTAAGTTCAGTCCCCAAGACCCACACGGTGGATGGAGAGAACCAACTCCCACAAGCTGTCTTCTGACCTCCATACGAGCACCATGGCTCACATGCATACAAATATTAATTAAAATGTAATAAAAAAAATTTAAATGATGAGCTGGAGAGTTGGCCTAGTGGTTAAGAGCACTGATTGCTCTTGCAGAGGACCCAGGTTCAAGTCCCAGCACCCACATGGTAACTGATAACCATCCATGACTCCAGTTCCAGGGGAATCCAACACCCCCTTCTGACTTCCGTGGGCATTGCATGACACGAGTGCACTTACACACATGCAGGTAATACATTCATAGACATAAAATGAAATAAAATAATTCCGGGCGTGATGGTGCACACCTTTAATCCCAGCACTTGGGAGGCAGAGGCAGGTGGATCTCAGTGAGTTCAAGGCCAGCCTGGTCTACATAGTGAGTTCTAGGCCAGCTGGGGCTACAGGGAGACCCTGTCTCAAAAAGACCCCCCCCCCAAAAAAAAGTGAGCCAACAAGAAGGAGGTGTGAGTTGTGTTCAGTGTCAAGTTGGACGAGGACTGTAGGACTGTAATTGACTAGTAGATACAGTGAGAGTGGAATTGGCCTTTTCTGGGTTTGAGGAAAAGACAAATATTAAAGTCCAATTGAAATAAGTAAATCTTGGGGCTGGAGAGATGGCTCAGCGGTTAAGAGCACTAGCCGCTCTTTCAGAGGACCCAGATTCAGTTCCCAGCACTCACCTGGTGTAACAATTTTAACTCCAGTTCTGGGGATCTGATGCCCTCTTCTGGCCTTCAAGGGCATTGCACGCATTGCACACACAGGTGTACTATGTAAGCAAAGCACTCATACATATAAAATTAAAATAAAGTCAGGTGTGGGAGATAGAGGCAGATCTCTGTGAGTTTGAGGCCAGCTTGGTCTACATAACGAGTTCCAGGGCAGCTGGGGCTACAAGGAGACCCTGTCTCAGACAAATAAATAAATAAATTCAAACGTGGTGGCACATGCCTTTAATCCCAGCACTCAGGAGGCAGAGGCAGGCAGATCTCTGTGAGTTCAAGGCCAGCCTGGTCTACACAGTGAATCCAGGCCAGCTGTGGCTACAGAGAGACCCTGTCTCAAAAAGACCAAAAAAAAAGTTTAAAAAATACTGTCCCATGTGTTCCTTTGCTAATAAACTCTATTCCTATGCAGTTAAAAAATAAATAAATAAATAAATAAATAAATAAATAAATAAAAATAAAAAATATTTGAAAATAGAATAGCACCAACTTCCATGTACATACTCTCAGGCAAGCTCAACAGTGGCTCCCTGGAGATGACCACAGCATAATCCCCAGAGTCTGTGATATGCTACTTGGGAACAGAGACGGTGGATATGACTAGAGGAACTTGAGAAGGTTTTTTATGTGTTGGGGGTTGAAGCCAAGGCCTGTGCATGTTAAGTAAGCATTTTACCCCTGAGCCACATCCAAGCCCTTAAAGAGATTATCCTGGATTATCCAGATGGGCAGGAGGGCCCCATGTACTCCAAAAGATCCTTATCAAAAGGAAGGAAGGGGGATCAGAATCAGTAGTAGGGGGTGTGATGATGGAAGCAAGAGGCTAGGAGATACAATGAAGAGGCCAAGCCAGGGAATGCAGTGGCCTGAAAACACAAGGAAGTGGAGTCTCCTCTTTTCTCCCAGAGGAAATGCAGAATGAGAAAGCCAGGAATGTGAAAGGAAGAGCCAAAGGCCTGGGCATCTAGCTTCTTGGGGCGCCTCGGGTAGCTTGCAGATGTTTCCCTGATTTGAAGATTCTTTCACTTTTGGGGTAAAACTTAACTGCATTCTTCTGTGATAGTGTAGGGAACCAGGTAATGCCAAGTCAGAATAAATAGAACACTCAGTAGGAGATTGCTATCCCTACTCCTGTCACTGAAGGCCTTTGGCAGCCTTGATCCAGAAGAAACATGCTGGACTAGCTTCTCAGATTTACTGGAAATAGTGTAACAACATTCAGTGCTATAGCTGAGCATGGTGGTGCAGACCTTTGATC
The DNA here is from genome assembly GCF_000622305.1 of Nannospalax galili. Taxonomy (NCBI): domain Eukaryota; kingdom Metazoa; phylum Chordata; class Mammalia; order Rodentia; family Spalacidae; genus Nannospalax; species Nannospalax galili. The sequence continues at coordinate 2,895,051 of NW_008338126.1, read as the reverse complement.
CCAGCACTCAGGAGGCAGAGACAGGTAGAGCTCTGTGAGTTCAAGGCCAGCCTGATCTACGTAGCAAGTTCCAGGCCAGCTGAGGCTACATGGAGACTCTGTCTAAAAAAGACACACACACACACACACACACACACACACACACACACACAAAATCAGTGTTCTAGGACCCCAAGTAAGTCAGAGCAATAGCTCAGTTTTCCCATCCCTAACCTGCATTCTCATCCCTGTTACTTTATTTTTATGTGTACAAGTGTTTTGACTGTGTGTATTAAGTACACCACATGTATGCAGTGCCTGTGGAAGCCAGAAGGTGTCAGATCTCCTGGAACTGGAGTTACAGATAGTTATTAGCTGCCATGTGGGTGTTGGGAACCAAACCTGGAGCCCTCTGTAAGAGCAGAGAGTGCTTTTAACTGCTGAACTATGTCTCCAGCCCTCAGTTTTATTTATTTTTCAATATACATTTTTATTGGATTTTTGTGCATTTCATATAATACATCTCAATTATACTTAGAACCCCTCCCCTATCTGCACCTCCCATAACCTCCTACCAGATTTCATTCATTCTGTCATATATATTAAGGCCTATCAAGTCAAATTGTATCCCAAGATGTCCCTCAGTGTGAGTTCATCCACTGGAGCCTAGACAGCCTATCTAGCATCATTCCCTTAAACAAGACTAACTCTCCCCCTCCTAGCAGTGATCAGCTGCCAATAGCTCCTCAGCTAAGGTTGGTGCTTCTTACCCATTTCCCCAGTTCTATGCTGGGTTTTTGTCTGGTTCAAGTTTGCATGGGTCTTGTGCATGCTGTCAGCATTGCTGCAAGTTCATAAGAACAGGTTCCCAGAAGCCTGGAGAACTCTGTTTCCTTGTGGTCATCCACCGCCCCTGACTCTTACAGTCTTCCAGCTCCCTCTTCTACAATGGTCCCTGAGCCCTGGGCACGTGAGGTTTAACATAGGAGTCCTGTTAAGGACTTCACTCTGCAATCTCTTGTTCTCTACATATTGGCCAGTTATGATTTCTGTGTTAATTGCCCTCTGTTGTGTGAGGAAGCTTCACTGGTGAGAGCTGAGAGATGCATTAATATTCTCTCTACCTCTGTTCCACTATGTTCTATTAGCCTAAGGTATAGCGGTTCCATGGTAGGTGTGTCACTTAGGGCTGGGCATCTCTCAGACCCTTATTCTCTGTGTTTGACTAGTTGTGGAACTCTGCTGCAAAAAGAAGCTTCTTTGGTGAGTGGTGACAAGTATCCCTGTCTGTAAATATTAGGATACATGTTTAGCATATGGTAAGAAATTACATTTGTCTAGGGATGTGACAGATGTAGGATTTTCTCTAGTATCTGTGACTTCTCCAGTCATGTGTATTTGGCTATGTTTACCCTCCCATTGAGTGGATGTTCTGTCCAATGAGATAGCTGTTGATTATCGGTGTCACTACTGCACCGATAGAAATAGTTTGCTATACTTGTCATTGTTGCAGTTATTAGGCTTTAAAGCTAGGGTTTGACCATTGATTGGTTCTCTCCCTTAGCAGCTTGCATAGTTTCCTCTGAAACCGAGGGCTAGTCTTCAAGGAGGAGGCTTCCAGGTCAGTTCCAAGTCCTGTGTCCAAAGTGTGTCCTGTCTTCAGCAACAGGAATATCTTCAAGTTCTGGGAGGAAAATCAAGGGCTGTGGCAATAGCCTGTGTTATTTTGGGAGTCTCTTGGACTGCCCTGACCAACAGCTCATAGAGAGGTTTCTCCCATCTGGCCCTGTGTTTTTTGCTATATAGCCTTCAGCCGAACACATGCACTCATGTACAGATGTCATGTATGTATTTTTAAGTAGGTTTCTTAAAAGTATTTCTTGCCGGGTGTGGTGGCACACGCCTTTAATCCCAGCACTTGGGAGGCAGAGGCAGGCGGATCTCTGTAAGTTCAAGACTAGCCTGGTCTACATAGTGAGTTCCAGGACAGCTGGGGCTACAGGGAGACCCTGTCTCAAAAAGACCAAAAAAAAAAGTATTTATTTTTAACTTTTTATTTTGTGTGTATGAGAGTATTGCCTGCATGTGTGTAAATGCACCTGTGTTATGCAGTGCCTGCAGAAGTCAGAAGAGGGAATTAGATTCCCCTAGAACTGGAGTCATGGGTGGTTGTTAGCTGCCATGTGGGTGCTGGGAATCGAACATGGTTCCTCTGCAAGAGCAGTGCTTTTAAATGCTGAACCATCTCTCCAGCCCCTTCAGTAGTCTTCTGAACTCTTCCCTGCGCAGTTAAAGTATCTCTATTTTCCCCATTTCCCCCTTGATAGTACCTGTCTCCTATTATCCCCCCTCTCTTGAGCTCCTTCTTCCCCTTTAACCCCATGGTTCCTTGTATAACTGTCACTCCTTTCCCAGTCACCTGTCTCCTACTATCCCCCTCTATAGGGCTCCTTCTTTCCCCTTACTTCCATGGTTCCTTTCCATTTTCCTGGCTTCTACGGTTACATCAGGTTATATACACACATATGAGGATTTGGTGCTAAAATCCATAAATGAAAGAGAACATATGTTGCTTGCTTTTCTGAGTTTGTGTTACTTCACATACGGTTTCAGATTCTATCCATTTACCTACAAATTTCATGATTTCATCTTCTTTACTGTCAAGTAGAACTCCATTCTATAACTGTACCACATTTTCATTATCCATTCATCAGTTGAGGGACATTTAGTTTGATTCCATTTCTTAGCTCGTGTGAAAAGAGCAGCAACAAACATGGATGCAACAAGTATCTCTGCTTGGCCTGAAGAGTTCAGCCTTGCCAGCCCCCACAGTTGAACAGATCAGTTCATTAAAAAGAAATCTCTCTATAATTAGATAGATGACAGGAAGAGATACAGAATATAGATATACAGACTTGGAGAAATACCCACAGAGACACACGCAGTTAATTCTGTTTCTCTGGAGAAACCTGATTAATACTGTTATTTTTTAACTGGGCACCTACAGTGGGCCCAGTTAGGCAGAGAAAATGAGACAACTCCTGCCCTCGAGTAGGAAATAGATAAGTGACTCTGCACATAGAACCTTATGTTACCAGTGATGTGATGTGAGCATGCCTTGGGAGCTGTGAGTCCACAGCAGAATGTTAAATGGGGGAACCCAGAGCTGTGAGGCAAGAAATGTTTGCTAAATAATGACGATGCCTGAGTAAGCCTGAAGGAAGAATATGAGCTAGCGGGCCACAGAGGAGAGGGGCCAGACCTTCTGGGCTCTATGGAGAGTGGCAGCATTTCCTGAAGAGAGGCTCCAGGGAGCTCTGGGTGGGAGGAGCCGATGATGTTATGCAATGAAGCTAGAACAGTCAGCAGGAACCACTTTCAGGAAAGGTCTTTATTCTAGAAATCATACAGAATTGAAGACTCCAAGCCAGGAGAGAGGAATCTGGACTTCAGAAAGGTGCCTTAAGCTGATTTGGAGGGGAGGCCATAGAGGATACAGATGAGACATGAGCTGAGGCAGGATGTGGAAGAAAGGATGGGCATTGCCTCAGTGTGTATTGGCAGAGCACCTGCTGCCAGCCAGGCTCTCTGATCAGAGGTGGAGGGCCAAAATAAGCAAACACTGCATCTGGGAGGCACAGTGGTGGAACTGAGAGACTTAGTGTTAGCCGGTGATTTATCAGTCAAGAGAGTTATGGGCCTTGAAGAGAGATGGAACAGAAAAGCCACAGGTGAGAATACAATCAAGCAGCAAAAATAGGTTTCATGCCAAGAACCTGTAGCTGTATGTAAAATGTTTTGGTTTGGATGTGAGTTTTTCTCTTCCATCCTGGGGAGAGGATCTGCATTTGTCATCACATTCCAAAAGGGGAGAAAAAGAGCCCCTCAAAATAGATAGGGTGGACAAATGGCTAAGGCCGGGGCCCTAAGGAATGGCAGTATTACAGAGAAGCAGAAGAGAAGGCAAGTGAGAAGAAATGGCCAAAGAGGAAACCAGGCTAGTGCAACATTAAGGGAATCAAGGGAATGCTCAAGACGGTCAGAGTGCTCAGCTGTGGCTTCTGGGAGAAAGGAAGGCAGATAATATTTTTAAAGATTTACTTTATTTTTATGTATGTGTGTGTGTCTGTGTGAGTATATGCTTTGTGTGTGCAGGTACCTGCGGAGGCCAGAAGAGGGCATCAGATCCCCTGAATCTAGAGTTCCAGGCAGTTATGAGCTGCCCAATGTGGATTCTGGGAACCAAACTCAGGTTCTCTACAAAAGCAGGATGTATTCTTAACCTCTGAGCCATCTCTCCAGCCCCAGATACAGAAAACTGACTGGAAGTTGAGAAGGTGGCTGCAGGAGAACCTGATAGAGAAGAAGAAGGCTGTTTGAATATCAGAAAGACTGGGGTATGACCCATATTTATATGCTACGAGGAACTAGCCCTCAAGGAGAGCAGCCTGGCCACCGAGCTCCAGCTGCATCTATTCTTACCCTTCAGGACAGCAGTGGCCATGCCAGCTCAAAGTAGCTCATATGGAGTGCGAGGAAACCAAGGTGAAAGGAAAGAAGGTCACCATGTGCATCTCTGTCTCTAGGCTTGTTTATGAGGCTAAAAACTCTGACCCCAGCAGGAACAATCAAAGGCTTTGGGACCCTCAAGTTTGAGATGTCCCCAGGGAGGTAATTCCAAGTTACCAAAGGAAAACTTTTCCTGGACCAAAGGAATGTATGGACCAGATACATTTTCTGGATCAGGACCAATCAGTGAAAAAGAGTAGAATCAGTACAGAAGTTTTCCAGAACCACAGCCATAAGGAGGGGCAGCCGGATCCTTGTGCTTAGAAGCGTGCAGAGGCTGCACAGTTATTTGGCAGCCTGGTATGTGGTATTCAATCTGAGCTGGGTTGGATTTGATGACCTTAAGGCCCCCTGCAAGCCTGTGCATGTCACACCTACCAGGTTTCCCTGGTCATTTGAAGGGTTTGTTGATTTTGTTGATTGTTTTGACCCAGGGTCTGCCTGTAACTCCAGCTGGCCAGGAACTCACTATGTAGACCAGGCTGGCCTCAAACCCACAGACATCTGCTTGCTTCTGCCTCCTTTAAATGGCCAGGCAGGGTGGTGCACACCTTTAATCCCAGTACTCTAGAGACAGAGGCAAGCAGATCTCTGTGAATTATTATAAAAGAATAAAAATAATCAATATATTATCAGATCATAGTGCAATAAAATTAGAAATTGAGGGGCTGAAGAGATAGAGAGCTCAGCAGTTAAGAGTACTGACTGCTCTTGCAGAGGACCCGGGTTCGGTTCCCAGCACCCTCATGGCAGCTAACAACTGTCTTTAACCCCAGTTCCAGGTGATCTGTCACCCTGTTTTGACCTCTGCAGATACTGCAGGACATGGGTGCACTTACATACATACAAGCATAACACTCACACACATAAAATAAAAATAGTAAACTAAAAAATTGGAAATTGATAATAAAAACTATAGAAATTACACAAATGGATGGAGACTAAACAGATACACTCTCAAATGAACACTTTGTCATTGCAGAAGCCATGGAGAAATTTTAAAGTTCCTAGAATCCAGTGAAAGCACAGAACATTTGTGATGCAGACAAAGCAGCTGTAAAAGGGGAGTTTATAGCCGTGAATGCTTACATCTAAAAATCAGAAAGGAGGAATGGGGCATGGTGGCACAAGCCTTTAATCCCAGCACTCAGGAGGCACAGGCAATCAGATCTCTGTGAGAGCCAGACTAGCCAGGTCTACTTAGGGAGTTCAAGGCCAGCTGGGACTACAGGAGACCTTATCTGAAAAAAAAAATTAATAAAGATCAGGAAAAAAGTGAAATGTAGGTGCTGGTGAGGTGGCTCATTTGGTAAAAGCGATTGCCACCAACCCTGATGCCTTTAATTTGGTCCCTGAAACCCACAAATGGAAGGACAGAGCTGATGCCTGCAAGTTGTCCTTTGGCCACCACACCTGCCCAGTGACATGTGAACATACAAATATACACTAAATAAATAGCAAATAAACAAGATTTACAAACCCCTAATCAAACAAACCAAAATAGAGAGGATCCAAATTAACAAAATTAGAGCTGAAAAGGGAGAGATTATAACAAATTTGAATGAAATACAGAGAATCAATGGGGAGTACTTTGAAATAAAAATCTGGAAACTCTTGGGGCTGGAGAGATGGCTCAGTGGTTAAGAACACTGGTTGTTCTTGCAGAAGACCCGGGTTTGAATCCCAGCACCCACACGGCAGCTAACTGCCCATAACTCCAGTCCCAGGGGATCCGACAGCCTCTTCTGACCTCCACGGGCATTGCACAACTCGGGCGCACTTACCTACATGCAGGCAATACACACTTACACATAAAATAAAAATAATAAATACAAAAAATTAAAAAAAAAAAACACCCTGGAAACCCTTGAAGAAACAGATAAATTCTTAGAGGCGTATGACCTACCAAAATTAAATGCAGAAAATCTAACCAGGTTAAGTAGATATAAAACAATGAGATGAAAGCAGTCATAAAGTTCCCCAACAAAGAAGAGCCTAGAACCAGACGGATTCACTGCTGAATTCTACCTAACTAAAGAAGCTCTAACACCAGTGCTCCTCGAACTATTCTAGAAATAAAATGGGAAGGGCCAGGTGTGGTGGTGCACACCTTTAATCCAAGCACTCTGGAGGCAGAGGCAGGCAGAACTTTGCAAGATCGAGGCCAGCCTGGTGTACCTAGAGAGACTATATCTCAAAAAAAAAAAAAAAAAAAAAAAAAAAAAAAAAGAGAAGGTATTATATAAAAAAAGGTGGCAGGCTCAGGATCACTGTGAAGCAGAAACAGAGGGGACTCTGGCAAAGTGGGAATTTATTTCAGGGTTAGCAGGACTGGGTCTCAACACATGAGTGAGTAAAACCAGCAGCCTAATGGCTGCAGAAGGGCAGCTTATAAAGGGAAAAGAATGCGGAAAAAGAGTATCGTTCTGCTGTTTGGGGTTGTTTGGGACTGTTAAGGGAGGGTTCAGGGTCTGTACCTGGTGAAACTTATTGAGGAAAACATCTACTGTAAAACATGTTTTCTAGAATTACAGGGTTCTAGGAGCTCATTGCAGCTACAGGACTTGGGAACCGTTTGTCAGCGTGTGGAGCATGCTCTGGTGATACACTGGGTCACCAGTTCCTGGAGCTACTGTTGTCAGCTTGCAGGTGGCTGGGAGTTAGCTGACTTAGTTCCTCTTAGGGGCCTTATGGTTTCTGGGTCTGGGGTTGCTTGGTCCTGAACCCATTCCAGCCTTTTATGTTATAGGATTTGGGGCAGCGTTTCTCAGCTGGCTACTTCCTGCTGGGTAGGGTTGATGACAAAAGGGGGAGGGGGTTTGAAGTAAGGTGATGAGGCTGGGTCTGGAAGGGTTTCTCTCAGGTTGCTGTTGGAGTAGACAGGATCACGAGATGGGGTCCAGTCCGGCACGGCTGGAGGATGGAGGAAGGCAGTAGAGAGAGAGAGAGAGAGAGAGAGAGAGAGAGAGAGAGAGAGAGTAAGAGAAAGGGAGTACCTGATGGCCAAATCGATGGTGAGTGCAGGAGCTGGTGTCCAGTGGTTGGTCCCGCCAGAGTCCTCACCGCCATACCCCCAAATAGGCAATCCAAGTCACAACCACTAACATGTTAGGTAAAAAAAGGTGACAGGGATCAGGATCACTGTGAAACAGAAACAGAGGGGACTCTGGCAAAGCGAGAGTTTATTTTGGGGTTAGCGGGGCTGGGTCTCAACTCAGGAGTGAATGAAACCAACAGCCTAATGGCTGCAGAGGGGCAGCTTATAAAGGGAAAAGAATGCGGCTGAGCCCTATCAGAAGGAACATTTCCAAACTCGTTCTATAAAGCCAGTGGCCCTGGTGAACATAATGTTAGAAATTCAATGATATCCTCACAAACCAAGTTCAAGAACACATTCACCATGGCAAAGTGCTAGGATTAAAGGTGTGTGTCGGGCTGGAGAGATGGCTCAGTGGTTAAGAGCACTGACTGCTCTTGCAGAGGACCCAGGTTCAATTCCCAGCAGTTCATAGCTACGAACTGTCCTTAACTCCAGTTCCAGGGGAATCTGAAACCCTCTTCTGGCCTCCACAGCATTGTACAACATGGGTGTACTCACTTACATGCAGGCAATACACTCATACACATAAAATAAAAAAATAAAGTATTTTAATAAATAAAAGGTGTGTGTCATCCTGCCTGGCCAGAGTTTCTCTTTTTAACTGTTGCAAATACATTTTTTATTACAAGTTACTGCTAATTCTTTTTTTTGTTGTTGTTACTGTTAATTATTTTAGTGTCTTTATTTAATGAGAGTGGTGTGCATTGAGGAGATCAGAGGACAATTAGTGGGAGTCAGTTCTCCCCATCATATGAGATCTGGGGATCGAACTTAAGTCTTCAAGCTAGGTCATCTCACCAGCCCCAGATTCATCATTGAGGTATTGCAGTGCTTATGTTCAAATAACCATTATTCCCAAATGGAAAAGTAGAGAGGCTAGCAGTTTCATTATAGTACATTGCTATGACTGGTCTATTTTATTATAAGTTATTTTGTTAATCTTGGTCTGTACTGAATTAATAAGTTAAACTATCATAGGTATGTATAAGTATGTTTGGGGAAAGCATAGTGTCTAGAGAGCTTAGTACTGTTTACCCAACCACTGAATGTCTTGCAAGTATCCCCACAAAGAAATGCGAACTGCTGTGAAAATAGGGGTATGTGTGTAACACTCATGCCAGACTTGGATATATAGTGAGTTTGAGACTACTCTAGGATACATGAGACCATCTCAAAAAAAGATTCTCTGACATTGCTTCTATGTGGCCTTCAAAACTCCAGTGACAACCACCAGGCAGAACAGCAGCTTTAGTCTGGTCCCTGTCCTCTCTGGGAGGCAGGGTCCTCTTTTGTCAAAAGCCCAGACTGCTCTGAGCCTCCTGCCAGCTCTAGCATTTGAGGTTCTGTGAGCCTGACAAAAGAAGAGCCCCCAGCAAACAGCAACAGCAGACCCCCAGCAAACCCAGAGCAGATTTCCAACTCAAGCCCTGGGCCCCCCAGAGCCACTTTAAATTCCACTCATCTATCCCTGTGGGTTTGCACAGTGAAAAACCTGTTGTACTTTAGAGCCTTGATCTTGGGGCTGGAGCCAGAGAGGCGGGGACAAGGCAAATATTGACACTAGCTGCTGAGCTGTCTCTCTTGGCTGCTCTGCGGCCTGGCACCAGGGGCGGGCCTGCTTGGCTCAGGCCCCAGGCCTGTATCTTCCTGGGTCACCTTACAGAGAGCTGTTTGGGAGGTGGCTATGGTACCTTCTCCTTTATGAAAGGAAGACCCCCAAAATAAGAACAAACACCAGCCACCTCTCATGCACCTTCTGTGGTACCTGACAGGCTCCAGCAGAAGCCTGGCTGAAAGAGAGGGAGGCCTTAGGAGGACTGGAGTGGGCTCTGGACTTGGGCATCAGCCTTCTGACTCTTAAAAGCTGTGTGATCTTAGGCAAGCAATTTCATCTCTCTGTGCCTCTGGAAAGTGTGACTAGCCAAACCAGGCCTGGGAGCAGTGGTAAAGACCAGAGAAAATGCCATTGCAGAGATTAACTGATAAAGGCTTACAGAGGCACACAGTGACATAGGCTAAATGCTCACAGACCACTGCTGCTAATGCTCATAAGAGCCACAGATCTGCCTGCAGGATAGCCTGGATTGGATCCCTATTCCCAATGCTCACAGACCACTGCTGCTAATGCTCATAAGAGCCACAGATCTGCCTGGGAAGCTCTGACTCCTGCATGAGCCTGCAGGATAGCCTGGATTGGATCCTTATTCCCTGTTGGGAAACCCTGCTGTTAGGGTTGTAGTTCTCCATGTCTGGATAGCCCTAAGGGGCTCGGTGCCAAATGGAGACTCCCCTTTTCAGCAGGGGGCCTCCTGCTCTCTTCCTGGCTTACCTGGAAAGTGCCACCAAGCACGGATGCCTGACTTTATTTGGAACATGACCTTTGGCATAGTTACCTGGAGTAAAAACTACCCCCAGGTTTTTTCTATATGATAATCAGGCCTTGCCTGATAGGAGCCCACTGCCACATGTAAATAAAGCATACCATGAGCACTTATCAGCTGAGGCTTTGGCTACTGCCTCCACACAATAATTTCTCTAGTTCTCCCACTGAATAAATGGAGCTGTTTCACTGAGTCTGGAGCTGTATCACTGCTGTTTCACTGCGCCGTGGGACCAGCCTCCCCAGAAGGGCTTTCTTCCATCAGTGCTCACTGGCCGTCCTGACTCCGTTCGCCGCTTCTGCTCCCCCTGCCCTCGTGGACCAGTGGCCAACGACCCGCAAAGAGAGGGAGAGACCCCCACAATTCCCCAGGCTTCTTTGCAGTCCCTCTTCGCAAAGAACACAATGTATTTCTTCTGCTAAAAACAGCCTGTGGTCTTTCAGCCAAGACCCCTTGCCAAGCCAGCCCCTAAGGCTATTTTACGCACTCTAGCCACTGAGACTACCTTGTTCCTTCAGTGGCCAGTGGCCCTCCTGTTCCCATCCTGTACTCACCTATACACATTTCCCAGCCTCCTACCTGGCTGGGTCCTCTCCAAGGCCCTGGCTCAGACCTCTACTTTGATTAGCATGCCTTCACAAAACCCCTGAGATAGCACATAGCAATGAGTGTCTCCCAAGTGTCCAAGCTCCATAAGCTGCTGTCCCCAATATCATACACTGTTCAGACAGGCTCTATTCTATTCTATTTGTTTACTATGGTGTGTGTGTGTGTGTGTGTGTGTATGCGTATGGAGGTCAGAGATTGACATTGGTGTCTTCCTCAATCATTCTCCCCTTATTTTTATTTTATTTCATTGCTAGTTATTTTACTTTTGAGTTTGTGTGTGGGCAAGCATGCTACAGTGCAATGCAGAGGCCAGAGGACAAGTCTCAAGAGTTGGTTCTCCCCATTCACTATGTGGTTTCCAGGGATCGAACTCAGATCCTTAAGCTTAGCAGTGGGTGCCTTTACCTGTTGAGCTGTCTCACTATTCCTCCACCTTATTTTTTGAGACAGAATCTCTCCTTGAACCTATTGCTCATCAACTAGACTGGCCAGCCAGTCAGTCCTCGGGATCCATCCACCTCTGCCCCTCCCCCCAGCACTGAAGTTACAGATACCAGTCACTACTGGTTTTTACATGAATGTTGGAAATTCAAACTCAGGTCCTCATATTTGCACAGTAAGCATTTTTCCTACTGAGACATCCTCCTCTTTCCCAAGGGACAAGTTTTAGGACAGTCCTGGGGCTGGAGAGATGGTTCATTGGTTGAGAGCACTGGCTGTTCTTACAGAGGACCTGGGTTCAGTTCCTAGCACCCACATGGTGGCTAACAAGCGTCTGAAACTCCAGTACCAGGGGATCCAACACCCTTTTCTGGCCTCTGTGGGCATTGCACAACATGGGTACACTTATATACCCGCAGGCAAAACACTCATACACATTAAAAAAAAAAAAATCCTGTTTCCCTGCTTAATCTGTCGGCACCCCACTGTCTGTGTGATACTGCCCTCATTAATTCCACCCTCCCTCCATTGTGTTCTCCCTCTACCTGTTTGAAGTCTGATGGCTCATTTTCAAAGATGCTTTGAGCCAGCTTAGGTCCAGCTACAAATGAACAGAAAACACTAGACCTCAGTTAATCTCTAAGTCTAGTTATCTCCAGAACTCTGCTAATCTACCCCTACCACACACACCCAAACTAGAAATTAGAGTAGAAAATTACTAACAGTCAAGCTTGCCTGAAAAGTCCTGTGCCTGGTAAGCTTTAAAATAAACAGGATGTGAAACATAGAGATGAATCCACACACACTTTTTGTTGAAAAAAAAGAGAAATGTCAGGGACAGAGGGAAACCTAAGATATAAGATGTAAGATTGTACACTCCTGATTTTTCAAAAAGGGGAGGAAGGATCCTGTGCTAGGGTTTATGAACTGTTCTCTGCGCTCAATCAGCATACCTGCCACTCTAGGCCAACACCCGACTTTGCAAGGTCCTAAAATAAACTGCTTCCCTGAGTTCAGGTCTCTTACTATAAAGAGAGGATCCATGTTTCTTACACACAGCCAGGCTTTGAGCACCTCCTAGATCATTCTAGTTGAGTACATCTGTCAGGAGGCTCGCATGGACCAAGTGTGGAATGCCCCCTCCTGAAGCCAGCCCCCACCTTCTGCAGAGAAATGGCTGAAGGGGTCAGAGCTGAGGCTGACCATCCCACAGGCAGGATCCCCAGGCACCTGTTCTAGGATCTGGTCTTCTCTTCAGGGTCTGGAAGGCCACCATCCCTGCTTCCCAGGGACTACTCATTGGGCCCTAGCATTTCCTGCTATTCCACCCATTCCTTTGTGGTATAAAGTGGGTTCCCCATAAGACCTCATGCTGCTCGTGTACCAGACCCCAGGCCCTTCTCAGGGGACCGGCACCAGCTCTTGGCTTGGTTTCTGAACCATCTCTTTTGGCTGAGTGAACAAACAAATGAACAAATGAATGCTGGTCAGAGCTCAGCAGTTTCTCAGGTATCCATTTCCGGGTCAGACCTCATGAGACACTGATAGAAAACCAATTTTATTAGTTTCTGGTAGGGCTATATCTGCTTCCTGCAACAGGAACTCTTCCATCAGCCAGATCCCAAGTCTCTTTCAGAATAAGGGCAAGACACTCTCAGATCCTTAAGCTACCTCTTTTTAAAAAAAACATTTTATTTATTATTTTTTATTTTTATTTTATGTGTATGCGTGTACTGCCTGCATGTAGGTAAGTGCACCCGTGTCATGCAATGCCCGCTGCAGAGGACAGAAGAGGCCGTCGGATCCCCTGGAACTGGAGTTTCGGACAGTTGTTAGCTGCCATGTGGGTGCTGGGATTCGAACCTGGGTCTTCCGTAAGAACAGTCAGTGCTTCGAGCTACCTCTTTTAAAACAATATTTTGTTATTTTTATTTTGTGTGTATGAGTGTGTTGCCTACAAGTATGTAAGAACACTCATGTTGTGCAATGCCTGAGGAGGTCAGAAGAGGGCATCAGATCCCCTGGAATTGGAGTTATAGATGGTTGTTAGCTGCCATGTGGGTGCTAGGAGCTGAACTCAGGTCCCCTGCAAGAGCAGCCAGTGCTGAGCCATCTCTCCCAGACCCTCAAGCTACCTCTTTTTTTTTTTTTTTTTTTTTTCTTTTTGAGACAGTGTCTCCCTGTAGTTCCAGCTAGCCCGGAACTTGGCCTTGAGCTCACAGAGATCTGTCTGCCTCTGCCTCCCAAGTGCTGGAATTAAAGGCATGCTTTGATAGAAGCTAGCTAACATGGTCATGAGCACACTGCCCCTAAAGGTGTTCAAGTAGAAGATAAACAACTGGAAAAGAGGAAAAGCAATTCCTAATCAGAGACTATGTGGAGAAGCCACTGGATGAAGTAAAAAGCTCATTCTTGCCCTTGTGGTCTAGGGTTTGATGTTCTTGTGAAGGGTTATCCATGCCATTCTAACCAGCCTGCATGTTGGCCTGGGAGGGCCACTCAGGGTCCAGGACAGGAGTACTCATCTGACCAGTCGGAGCAGTGTTGCACATGGTCCCGACACAGACTTCTCGGGATACAGTTGCAGTACTTGAAGACAGTCGGAGTACATCGCCACCACCCAAAGCCACATGGTGGGCATGCAGTTACTGAGGGGACAAGAGCAGGCAGAAGAGCAGCTATTGGTCCTGTCCACCCCACCCCCAGCTCTCTAGGATGCTCTGGGGGTGCTTCTCTTCTGTCCCCTGCCCTGTGCCCTTGGCCTCCAGCATTGCTTCTCACACCACCCCTGCCTGTTGGTCCCTGTCCTTCAGGCCTGCACCATGTTACCTTTTCTGAGAAGTCTCCCTGGATTCCTCCCCAGCACTGCCTTTTGGCACCAACACAATGTAGTCTTGGGGGTGTACTTCACCCCAAAAGTGCTCAGTGCATGCTTGTAGATGGAACACTGGGAAAATAATGTGTGTGTGTGTGTGTGTGTGTGTGTGTGTGTGTATGTGCATGGACACATGTGGGTGCATTACATGTCATGTATGTATGTGTTTGTATGTAAGCCAGACACCTATAATAGGTGTCTTCTCCAACTGTTAACCTTCCCCCCACCTTTTTTTTTTCTTTTTGAGCCCAGGCTGGCCTTCAGTTCACTTTTGAACTTTTTGATCTTCCTGCCCCCTCTTTCACGTTGTTGGGGGCTTACAGGAATACAGTACCACCGCTAATACATGCTGAGGGTCAACTCCGGGCTTCATGCTTGCTAGGCAGGCACTCTACCAACTGAGCTACATCCCCAGCCCTCCAACTTTTTAATAGAATTTTTATTACATTTATTTGTGTATGTGTGCATGTGCACGCGCCCCTGGATGCCATGTGGCATGTATAGAGGTCAGAGAACAACTGTGGAAGTCAGTTCTCCCCTTCTACCATGTGGGTCCTGGGGGTGGAGCTTGGGTTCTCCCCTTCTACCATGTGGGTCCTGGGGGTGGAGGTTGGGTTCTCCCCTTCTACCATGTGGGTCCTGGGGGTGGAGGTTGGGTTCTCCCCTTCTACCATGTGGGTCCTGGGGGTGGAGGTTGGGTTCTCCCCTTCTACCATGTGGGTCCTGGGGGTGGAGCTTGGGTTCTCATGCTTGTGTAGCCAGTACTTTACTGACTGACCATCTCTCCAGCCCCTGGGAAGGATCTCTGGGACCAGAGCTTTACCCCAAACTCCTAGATTCCCTTCTTGGAGCTTCAAGCTGTCTACATATGAACTGGAGCAGCAGGTCCTGCCCTGCCCTCCTCACAGAGCTGCTGGGAGGTGCCTAGGACAGAAGGAAATCTGGAACCTGAGCCAGGTAGCAGGGCATGTTCTGTTTGCTCAGTCACCCTAAGGGCACATGTCCAGTTGGTGCCCTGGAGGTACCATGGGAAAAGCTCCAGGTCCCAACACCTCCACCCTAGAGGAGTTCAAGTGGGAATGGAAGACTTCCCAGGACACAGGGAAGGCACGCAGGGGACTTCAGAGATCTCTGCTCAGCCTCTGTCCTATGTTACTGCCCTTGTCACCTGCTCCAGCTCACCTGAGCCTGGACCCCTACCTGGGCTCAGCTCATCCGAGCAGTCTCCACAGTTGTTGGTGCCATCACACTTCTGGTCTGAGTAGATCCAGGAGTCTGGGTCTCCGCAGTAGGCCAGGAGGTAGCTGGGGAGGCTCCAGGGCACATCTCCTATAGACGGATAGATAAGGCAGGACAAAATTCACATCTGGCCACAGCTGCCTCAGTCACCTGCAGCTGGATCACATTGACCACCCAGCAGTTAGCACACTCAGGGTCTCCCCCATTCATCCCAAGAAGGACAGAGAAGTTTTCCCAGGGAGGAGAGGCCCCTAGAGCATCTTCCCTCTTTACCCAGATCCTGCATGTCCCTTCCCCATCATTGTGTGTGTCCTCACTCCAGAAGTTCTCCTCTGCACCTCTGCAAAGCCCTCCACCTTCCATCTTGGGTTAGGTTCCTCCCATCAGAACGTAGCAAGTAAGAATGACACTTCCACTTGGGCCCCAGATCTCCAAAGTAGGTTCTGTGTTAGGCAGCCATGTGGCAGGGTGACCCAAGTTCACTCAAACCCAGCCCACATAGCCACAGATATAAATCCCAGATTGGAGAGGGGACAAGACTTTGTTCATTGTTCTTTGACTAACCAGATCCAACAGGAAGTGTCATGGATACTTTGGGGGCCTGTCCAAAGAGGGCATAGGTGTGTGCTCTAGTGGAGTAAGAGGACCAGAACTGGGGCACCAGGGGTGTAATTGTGGGAGTTTGGGATGTGGCTGGAAGGGGACAAGTGAGGAAAGAGCAGTCCCAAATTCCTGCAGAACCAACAAACAGGGGAGGCATTAAAAGGAGCCTATCAGTTAGGGATTATGGGGTCCTACTGCAACCAATCCTGGAGTGCTAGAGGCTGCTCTGAGCTGGGATAAGGGAACTTCCCCATGGAATAATCAGCCCAAGCCGGCCTCATATAGTGGGGTCTCCATCTTAGATGCATTTAAGCAGAGGCTGGGTAGCCTCTGCTGGGCTTGAAGATGGGATTGTGTGGGAGTTGAAGAGCTGGAGTGTGGACTAGGTCTCTCTCTCCTCTCCCACCCTCTCTCTCCAATACAGGGTGGTATGGTAACCCAAGCTGATTTGGAACACAAACTGTAGCCAAGGTGACCTTGAACTCCTGATCCTCCTGCCTCTACCTTCTGGGATTACAGGTGTGTGACACCATGCCCAACCAGACTAAATGATTCTTTTTTATTATTATTATTTTTTTTATTTTATGTGTATGTGTGTATTGCCATGCATATAGGTAAGTGCACCCATGTTGTGCAATGCCTGCGGAGGTCAGAAGAGGCTATCGGATCCCCTGGGACTGGAGTTACAGACAGTTGTTAGCTGCCATGTGGGTGCTGGAATTTGAACCTGGGTCTTCTGCAAGAACAACCAGTGTTCTTAACCGCTGAGCCATCTCTCCAGCTCCAGGAGACTAGATGATTCTTGACAGTTTTGTTCTCAAGAATTGTGGACCAGGGACTAGGAAGATGGCTCAGTGGTTAAGAGCACTGACTGCTCTTGCAGAAGACCCAGATTTGGTTCCCAGCACCAACATGGTGGCTAATAACCATCTATAACTTCAGTTCCAAGGGGGATCTGACGTCCTCTTCTGTTCTCCACAGGCATTGCACAACACAGGTGCACTTACATACATGCGGGCAATACACTCATACACATAAAATAAAAATAATAAAATATTTTTTTAAAAAAGAATCTGTGCATGGTGTTGCACACCTTTAATCCCAGCACTTGGGAGGCAGAGGCAGGTGGATCTCTGGATCTCTGAGTTCGAGGCCAGCCTGGTCTACATAGTGAGTTCCAGGACAGCTGGGGCTATAGGGAGACCCTGTCTCAAAAAGACAGAAAAAAAAAAAAGAATCCGTGGTGCAGTGTTCTAATCCCTTCCTTCTCCTAGCTGGCAGCTCTTTCCTTGGTGTGGGTTCTCATACGATTTATACCCCTGTGCCAGGTACTGGGGCTCTGGGATCAAGTAGACCAAACAGACTGCCAAGGAGGAAATCGCAGTCTAACTGGGATGGCAGGTGACACTGGTGTGACTAGGGCGGGGACATGGGGAGGCAAGGGGCTTTGGGGGTCCAAAGGAGGGCCCTTAAGTTCCAGCAGAGCTACAGAGAATTAAGGTGGGTTCATGGGTGTGGACGGGGACATGAGACATAGAGGGTACTCACGGCACAGGCTTTCATCCTCGTCCTCACCATGGGGACACGTGGGAACGCCATCACATACCCCATGAGCCGGGATGCAGCTCCTGCGGTCATGACACAAGAAGCCTGTCCTGTTGGTTGACATCACACAGACCTGGGCCTCTACAGGGGCAAGAGAGGCCTGGAGTGAAGGCAGTGCTCACAAAAGCAGCTTTGGGGCAGGCAGGGCAGGCACTGCCTAGTGTCCCCCACGTGAACTTCTCTGAGCAACTTTATGGCCTAGGGTAGCAGGGAGGCCTTGGACTCCATGTTGACCATGGGGTTGAAGCCACCACTCTGTTGCCTGCCACAGCTTGACAGGCATAGTGACCTGGCCTCCCTGAGCCTCAGGTTCTTTTTTGTGGTCCAGGCCTGGGGCGTGTGAACCATTGGGGGTGACACGGCAGTGCTTGTGGATGCTGCAGATCACGGAATGTGCGGAGCTGGTCACAGTCTGGTCTTACAGGAAGCCATGATGGTAGCATGCCATCCTTCACACAGCCTTAGTGGTAGATTTAATGGCAGATCTCTTGGCACCAGCTTGGCTTGTTGGAAACAATATATATGGGCTGTCTGGGTACCATATATTACAATCCCTTATATCTGGAGATAACTTTACAGTCTGCAAGACTTTTTTTTTTTTTTTTTGGTCTTTTTGAGACATGGTCTCCCTGTAGCTCCAGCTTTCCTGGAATTCATTATGTAGACCAGGCTGGCCTTGAACTCACAGAGATCTGCTTGCCTCTGCCTCCCAGTGCTGGGATTAAAGGCGTGCACCACCACGCCCGGCCCTAGACTCATATTTTTATTCTGTTATCACCCCCAGTGTCCCCGAGAGGCATCATTCTTAGCCCCTACCACAGGAGGAAGGACACCCACCCCTAGGGATGGCCCAACAATTTGAAGAAGAAACTTGACTGAGGAGACAGAGGTCACAGGCTGTGCCCGTGGTCACACATGCTCATTAATGGGGCAGGGGAGAGCAACAGTTCTGTCCACATATTTATGCATGCTGGAGCCATGTCTCAGTTCTAAGCGACCTCAACTATTGATGGAGAGGGCTCTCTCAAGGACACAGTGACAGATGTGACAGACACATGTTCATATGCACATACCTGCACCTTCATGCACATGCATATAGACAACAGATGTACACACTGGCATGTATATACCAATGCATGCACACACACACTGACACACAAGTATACACACACTAACATGAACACTGATAGGCAGGCACCTGCATGCACACGGATATTCACACGCACATGCACACACAGGCACGTGGCTACAGCTCCCCCTTCTGCAGTGGCAGGTGGAGTGCTGTGTCTTCACCCTTTTCCCCTCACCCCTTACTCTGGTCCCTCCTGACCACAAAGCCATGTCTCAGAAATCTAGGAAGGATGAGATGATCCCTTCCTTCCCTTAGCTCCTGGATATGGCTGCTTTCTTGAGGCCCTGGGCACCTGGCCCCACCCACTACGTCCAATGGTTTTCTTAAAGTCCTTCCTTTTCCTCATGCTTGTTCCCACTCCAGCACTCCACACATGCTGTTCCCTGTGCCTGGAACGCTTTTCCCGATACTCTTCTCTAACCAGTCTCCATTTTCCCTTCTGACCTCAGGCCCTATTTGCTTCCCAAGGTGCCCCCAACCTGATTTATACACACAGATTGGATCAGAGCCCCAGTTTCAGACTCTTGAGCCCCCGTAAGGCCTGCCCTTGAGTTGGACTCAGTCCACGTGGTTCCCCAAACTGCTCCCTGAGGGTGGGGGCTGAACTGGGGTGCTTGCTACAGCCAGACTGCAGGGAGGTACTGGACACAGGCTTGTCTGTGGTCGAGATCAATATGTAGGTCGACAGGGTAGTCAGGTCAGCGGAATAGGGCTCTGTGGGGCCTGGGAGGATGTGCCAAGATAGCCTGGAAACTAGGGAAGGTTTCTTCAAGGAAGTGACATCAGGACTGGGGCCTCTCAATAGTGCATGTTAGTGATGTTCAAACGGTGGCGTGGTCCTGTGTCCATGTGCTCAGGTGTCTCTGTGTCTGTTTGCACTCTACGGAACCAGCCAAGTCACTTCAAGGAGAAGCCAGGCAGGCTTGGAGTTCCCTCTGCCTGAGCCCCCATACCTCCCTCTTGACACTCTGACCTGGTGTGCGAGATGGATATCCGAGGATGATGGCCAGGGCAAGCAGGGCAGCAAGCATGGCCAGCAGCAACAGCAGGAAGGCAGAGAGGCAGGCCCCACGGCGTGAGCAGCAGAGGATTCCACAGCCTGTGGAGGGGTGGGGGAAAGACAGCAAAGAGGTTCACGGACGCCATCCACTGCCATCCAGGCCCTGTGAGCAGCCCTTTTGGGCCAGGAAGTACTGGAGCTAGAAGAGGCACTCCTAAGCCTTCCACCACTCTTTCTGATCCTGCCTGCCCTCCGCAAAGTGTCATCCCTGGCCAACCTCTGCTCCACAGCTTTCCTGCTCCTGTCATTCCTGGTCTATTCTCATGACCCAGGGATAAATGACAATGGATACCTGTGTGCCCAGCCCCTACCATGACAGAAGTGACCTCAGGCTCATCACAGCCATTATTTCTAGTTTTCACAATAGTACATTATTTCTGTGGATGATGAAACCGAAGCTCAGAGAAGCAAAGATCCTGGTCACCCTACGCGGGCCTAGGGCTTGAGTCCACTGTGCCTGTATGATGTCAACACCCAGACCCTCTCCACAATTCCAACTTATCTGTTCTGAGGCCTGCCAGGATGCTGCCTGGAGGTCCCGCTCCGTCAGTTCCTAGCTGGGCCACAGGAGCAAGCCACTTCACTTTTCTGGGCCTTGGTTTCCTTGGGTAGAAAGTGGTCACCATGATGCCTACTGCAGAGCTTGCTTGGAGGACTGGTTTGCTGGGTATTCTAGAACAGCTCTTTCACATAGTAGGTACTAAGAATAAGCTAAGTATTTACTGTGCACTCCATGTGCCAAGCTCTCTTCTAGGATTGTGAAATAGTGGTGATAGGAGTAACTGCAGACGTCCCCATGCTCCAGAACTGTACTGTGCTCCTTTAGTCCCACTTGCTTATAAAACAATGAAAAGTGGGGGCTGGCGAGATGGCTCAGATGTTAAGAGCCCTGGTTGCTCTTCCAGAGGACCCAGGTTCGATTCCCAGCACCCATGTGGCAGCTAACAAGTGTCTGTAACTCCAGTTCCAAATGATCTGTCACCGTCTTCTGGCCTCTGTGGGCTTTGTACAACATGGGTGCACGTACATACATGCAGGTAAAACATTCACACACCTGGGTGCCTTGCTTTGTAGAGGGCAGGAAAGGAGCTGTGACTGGTTCTTGCCCTCTGAAAGTTTGTAGCTACACTTAAAGGGCCAGACATGGCCACAGGGGAAGAGTGGGGCTCGGTCCCCTGTCCCAGGCCACAGAAGGGCAGGAGCAAGTCTGATTCATCCTAGTGGCCCCAGGTCAGACTCAGAAGCAAGCATAGCTCTTACTTCAGCTCTGTAAGTGCAACCCAGAGATGTAGAAGGCAAAGGAACACCCCCGGTTTGGGTGGTTTCCATTCAAGTCACTCATGTTTCCAGAGCCACCTGCCAGTGAGACCTGCACAGGCAGTGTCAGATTGGAAAGAGCCTGGGAAAGCTTGGGCCAGGCACTGAGGCGTGTGAGATGATGCAGGGGCCTCCAGAGCACCAGGTGATTTCTAGATGGAGCAGGACAGAGGAGGGCTTAAGGAGATGACATTCCAGCTCTTTAAGGTGTAGGAGGAGAGGCCTGGGAAGTGGCAGGGTAAAGGCATGTAGGGTAAAGGCATGTGGGAATTGGTCAGGAGAGGGGACAACAGCAGGTGACAGGAGGCATAGCATAAATTTGAAACCAATAATCCTACAGCTCTGGTCAGTGGCTCCTTTGTGGTCAGCAAACACAGGGTAGACTTGGGTCTCCAAGGAGATAGCATAAAGCTGGGCAGACTTCTGGCCAGCCAAGTGGCCACTCCTCAAATATTTGTGCAGCACAGCTTGTGTGAGAGATGAGGTTGCAGGAGAGACTGGAGAGAGATGCCCACTTTAAAGCCAGAAACCCCTTAGTTGCTGCCCACCTGGGAGAGAGGAAGAAAAGCCCCTGGTTCCACAGCCATCAGCCGCATGGAGCCAGGACTTGGAAATAAACACCAGTGTGGAGCAAGGAAGACCCTGGAGCTTTGCCATCTGAGAAGCCTGGGTTCCAACACACCCTTCCACCTCCCAGTTGTATGACCTTGACCTAGTTGTCCAACCCCTCAGCCTCCACTATCTCTTCTGCATTGCCAGTGCAGCTCCACCGCTCAGGCTGAAAACTGTACTGCTGGGCACATAAGCGGGGCAGATCTTTTATGGCCATTCTTGTCATCCACCTCTGTTTCCTCCGTGATCAACTGTGGGCCAAAACGTAACACATGCTCAGGAAACAAGGGTCTTGGTTGCATGGGAGTCAGTAACACGTAACAGTGTGTGATCCTGACAGTTTTATCTTCCTAAGATACAGAATTGCTCAGGTCATTTATGGAGGTGGGGTTGACTCTGAGGCCCTCTCCTAATTCCACAGATAGGCACTGTGTATAATGTGTTGCCTGGCAGGTACAGGGCACATAGTAGGTGCTCTGTAAATACTGGTACCTGGAAAGAAAGAACAATTCTGGCCTGGAAGCTGGGAGCAGACACCAACAGTGGGGCAGAGGAACAATGGCAACCTTGAATCCTGTCTGTGCCAGTCTTCCAGGAAGCTGCTCCAGAACGACCCACAGCACCCAGCCCAACCTCAACCTCCATCCTTACCTTCCTCTCCACGGTGGACTCTCCTTCCAGCAGTAGTGTTGCCCTCAACATCTCCCTGTCCAAGAGACCAGAACCAGGCTGGGTAGACTGCAGGCTTTCTAAGAATGAGTTACTCAAGAGACTTAGGTTAGGTGGGACTACTAGTCCCGCACAGATTCATCTGCCTGCTTCGTGTTTCCACACTTTGGCCTGTGCAGTGAGTGGGTGATTTCTGCCCAGTGCTTCTCTTCTATCCCCTGGGCAGACATATATCCTTCAAACAGACTCGGGCAGGTCCTCTTGGTGACACTGCTCTGATACCCCTAGTCTCCTGTCTACCTCCCAGGACTCCTGGCTCTCATGTTAGTCCCCAGGGCAGGTGAGTGTGACCTCAGGTCTGAGAGTATCCCCCCGCAGCCCTCCCCATTCCAGGGCTGCTCCCCACCCCTGGGTCCGAAGCTGGCTGAGACTCCCGGCAGCTTTTACCTGGGGGAAGATTTTGTTCATGGTTTCAACTCCCATCTCCAGGAACTGGGGTAAAGTGAAGAGAGTTCAGTGTAGATCCTCTGCCTTGTCACCAGGGGCAACCTGGGGAGGGGAGGGACAGCAAAAGGCCTCGCCCAGGCTGTGCCCTCCCCTGTGGCAGTCCCCTCCCCGGATACCTCCCTGGCAGAGGACGGGGTACCTGTTCCTGCTGGGCCTTTTGCCAGGCTGTAGCCAGACAGGGATATCCTAGCATTGGAATCTTCATCTCATTTCACAGATGACAAACTGGTGTTTCAGGGGGAGAAGGTGCATTGAGCCTCAGTAGGTGAGTGGGAGTGTTAAAACAGGACCTTAGCGCCCACTTTCCCTTCAGTTGAGAAAGTGCAGGATTGCAAGGCCCAGGCTGCAGGAAACTACAGAAAGAAGTGCTGTGGGTCTTGGCTCAATGGGTAGAAAGCAGAGCTCCTTTTCTCACTGATGATCCACTCAATAAGTGGGAAATCTAGGTCAAAAAATATGCATTTCTGTGGGCAGCAAGATGAATCAGCAAGTAAAAGTCCTTGTCCTACAAGCCTGATGACCTGAGTTTGAGCCCCAGAACTCATATGAAGGTGGAAGGAGAGAATAGACCCCACAAAATTGTCTTTTGACCTCCACACATGTGCTGTTGACACCCACACGTTATGCACACACACAACAGCAAAGAGAAAGAATGTGCATTTCTACTAAAACTAGAAAGTAAATAGAAACTTGAATTGTTCAAAACATGGTGTTAAGCATTTTTATTTTCCCGAGATTGTGCCTAGGGTGGGCAGGCACTTCCCAGAATAACCTTTCATCCCCAGCAGGTAGCAGATTCTCTATCTGGCAGCCTCATCCACGATAGGCTGAGACTGAGGCCCCGGAGGCTGAAGGGGCTGCTTCTGAGAACCTCAAGGGTGGTGTCTACCCCCAGGCATTACGTTCAGGAGTTCCAGGCAGGGACTACCCTGTTGGACCACTTCTTTTGCAGAAAGAAATAAATGCCAAATTCATGGGATAGCTCGTGAGTAGAGATCGCTAAGCCAAGACCTGGAACATGGGCTCTCAGAAGGGACCGACCACTGGCTCTCGCTTGGGAAAAGTCCCTCCTCTTCACATCTGTGAAATAAGGGACACATAGATGCAGGGGTGCTTGAGTGTAGGTTCCTCAGAATTGGGTCCTTTAACAAGAATGAAGGGCAGTGGGTTGATGAAGAATCCTGGAAACACTAGAGTAGAGGAAGCATGATGACAATAGAAGGCTGCTACAGACAGGGGACTGGATCCTGTGGGGCATTCCCAGGCACTGCTGAGAAGATGCACCTCTGAGGTACTCACTTGAGGCTCAGGGAACCAGGGCACTTATTCCGTCCTGCCAGCCATTGGTTGAGAGCTGTTGGTCTGTTTGTCCCTGGTACCACTGGTCTGTAGTAGGAAAAGGAGGTCAGTGCTGGCAAGACAAGCTGATGAGCACTGAAATGGAAAGGGCGGAGGGGGTGGACATAGGAAAAGACACTACCTAGATTTCTTCTTTTGTGCCAACTATAATCTACTATGTGGAACATGGGTTCAGGATGTTGAGGTCCGGGCTGTGACTCAGTGATGTCTGCCCTGAATGTCGGAGTGGAGAGTAGGGTGCATGATGACCAATGGTCATTCCTGGACCAACTCATTGTTGTATACTGGAGTTCAAAAATCACCAACACCACTTAAGTTAAAGCAGCAAGGTAAATTTTATTGTGTCGACTGGCCAGGCTGTCTATCTTGGGAGTAGACGCAGCCCTGAGCACTGATTGATCAGAGTTTTTATAGGGTTACAGAAAGCATTGTATAATCAAAATATCTGTGCACCAATCGGGTTTGTACAACATAGCAGGATTCTAATTTTAGTGATCAACAACTAATCATTATACAGTGATGTAATCACATAACTTAGCATTCAACTTTGTGACCTTAAAGTTAGCCAACTGTCCTAGCCATAACAAGGAAAGCCAAAGTCAACAACTTGTAGGTGGTCATAGAATAACAGGATAACAGGGTGGTCTTATGTTTTGTGTCAAGGTGGCCTGAATAGCAAGCGAGTTACAGAAGCAAAAACAAGCAGTTAGCCAGATGTAAAATGTCTGGAATTGACACATTCCATGGGTTCGTGGTTAGGATATTTTCTCAAGGCCCAAGGTTGCCCCCCTTTTCCTTTTGGTGTGGGGCAAAGTTACTGTAAAAATAGCTCTGAACAAAATGGAGTAACTTAAGTCAGTTTGCTGAGCCAGTTCACTCATGTCCTTTAGTCTCTGGCTTCCCTTGATTGTGATTCCTCAGTGTTCCTTTGTTTATTTTCACTGTTACTATTGTTTTTTGAGGTAAGCCCAGATTAGCTTCAAACTCAAGGCAATCCTCCTGCCTCGGCCTCCTGAGTGCTGTACAATGCCCCTCCTTAGGCTGTACAATGCCCCTCCTTTGGGCTCCTGTTTTAGTGCAGGCATGGCTATGTCTGACTGGGCTGGAAACATCACATCTCTCCAGAGCTCTGCTGTCACCAAGAGCCCTTGAAGGAAGGGCAGCAGAGGCCCTAGAATATCCTTTTGGTGAACTCTGTCTTTCTTGCATTTAAACATGTATATGCATTCATGTGCATGTACATACACACTCATGTTGAAAATTTCACTGTCAGCTCATCTTCAGCAATCTGGGCATTGCCAAACTGCTCTTCAAGGTACTGCACCAGTCTGCACTCAGCAACAGCGTGTAAGAGATCCTGTC
Source organism: Nannospalax galili (assembly GCF_000622305.1). Taxonomy (NCBI): domain Eukaryota; kingdom Metazoa; phylum Chordata; class Mammalia; order Rodentia; family Spalacidae; genus Nannospalax; species Nannospalax galili. The sequence goes on along the minus strand of NW_008338126.1, from coordinate 2,869,632 downwards.
TCCCCAGCCCCCGAAATCGCTGGCTCTCCTAACATCTGCCAGTCTTGTACGTGTGACTGGTACATTGCTTTTGTCTCTGATTTTCCTCCCACTCCCATAAATTGCTAACATTTTTTGAGCACTTACTTTTGCCACGTTGTGTTACATGCTTTCTGTGCATTAACCCATTTTGTCTTTCCCATCATAGGAAGACGAGGAAACTAAGGCCCAGAGGCATTATGTTACATGTACAAGACTCTCAGCTGCAAAGGCAGATCTAGGATTGCAACCCGGCTGGCTGAAGAATCCCCTCTCCTACTCATAGCCTCACTACTCACAGGCAGGAGCTTGGGAGCTGTTGAGAGATCTTAGGTCTCACCTCAGATCACAAACCAGAACCTGCTTTGCACCTCCTCCTCATGTGTTGTCATATGACTTCCTTCCTGGTGGGCTGCTTTTTCATATAGGCTACTCATTTTTTTTTTTTTTTTTTGGTCTTTTTGAGACAGGGTCTCCCTGTAGCCCCAGCTGTCCTGGAACTCACTATGTAGACCAGGCTGGCCTTGAACTCACAGAGATCTGCCTGTCTCTGCCTCCCGAGTGCTGGGATTAAAGGTGTGCCACCACACCAAGCCCAGGAACATACATTTTGAAAAGGGAAATCATTTTACTTATTTATTTTTATGTATATGAATGTTATGCCTGCATGTATTTAAGTGCCCCTGTGTCATGTAATGCCCATGGAGGTCAGAAGAGCACACTGGCTCCCCAGAACTGGGGTTATGGATGGTTGTTAGCTGCCATGTGTGTGCTGGGAACCAAACCCAGGTCTTCTGCAAGAGCAGCCAGTGCTCTTAACTGCTGAGCCATCTCTCCAGCCCTGGAACATACATTTTTTCAAAGACCTATTTGGCATTTAGAAAATTAATTCTACTTTACATGCTGGCCTGATTCTAGGGCCTGTAGATCATAGAATCCAGGTCCTCCAACCCA
>NW_008338126.1:2838954-2868307 GCF_000622305.1 Nannospalax galili | reverse complement strand
TTTCTTTGGTGTGTGTATTTGTGTGTGTGTGTGTGTGTGTGTGTGTGTGTGTGTGTGTGTGTATATGCACTCCACCTGTGTGCCAATGCCTGTGGAAGCCAGAAGAGGGCATTGGATCCCCTGGAGCTGGAGTCACCCATGAATCACCACCTAACACTGGTGCTGGGAAAGGAGCTAGGGAATCTCTAGAAGACAGCAAGCACTCTTAACCACTGATCCATCTCTCCAGTACCTCTTTCTTCTTTTAAAAACTCAATGTGTAGCTCAGGCTGGCCTTGAACTTATGGTGATCCACCTGCCCTTGGTCTACATAGTGAGTTCCAAGCCAGCTGGGCTACAGGGAGACCCTGTTTCAAAAAGACTAATAAATAAATAAATAAATAAATAAATAAATAAATAAATATAAACAAACGATCCAATTCCCATCTCAGCATTGATCACTCCTCCACAATGCCTTCCACAACCCTGGGATTCCAGTGGTCCACCTCTCTCAGCTGAGTCTGCATGTCAGCTGTAAGAGGAAGCAGCTCAGGTCCATCCTACTTTCCTTCGAGGAATGTCAGAAGGCTCCACTGTAAGTAGATAGGAGATTGATCTAAAGGTTGTCAGTAACCTCTGCTATGAATTATCTAAAGAGGAACTTCAACAAGACAGCATTATAACATTGCTTATTGCAGATGACGCACATTTTATTAAGGTTTCTACACCTGAGCACTATGAAATTAACAGGCCTGGTGCTCTAGTAATGACAGCATGGAGCACCTCCAGGTAGCACCATCTCGGGCTTTTGTTGAAGCCTTTCATTTCTAATCAGCTATGGATTCCTTTCTACTCATCCTCAATTATTGCTAATGTTGCAGAAACAATTCAGGTACAGAAAGCACACAGATGCTTTATAAACCCAAATAATTTCAAACTGAGCAAGGAAATAAAAATGACTTGCTTTTAAAATGACAACGAACAATTAGATAAGCCTTAAAGCAGGAATTTGGTGAGCTTGGATGGGAAAAAAGTTAACTCAATTTTTAACCAGATTTTAACTGAAATATAGCATTTTCCTTTATTACAAATGCAGATAATCCCCCAGCCCTGGGATTTTCAGTAGTGTCTGTGACTTCATTACCAAAAGAGAGCATGTTGTTGCAGATGTTTTAAAACATTACTTTAAAAGTACTTTGAGGGGCTGGAGAGATGGCTCAGCAGTTAAGAGCACTGGCTGCTCTTGCAGAAGACCCAGGTTTGATTCCTAGTACCTATATGGCAGCTAACAACCATCTGAAACTCCAGTTCCAAGGGATTTGACACCTTCTTTTGACTTCCATGGGCACTGCACAGCAGGTGCACTTACATGCATGCATGCAATACACTCATACACATAAAGTGAAAATAATAAATTTTTTTAAAAAGTACTTTGGCCGGGCGTGGTGGCGCATGCCTTTAATCCTAGCACTCAGGAGGCAGAGGCAGGTGGATCTCTGTGAGTTCAAGGCCAGCCTGGTCTACATAGTGAGTTCCAGGACAGCTGGGGCTACAGGGAGACCCTGTCTCAAAAAGACGAAAAAAAAAAAAAGTTCTTTGAAGCCAGATGCCTATAATCCCAGCACTCAAGAGGCAGAGGTAGGCAGCTCTCTATGAGACTGAGGCCAGCCTGCTCCACATAGTGAGTTCCAAGTCAGTTGGGGCTACAGGGAGATCATGTCTCAACAACAACAACAACAACAACAACAACAAAAACCCCACAAAAACAGGGAGTGGAGAGATGGCTCAGTGGTTAAGAGCACTGGCTGTTCTTGAAGAAGACCCAGGTTTGAATCCCAGAACCCACATGGCGGCTAATAATCATCCGTAACTCCAGTTCCAGAGGATCCAACACCCTCTTCTGTCCTCTGTAGGCACTGCACAACATGGGTGCACTTACATACATGTAGGCATAACACTCATACACACAAAATAAAAATAAATGAAATTAAAAACAAAAAGCAAACAACAACAAAAATGAGACAAAAAGTACTTTGAGATCACAGGAAGTTTTAGAACCACGCTTTGACCTTATTTTGTATTAATAGGAAGTAGGTATGTATCACAAAGTATTGGAAATATTTTGGTAACTATATTTAGTTTCCTTGCAATCCTTTACCTTTAGTTTTATGCATTTGAAAACATTATTTGGGGAAGGAGGTTCATACACTTCCTTAGATCTTCAAAAAGGTCTGTGGCACAAAAGGTTAAGAATTCCTTTTCTAGGGGACTGGGAAGATGGGTCAGTAGATTAAAGTGCTCGCCATGGAAACATGAGGAACTGAGTTCAGGTCTCCAGCACCCACATAAAAAACTGGACGTGGCACCCATATAAAAAAGCTGGGCGTGGTGCCACACACCTGTAGTCGCAGTGCTGAGGAGGCAGAAAGGAGGACCTCACTTGTACCCATGTGTCCACCCCCATCCCCATAAAGAATCCCTGATCTAAAAGTCACTAACATCACAGGAAAGGTATTCAGCAGTGAAGCATATCAAATTGGCTTTGATAATTAGGAAATTCAAATAAAATACAAATTGTACCTAAGAAGTCACTACTACAAAGTCAAAAGCAGTACCAGCTGGCTTTCCACAGAAAGACAACCCGTTTCCCAGTGCCTTTTATCACAAGCCACACCCCAACCCCAGACTAATCTAGAACAGTAGTCAAGGAATGATTAAAAAGGTAACCTGAGCTGATACTCAAACAAGGCAGCAGGACACACTTAGCAACTGGAAACCCGGGGGAGGGCCCCAAGGGCATGCTGAGTGCAGAGGCCAGCCTCCCAACCTAGAACTGATAGTGGTGAGCAGACTGGCACTGAGGCTTGAAAACCCAGACAAATAGGAAGCAGTGTAGTCAGCAGCTGGATCTGTACAGCAGTCTTCTGTTTGTTTGGCACCACTTAGATTGTGACCACAACCCAGGGTCCAAGAGTCTAATTAATGTAAGTAGAATAAAGAGATACAGGAATATTGGGCATTTAAACTATGGATGTGGGGTATAGGAGTCCACACTTGTAATCCTAGCATTTGGGAGGCTGAGGCAGGAAGATCACTAGTTTGAGGCCAGACTAGGTTACAGAGTGAGACTGAAATAACTAAGGGCTAGGATGTAGTCCAGAGGTAGAGTACTTGCATAATATAAGCAAGGCCCTGGGTTTGGGTACAAGCATCATACAACAAGCAATGAGGCTAAGACATTGCTGACCTCTAGATTTGCCACGTCTACCTCAGTCTACTTCTACACTGTTGTCTGAGTGAATCATTCTAAAACACCACAGCCCTGTTACTCAACCCCTTTGCAATGGCTCTCCACTGTGCTCAGAATCAAGTTTAGGTTTAATGAGATCCTTTATCTAGTCTCTCTAGTCCTTTCTATACCACACCTCAGCCTGCTAAACAATCTGCAGTTCCCTAGCCTATTTCCTCCTGGCCCTTAAGTATATTGTTCCCACTACCTAGGACATCGCTTATTTTGGCTTATCATGTCCTCCCAGAATTAGTGATTCTCCAATGTTCTCTCATAATATGCTATGCCTACCCAGGCTGAGAAATAAAATGCCTCACAAAAGGTTCAGGTGTTGAGGCTTGGTCCCCAGAAGGGAGCACTGTTGAGAGGTGCCTGGATATACTCAGGAATGAGTACTTCTTCTACACATGAGGAAAAAATAATTTGACTGAATTTAGATCAACACTTTCAAGATGAATCGAAGTATCCTTCTAAGCATGTGTTGTTTGGGAAGCATGGGGAAATAAAGCCAAGAGAAAGTGGAAAAAAATATATATCGTTTTCATGAGGAAGGCCTTTCCTGACAATGGTTCTCACTCCTCTGCACCTGTTTTCCCATTGGTTTGTCTCACTGGATGCTTCAAGGTTATACTTGTGCCTAAGAGAGAATGATGGCTTAGTAATTACTTTTTTTTCATTTTATTATTTTTATTTTGTGTGTATTGCCTGCATGTAGGTAAATACACCCGTGTCGCGCAATGCCAGCAGAGGTCAGAAGAGGCTGTCGGATCCCCTGTGACTAGAGTTATGGACAGTTGTTAGCTGCCATGTGAGTGCTGGGATTCAAACCCAGGTCTTCTACAAGAACAGTCAGTGTTCTTAACCACTGAGCCATCTCTCCAGCCCCAGTAATTACTCCTCTTAACTCCATCTGGATGTGTTTGCATTTCTAACCTTCCGTCTCCAAATCTAGATCAACTATTTTAAAAAACCAAAGCCAGGATTTTGTGAACTGAAGTCTTACTTATTTAGTTGTTAATTGTATTTTTTTTTGACTTGGAGAATCTGAAAACTCAGTCATGAAATGAGTATGTAGGTCAGTCTGCCAAGACAGTTCTATTGCAACTGCCAGTCATGCTATGATTAAGGGAAGTACTGGTATACAAAGCTATTTACCATTTTGGTGTAAAGACACCGAATCACATTAAGATTCTGGTGTTTGACACTATTCTTCTTTTAAATCTGTATTATTGTTAGTAAAGGAGTAATGATGTTAGTTTTTGCCAAATTAAATCTATACTTAATCCTGTATGGTGAGTATAATTCTGTTAAAATGAAGTTTTCTCTGAAAATATCTTGATGCTATATTTTAATCCTCCTTTGGAAAAATTCTTTCAACTTAAACTTACAGCCTGTGCAAAAACCATATCAAATGGGACCACTGGAGAGATGCTCAGTGGGCAGCAAGTCCTAGGCTGCAAGCATGACAGCCCAAGCTTGATCTCTGGAACCCATATAAAAAAAGAGTCACCACAGTACCGCAGCAGAAAAAAAGATGAGAGACCCTGCCTCAAAACAGTGGAAGGGAGCCAGGCGTGGTGGCGCATGCCTTTAATCCCAGCACTCAGGAGGCAGAGGCAGGCGGATCTCTGTGAGTTCCATCCAGGTCAGCTGAGGCTATAGGGAGACCCTATCTCGAAAAGACAAAAAAAAAAAAAAAAAAAAAAAAAAAAAAAAAGGTAGAGGGCAAGAACTAACTTCTGAAAGTTGTCCTGGATCTCCCTTTGATCTCTTCATGTATGTTGTAGCAAGCAAATGCCCACAATCACACACATACAATATCAATAAACAAACAAATCACATCAAATGCACTGTTGAAAGGGTTATTTTTTGTTTCAAACTTGGCCATCATCCTGTTAGAAAGCAGTAGATACATAACACTTCATAGTTCTCCGGGTTGGGAAAGGATGAAGACCAGGAAAATCAGATACTCAAATTTCAGTACATAATTACTCAAATAAAATTTTAATGATTTAAATTCAATACAACTGAAAATGTAGTGTTATTAGACAGTTTTCTGCTAATTCAAAGTACAAGTTTGTAGGCCATTTTTGAGTAGAAGCATCATATCTTAAGCATTCAGCTCATTAACTAAGATGGCTGACAGTATTCTGGCAGGAGGTAGGGACCAATCAGCTCATAGAATGTGGCTAGGAAAGGAAAAAACAAAAACCAATGCAACTAACAAAATAGCTACAGATATTAGTAATAAAAACACCCCAATGTCCATGTCTTAAATTACTAGAAAAAAAAATACAGGTCAAGTTACAGCAAATACAGTCTTCACAGATTTGGGTAACTTTATTTGCATTTTATAGTGATTTCTTAAGGCCTATATCCATGAGACCATTTTAAAAAGCTCTATGAGGAATGGAAATTTAGGTGTCAATGACACAATTTCTTTAAAAAAGCTTAGATTTCTGAATGAGCAAGATTCACTTTTGTAGGTAGAGGCCCTGCTTCCTCATGATCCTCAGTTTTAGATCTAACAACCACAAGAGAAGAGACTGGGTATCTGTTTAGTTTTTGTTCATTTACAAATTCCAAGTCACCATAGATACTCAGCTTCTGTAAAAGAAAAATCAATGCACGTTATTAATTTGGATAATTAAAAATTTTACCAAGTTTCCAAATAATTCAATCTACAGAGCTGGCCATGGTGGTGCAAACCTGTAATCCTGGTGCTCAGGTGGCACAGGAAGGAGGCTTGCTGCAAAGTTCAGGTCACCCGTGGCTATCTAGGAAGACACTGCCTCAAAAACAAAATCAACCAACTAAACAGAAAACAACACACACCGTTTAATCTATGGATTTGGTTTAAACAATTCTATACATGTCTTTGAGAATGAAGAATGTTTTATAGATGAGACTGGGCCCCCAGTGGATGGCCAAAGAAGCTTTTCTTCATGTCCCAAACTTAAAATTCTTACAGGTATACAAATAAGTACTAAGTAAAATTTCTTAGGTTTAAACGAAGTTAATGTGGTCACTCAAGAGTTCTCATCCTGGAGATTTGGTGGATGCTGCAAGTGATCTCAAGTCCTTTATGACCATAACTCTCCTACTGAGTATGAAATGATTCAGTGCAGTTTTATGCTACTAAATGTTTAATTTACAATGGAAAATGAGATGTACTGTTTTAAATGTCTATAAGAACAAAGACTATATAAAATAAATAAAAGAACAAAGACTATAAATGAAACACTCTAACACTACTAGGAAGGTCTTTATAAACATAAAAATTCCTCAAATTGTTAATTTTGCTGGGTGTGGTGGCACATGCCTTTAATCCTAGCACTTGGGAGGCAGAGGCAGAGAGATCTCTGTGAGTTTGAGGCCAGCCTCATCTATATAGGTGAATTCCAGGCCAGCTGGGGCTACAGGGAAACCCTGTCTCAAAAAGACCACCACCACCACCAACAACAAACAACTAAAAACAGGGACTGGAGAATTGGGGAGATGGTTCAGCAGTTAAGAGCACTTGCTATTCTTACAGAGCCCTCAGGTTCAGTTCCCAGCACACATATCAGGCAGCTCACAACTACCTATAACTATAGTTCCAGGGGATCCAATGCCCTCTTTTGGCCTCTGTAGGCACTGTACACATGTGGTGTACATATAGACACACATATACTTATAAATAAGAATAAGTAAAAAAAATTTTAAAATGCTTTAAAAAAGATACTGAAACAAAAGAACAAAAGCAAAAACTTTAATCACTTTTAAGTGAGGTATTCCCCCAAAGAATTTAGAAGGGACAAAAGAATTATATCATCAAAACAAACATCACAGTAGTGACATCATGTAAAAAGGAGAGAGATCAGCTGGGTGTGGTGGTGCACGCCTTTAATCCCAGCACTTGGGAGGCAGAGGCAGGTGGATCTCTGTGAGTTCGAGGCCAGCCCCAGGACAGCTGGGGCTACAGGGAGACGCTGTCTCAAAAAGACCAAAAAAAAAGAAGAGAGATCAAGGGTCACTGTTAGGTGAGATCACAAGGAGGAACTTCCTAATCAAGCAAGGAGATGAGAGGGCAAACCATATACCACCCATCTAAGAACCGTTCAGCATCAGGGCTCAAAATATTGAATCATGTGGCCCAGAGGTGTTACCTTTCCAGTGTCAAAGCAGACACACAAGATAGCAGCTCCTGATATGAGGCTAGCTACCTGCCTTAGTTACGACTGTAGGCCAGATAAAGAGTGACAGCTCTGGAGCCAGACTGAGTTACTGTTGCAGTTCTACCACTCTCTAGTATGTGAAGCAACTGCAAACTCTTACAATTTCCTAACTGGAAAATGGGAGCGACAAAGCAGCGACCTTAGTGGGTTACAGTGAGAATTAAAGGGGCAGACACATAAAACACTTCCAACAGTGCCTGGGAGAAGGGGCTTAAGTCAGTTAAGCTTGGTGGGCGGAACATAGGATACAGGAATCTATCAAGGTAAATCCCATTCAAAGCCAGCAGTTTAGTCTTGGTAACTGCTAATGTGTATCTTTATTTCACAATACATCTTCCAGGGGTAAAAGGAAGAAATAGGGATTATGAAGGAGGGGAACAGTGTTTCACAGGGGTGAAGTCAATAAAGATCTATTACCACAGTTTTGGTGCTTTGTTGTCACAAAGATTTCAAGTGCATGAATTGGCTCAAAGGGGAGTAGAGGTCAAAATCAATTCTATGTGAGATACCTAATTTCAGCACTGTCAGGAAAAATAAGTATTACGGTTTGGGGATGTAGCTCAGTGGTGGGACATTGCTAGAATTTGGAAAGCCCTAGATTCGAGCTCCTGAACCACCAAATAGAAATACAAGTGAATATATTAAAATATACTTATCAGGGAACTTGTGTTTGCAAGAAGAAGTAGCAGTAGTGTCATCAGTACACTTGTAATACAAACTAGTTGAATTTTGGCTGGTGTGATGGCTCAGTGAGTAAAGATGCTTGTCACCAAGCCTGACAATCTGAATTTGAACCCCAGAAAGGAGAGAAATGACTCCTACAAATTGTCCTTTGACCTCCACACACTGTGGTGCAGAGATGTGTGAGCAACACACACAAACTCAAATAAATACATAAGTGTAATTAAAATTAAAAATAAACAGATTAATTCTAATTCTCTTAATTGTTATCTTATTCTTTTATGTACTTGGGAAAAACCATACACTTTCCATTCTGTTAATCCACACTGGGCTACCTATTCTTCAGGGTTCAGGTCAAGACCCCCCTATTATGTAAAACCTTGATAACTCCAACATATAGCATAGATCTTCTTTTTGTTTTGGTCTTTTGAGACAGGGTCTCCCTGTAGCCACAGCTGTAGACCAGACTGGCCTTGAACTCAAAAAGATCCACCTGACTCTGCTGGGATTAAAGGCATGTGTCACCATGCCCAGCTTCTTGTGCCAGATAAATTTTAATTACCAAGGAAATTGCAATCTCTCAGAACACAGTAACATAATAACTACCAGAACACAGTAACTCAGAATCAAAGACTGGTTTTGTAGCTTCTATATCAAAATTTACCCCTTAATATTTATGGCAATTAGTTCACAATTTTAAGAGGTTCTTATAAGTCTTCTCTCATATACCAGCTTAGAGAACAATGCCAATAGTTCTCTTCAGTCTCAGAAGCAGGGAGAGACACTTTGTTTAAGCCAATTAACATACATATCAACACAGAAAACTGGGAACAATTCTTCTGTGTTTGCAAACTTGGAGTTTTCATGTGTGCCTACTTCAATTGGAGTAAACTATCAAGTCTCTCCTATTCATAGAGGGCCTTGTTTCTCTAGTTAAAGGAGCAAGGCACTTAACATAGCTTTTCATACGGCTCTGTCTTCAAATAGCCCAAGGGTTAGAATTAGATTTACCTCAGGGGGAACATACTGCTCCACAGCTGTAGCAACAGCTGCACAACAAATCCAGAGCAACACCATCACCGAGAGGACAAGCGTCATTGTTAAAATCCACCCAGAGTTACTGGAAGAACAACAATTAGTATATTAAGATTTTGTAATAAAAAACTGGGAGACTCAATAATTAGAAATAATCAGCCTTATACACTTACCTGAATACAAAACTTTGTGCCCTGTCTTATTTGAGTGAAATATGACATCTATTACATTACATGTACTGCTCTTCTATCTTAAAGTTTTTATAGCCTGGCTATATAACTGTTACAATAATGATAAAATCAGACATACTGATTTTCTACTATGTGTATAAAATTCCATCTAATTATTATTTTTTTTTTTTTGGTCTTTTTGAGACAGGGTCTCCCTGTAGCCCCAGCTGTCCTGGAACTCACTATGTAGACCAGGCTGGCCTTGAACTCACAGAGATCCGCCTATCTCTGCCTCCGGAGTGCTGGGATTTAAGGTGTGAACTACCACGCCCAGCCCATCTAATTATTTTCAGGAGCCTTTAAAAAAAAATGTATTTGAGATAGGGTCTTGTGCTGGACAGCTTTAGTGTCAACTTGGCACACCTGGGTTGAGGGAGCCTCAATTGAAGAATTGTCTTCATTGGACTGTCCTGTGGCCATGTCTGTAGTAGCCATGTCTGTGGGGAATTTTCTTGATTTTTGAGTGATGCGACACCACTGTCGGTGCCACCCCTGGGCAGGCTGTTCTGCACTGTTTAAGTAAGCAGGAGGGGGGTTGGCCCAGGAGAGCAAGCCAGTAAGCAGCGTTCCTCCATGGCCCGTGTTCCAGCTCCTGCCTCCAGGTTCCTGCCCTGAGTTTGTACCTTGGGCTCCCTGATGAACTGTGACCCAGGAGATGTACACCAAATAAACCCTTTCCTCCCCAAGTTGTATTGGTCAGAGTGCTTTGTCATAGCAATGGAGAAACAAACTAGGACAGGTCTCATGGAGCCCAGGCCAACCCAAATTTGATATGTGGCTAAGGTTGACCCTAAACTCCCGATCCTTCTGCCTCTATCTTCCATGTGCTGGAATTTCGGGTCTAGGCCACCAAACCTGAAGTATATGCTCTAATTACTAAATAAGCAAGGCAAGTAAGATCCTATAAATTGAACATAATATCTATTACTTTGAAAGATATTACAGTAATACTAATTTAAGAAAATATCCTTAAAAGTTAAGATATAGAATAAATTATAAAATGATCAAGGTTTTTGTTTTGTTTTGTTTTTTAAGACAGAGTCTCCCTGTAGCCACAGGTGGCCTGGAACTTGCTATGTAGTCCAGGCTGGCCTCTGCCTCCTAAGTGCTGAGATTAAAGGTATATGCCACCACACCTGGCTAAAATGACCAGTTTTATAAAAGGATTCAAAACAAGTTTCCTGAAGTCACTTTTCTTACAACATTTCAAGTATTCAATTTGCTAAAATTTACTTATACTTGAATTTAAGAGTAATTCTATTATATGGCATTTTGTAACCATTATATTTTCCTTATGATATAAAAAAAAATCTGGGGGTTCAGCAGTTAAGAGGACTGGCTGTTCTTCCAGAAGACCCAGGTTCAGTTCACAGCACCCATATGGCAGCTAACAACCATTTGTAACTTCAATTCTGGAAGATCTGACATACCCTTCTGGCCTTCATGGGAATTGCACATATGTGGTGCACTTGCATACATGCAGACAAAACACTCGTACACACAAAATAAAAATAAATAATTTAAAAATTTTACAGTATAGGGAAGTCAGGATTTTGAAAACCTATATGATATATAGACAGTCCCTAATTTTTACATGTATGTTCATTGTTGAAGAATTTATACCATTAGATCACCATGAACTCATTCATGGTTTTGTTAACACTTCCATGTAAAATATGCCCAGTCACTGCTTGTCTCCCTTCAAAAGAGGTAGACTTGAACCAGCGAGATGGCTTAGCAGGTAAAGGCATTGCTGCTAAATATGATGACCTGAGGAGGAAAGAATCGACTCCCTTAAGTTGTCCTGACCACCACAAAGGGACTGTGATATGAGTGCCTGCACATTTACACATACAAATGAATAAAATGCTAAAATTGTGTATGTGGGTGCATGTATGGAGGTCAGAGGACACCTTGGAATCAGTTCTCTCCTTCCACTTTGTGGGTCCTGGGGATTGAACTCAGGTCATCAGGCTTGGAAGCAGGCACCTTTACCCACTAAGCCAGCTCCAAGCCCCAATGGAATGTAATTTCAATGTCTGGAGAAGCATATTTCTTAATTTAAATCAAGAGACCTGAATACTTTGTATACTTGGAAAAAAAGCCATCTGTTGAAAAAAAAAGCAGCCATCTGTTCAGGTTTTACTGACATAGCAGGGAGAGGTGTTGAGGAGAGGCTGGTCAACAGATACAGTTACACTGAGATAAGAATAAGCTCTGTCCTTTTCTAACAGTGTGGTCACAGCTCACAATAATGAATCACATACTTCAAAACTGCCATTAGAGGATTTTGAATGTTTTAGCACAAAGAAATGATAAGTGCCTGAGGTGGTGCAAATGCTAATTATCCTGTCTGACCATTACACAATGCATACATGTACCAAAACATCACACTGTATCCCATACATTTGTATAATTAGGTGCCAATTTAAAAAATAGTACACTTCTTACCTTCTAAACAAACTAGAATATTCAAAAGCACAAGTTTGGAAGGGAAAAGATGAAAAGGTTTTTGCTGTTGCTTTTTGTCTTTTTTAACTTTTGAATTACTAATTTAAAAGTAACACAAAGGAAAGACTTTGACATAAACCTGATTTTATCTTTAGTATACATATAAAGGAAAAATACATACAGAGAGAGGCATCTTAGAAGGCCATCACTTTCTTCATCTTCAAGGTAGCTCCTGTGTGCCTGTGAGCTTCTCATTTGCAGATCTGCTGAGATAATAAGGAACATGTGTCTGACACCACACATCCCAAATGCTAAACTCACTGACTTCCAGATAGACATAGTCTACAGATAATTTGGGGGAGTCTAATTTGACACAGTCTATAATGTGTGAAATTCCTTTGGCATACCAAAACCCAAATGGGAATTCTTCCATATTATGGGTTTCCTGTCTTTAAAATGTTTTTGATACTGATATTTTCTGTTTAATTACATGTGGGCTTGAATAATATAACTTGGTTTATTCTAATCTAATTACAATGATCTGTTACCATTATCTGCTCATTCCCACCCAACAATACAATCAGAAGATTAATTGTATCAGTCTCTAAATTAAGTAGTTCATAAATTTTATAGCAAACTCTACTTTGTTGATGTTTTATGTGGAAATAGAACAGAGACCTCATAGTTTCAGGGTGGTTTTATTATTTGGTTAGTTTATTGGAAAAAAATAGTAATTGGTTAGTTCATACTCAAAACATGCTTTGAAACAAACTGTTTTTAGAATAGTGGTTCTTAAGTGCAGTCCCTGTACTAGCAGTATCAACAAAATGTGGAACTTGTTAGCAATGCTAACCCTCAGATTAATTCCCAGACTCAGTAAATTAGAAATCTGGAGGTGGGCAAATACAGCAGATCTGATAGCAAATGTTTTTATCCAACTATTTAAAATAAAACTTACAGGACATTTTGCTTAAAGATGATTTTCTCAAACTTGTAGACTCCTGCTCCAACTGTGGGCCATACTGAATTTCTGGCTTAGACTAAAATGGTAATGAAAGCAGTTAAGTCATTTGTACCTCTTAAGCTTTTTTTGGTAACAAGTTCTATAACATATCACCTCTATAAACATTTAAATTGAGAAAAAGTAACAAAAGTATGGTTTAAAAAAATAAAACACATTAGCTGGGCATGGTGGTACATGGCTGTAGTCCCAACATTTGGGAGCAAGAGGATCTCTGTGAGTTCAAGGTCAGTGTGGTCTACATATCTACACAGTGAGTTCTAGGCCAGCTGTGGCTATAGAGAGAGCCTGTTTCAAAAACACCAAAAAAAAAAAAAAAAATTAACCACAGTATTTTTCAAAAAATCATGTTCAGTGCCTTGGAAAGACATATATTTCTAATATTATCAGCTACTTAGTGAATTTAATTGTACAAGTTTTTAAAGGCCGGGCATGGTGGTGTACCCCTTTAATCCCAGCACTTGGGAGACAGAGGCAGGGAGATCTCTGAGTTCAAGGCTAGCCTGGTCTACAAAGTGAGTTCCAGGACAGCTGGGAATACAGATTAAAGAGTGGTAGAGTAATTATGACAAAATATCTATTAAATACTATTATCTTACAAAAATGAGTTCCAATTTTAGTTGAATAGAAATAATTCAGCAACCTGTCCTAACTTATTATAAAATATTTTATTATTTTAACTGTATGAATGTATTGCTTGCATGTATGTAAGTGTATCCAAACTGTGCAATGCCCACTGAGGTCAGAAGAGGGTGTTGAATTTCCCTAGAACTGGAGTTACAGGTGGTTGTTAGCTACCATGTGGGAGCTGGGAATCAACCCCAGGTCCTTTGCAAGAGCAACCAGTGTTCTCAACTGCTGAGCCATCTCTCCAACCTCAAACTTTTGTCAAACATATAATATCTCTTATCTGTACTATTCCATTCTTTTCTAACTAGGAATAATTCAGATATTACAGGCAAATATTCCATACTTTACATCTTTCATACAGCTCTGGTCCTCTGGAAAGGGAGTTTCTCTAAGTTACATTCAAGTTGACACATATTTTTAGAGAGAAACAGCGAATCACACATCTACTGAGGAATTAGGGAGGGCTTTATGCTTGAGTGTCAACTTTGGTTTTCATGTAAATAGCTTTAGGGAATAGAACATGCTCACAAATTAAAAGAGATTTTTTTTTTGTTTGTTTTCTTACTACCAAATTAAGTGCCCAAACTCAGGATAGTGCTAACCATAATAAACTAGCCATACAGTAAACCATTTAACTAGCAATAATTAAAGTACAACTTGTGCTGGGAAAGGTGGCATATGCCTTTAATTCCAGCACTTGGGAGGCAGAGGCAGGCGGATCACTGTAAGTTTCAAGGCCAGCCTGGTCTACATAGCAAGTTCTAGGCCAGCTGGGACTACAGGAAGACCCTGTCTCAAAAAGAAAAAAAACAAAAACAAAAACCCACAAAACTACACCTTGTTACCCAATAACAAGATAGTGTCAGAATACAATTTACAGACTAGTAAATATGAGGATTTTACTGAATGAAAAGGAAATAGCATGATGGAGTGGTATTTGGAACTTGCAGCTAAAATACCCTGAGGCTGAGCCGACTACTATTGTTAATTGGCAGCATAACCTCACACAAGCTAGATGTTCCACTTCCTCATCAATAAACAGGGGTAATACAACCTCATAAAAAATTTGAAGAAGACGGGCATGGTGGCACATGCCTTTAATCCCAGCACTCGGGAGGCAGAGGCAGGCGGATCTCTGTGAGTTCAAGGCCAGCCTGGTCTACATAGGGAGTTCCAGGACAGCTGGGGCTACAGGGAGACCCTGTCTCAAAAAGACCAAAAAAAAAAAAAAAAAAAAAAAAAAAATTGAAGATTTCAGCCAGGCATGGAGGCACATGCCTTTAATCCCAGCACTCAGGAGGCAGAGGCAGGAGGATCTCTGCAAGTTCAAGGCCAACCTGGTCTACATAGCAAGTGCCAGACTAGCTGGGACTACAGGGAAACCCTGTCTCAAAAAAACCAAAAAAAAAAAAAAGATTTCAAATACAGTCAGTGTTCCACATCCATGGGTTCATTGTCACTGTGTTCCATTTTCATGACTAAACCAATCATGGATTGAAACATTTGGGAAAAAAAATCTGTATCGAGTATGTACAGACTCTCTGTATCACTAAACAACACAGTGTAATAATTATCTGTGCAGATTACACACTGTATCAGGTATTATAAGCAACTTGGATATGATTTAAAGTATAATCATGCACTGCATGACATTTCAGTCAATGGACTGGATATTCAACAGAAGTCCTGTAACATTATCACCTAGCAATCCTGTAGCCATCTCAGTTGAAATACACTCTACGATGTTCATACAATGAACTTGCCTAATGATACATTTTTTCAGATTGTCTCTACTGTTAAGTGACATCTACTACACATGAGAAAGGTGGGTTATATGCAAATACAATGCCATTTTATGTAAGGGACTTAAACAAAACATCCCCAAATACTGGCATGCCTAATTAGAGTCTGGGAACCAATCCCTCACAGATATTCCAGGACAACCACATATGTGAAATGCCTAGTATATAACCTAGGAAACACTTATTACCATCATATCCCATGGTAAATTATTAGACAGGAGAAAAGTTACCTCTTTAGAAGGCAAAATACATCTTTAACAAGTTCTCTTACCAGAGGTGGGAGGAAAAGTACTACATACAACTAAGTATTATGTCATGACGCTTTTTTCCAGCATTTATGTTTTCTATGTCACTATGTTCAAAGTATATTATTCTTATATCCTATCTAAAATTTTCATTTTAATCAATTTAGCCACTATAAAATTGAGGAGACTCAGATAAGAACTACTGAGCTTTACATATGGCTTCCAAAGGGACAGAAGGAAAGATAATTACACTTGTCCTGATGCCCAATAATTTCATGAAGCCTAAATAAATAAGCGCTATTTGACAAAAATATTTATAAATGACTGATTACATGGTTCTAATCCAAGACACTCATTGAAGACAAGTACATTTACTGTTGTTGGTATTTAGATGAGGCACAGTTGTCACCTGGAATATAACTATTTTTCCATCATCAGCTTGAAGATAAAAAGTCCATGAAGAAGTTATGAAGCTCTGTGCAGAGTCCATCATGTCACTCCAGAATGACCTCACCAGAGTCAGAGGGAAGAGGAGATGCATTTTTGGCATTAGGGACATGAGCTAAACAAACAAACAATTTAAATCATGAGAAACACTTATCATATATGTATATGCAAGAGAACATCATAACTGAGATTACTCAAATCTTACTGGAATAAGACATAGATATTAATGAATCAGTCAAAACCATTAGCATTAGAGTAAACTACTGTTGATGTAAAATAACTATGGTAAAGTTTTAAATACCAGGCTTAGATTTTCCACCAAAAATCTCTATAAACAATCTATGATTTCCATCACGTTTGCAATGCCAACACTGAGCTCTAGGCACAGCTTTGGTTCACCTTTATGTCAAATGAGGTAGCATCATGAAGTATTATAATAGAAAAAACAGCTTCTGCCAGGCGTAGTGGTGCACACCTTTAATCCCAGCACTCGGGAGGCAGAGGCAGGCAGATTTCTGTGAGTTCAAGGTCAGCCTGGTCTACATAGTGAGTTCCAGGACAGCTGGAGCTACAGGGAGACCCTGTTTCAGACCAAAAATAAATAAATAAATAAAAAATAAAAAAATTGGTCCAAATTCCATGAAAGGCAATTTCGCTCTATTTCTCAAAATTAAAATTGCACAGACCTCTTAACTCAGCAATGCTAATCCTATTATTTCATTCTATAGGTATAAAAACATACAGAAAAATATTAGGAAGAATCTTCATGTTCATAAACAAGGAGCTGTTTCAGTAGGATTATAGTACATGCCTATAATCCTAACACTTGGGAGGCAGAGGAAGGAGGATCAGGAGCTCAAGGAAGGAGGATCAGGAGCTCATCCTGAGTTAAGTTCAAGGCCAGCCTGAGCTACACAAGACCCTGCCTCCAAAAATCAAAACCCCCAAGCAAAGGGCTATTTAACTTATGATACATTCAAATAGAATATTATATAGTGAAAAAAGAGAGGTTCTTTATATATAATTATATTAACAAATAGACATTTGTATTTCCTTGTATATGCATAAAATAGTTCTGTGATAAGAATTACTTTTATTTATGTGCATGTGTGCCTGACTGTGTGAGTATAAACCATGTGTATTTGGGTACTGGAGGAGCCCAGAAGAGGGTGTCTGATCCTCTGGAGCTAGAGTTATGGGAGGTTGTGAGTTGCCAAATGTGGGTGATGGAACAGAACCAGGTCCTCTGAAAGAGCAGCAGACACTCTTAACCACTGAGCAATCTCTCCAGTTCTTTGTTTTGTTTCATAAACTATTTCTGCATCAGAGAACTTGGCTATGTAATGGAGGAAACCCGAGCACCTTGCAAATACAGAAGTAGGGCAGTTTTCATAGATGCTGAGTAGAAAGAACAGAGACATACTCTTATGAATGTACATACTCTGTATCTTAGATTTTATACAAACTATTTTTCCTATGCACAAATTTTTTAAAAATTACTGTCCAAAAATTAAATAAAAGCTTTTTTTTTGAAAAATTAAGAACTTTTCCTCAATACATTCAGAATATAGTATGTGGGGGTAGGGAACGTTAAGAGATGACATTGTAGAGGCTATCAGGAACTAGGTTGAATAAGCAGCTTGGACTTAAATCTATATGTAATTGGAAATACTGAATTATGTAAGATAGGAGAAACAAAATGAGATTCTGACTATAAATAGAATTTTGTAACAGAAAAGCATTTAATGACATAGGTGCACTTACATACATGCAGGCAACACACTCATACACATAAAATATTAAAAAAGAATTAATTAACATCACCATTTGTACACACATTTTGACGGATGAAAACTCTATAAATAGAACCTGGAATAAAAGCATGTCGGCAATGACCATGCTAAGCAATACAAGTCTGAGTGCATCAGAAGGTAGTAACAAGGCAGTATTGTTTCTTACTTGTTCTTGCCTCAACTCAGCAAATGGCAGTTGATCTTGGCAACCAAGATGACAAGCATATTGCTCATCAGGTTGGGAATATGCTTCTGTACATGCTGAAAGAAAAAAGCCAAGTCTTAGAAAAGAGAAGAAGGGATGGTAAAGAAAGCTGGAAAAGAAAGGGATTCAACCATGTTATATATAAAAAAAAAATTTCGGGGCTGGAGACATGGCTCAGTGGTTAAGAACACTGGTTGGTCTTGCAGAAGACCTAGGTTCGAATCTCAGCACCCACATGGCAGCTAACAACTGCCCGTAACTCCAGTCCCAGGGGATCCAACAGCCTCTTCTAACTTCTGTGGTCACTGCACAACATACATGCACTTACCTACATGTAGGCAATACATGCATACACATAAAATAAAAATAAAAAAATAAAAATTTCTTATAAGCACTTACTTCATCACTATGAATTTCCAAACCTGGGCAATAGTAGGAAATCTTTTTATTATTTATTTATTTATTTATTTATTTATTTATTTATTATTTATATTTTTTCTCTTTTTGAAACAGGGTCTTTCTGTAGTCCCAGCTGTCCTGGAACTCACTATATAGACCAGGGTGGCCTTGAACTCACAGAGATGCGTCTGCCTCTGCCTCCCAAGTGCTGAGATTAAAGGCGTGTGGCACCATGCCTGGCAAGAAATCTTTTGATAGAACTCTTATCTCTCTCCCCCAAGTCAATGTCTCATATATAAGTCTTTTAATTCCATACCTGTCTCTACATGGTGACATTAAAATAAGGGAGTCCTCACAGCTAAAGTGTGTGGAGCAGAAAGCACTGGACTGATGTCCTAAAGATGCCACAGAGAATTTAGGTTCATCATTTGTTGGCTGTGTAAGGACCTGAGCTGAGGCACTGAGTAGTAATCCTGCTATTGATTTCTATAGGCCTTGTCAAATGTTGGGTGATGGGAACATTTTTTTCTTTTCTTTCTAGTCCTCCTATAAGCTAGGCAAATGCTCAACTACTGAGCTAGACCCCTAACCCTCTTTTGACTTTTATTTTGAGAGAGGGTCTCACCAAGTTGCCTAGGTTGGCTTTTAATTCACTCTATAGTCTAGGCAAAGCCTGACCTTAAAATCCTTCTGCCTCAGACTCCCAAATAACTTGAATTACAAGCCTGTGCTACCAGGCCCAGTTTGATTTTTTTTAAAGTCTGAAATGGAAGTCTTAATCCAAGATGTTGAGTGAAATAATGCATGTTAGTCATTTACATAAATATTTGAGATTACTCAGCTCAGAAACAAAGTTGAGAACATGGAAAGGGAAAAATAAATGAAGCAATCAGTCTAATACCTTAAGTTCTAAGAAAACTGAACTAGACAATGTTTTATAGTAGGGAATTTTTAAAGGTGAAATAGGGCTAGGGCTGTAGCTCAGTGGTAGATAACTTGCCTGGCATATACTAGGTCCTGGGTTCAATCCTTAGCACTGAAAAGACAAGAAAAAGTTGAAATGGGCCTATATCAAATATACTCACTAGTCATTTCTTTATTGGGATATAGCATTGTACCACTGTGGTCATCTTCTTTTTCTTCTCTACTCAGTCATGAATTTGTAAAATACTTCTCAGAGGTACTAGATAATAAACTGAACAGTACTTTGCATATATCAAGATGGCCAGTTAGGAGAGTAAGTCATAAAAATAAGGTCACAACATCACAGATACTGTGAGCCTTGGCACAGTGACAGGGAAAAGCTGTGTCCTGCTACACTGACTAAGCTGCAAAAAATGGTCAAGATCCCATTATAGTTCTTTACAAAGTTAAACGTTCACTGTGCCCTGATTATAGGTTTCTTTCATTAAATACATCTCTTTCACCAAAAGGTAATAGTAGTTAACTGGTGACAAAGCCTTTGGTTATTTTTACTGGCATGACTGATAAAGAATTCACTATTAAATACTTCAGAGTCAAAGGTTTTCAGATTAGTAAAAATCTTGGCTCTATGTCAACTAACTGATTGACTGAAAGGTTTAAGAAAATTATTCTATGAAAAGGTAGTGATGAATTATAAATTGGGTAATTACTACTGCATTTTTCTAAACAGAATGCTTAAACAAAGTGTCCTATCTACAGCACAAAATAAACATTGTCTTAACAAACAAGATGAATTAAAGCCCATGAAATTTTTAGCAACATCTATTAAAACTCTAAATTTACAATTGCTGTATGTTGAGTGACTAGTTTAAACAGGATGTCTGTCATTTTCTAGGAAAAATACATAAAAAGCATAACCCAACTCAAAGAAAGCCCCAATGTCATGCACAGCTGATGTCATTAGCATAGTATCTTACCAGATTCACATTCCAGTTTGGTCCTATTTAAATCAATTCCATCATCCACAAACTGACAAATTGAAAACAGTCTGCAACCTCTCTGACATGCATACAACTCCTCTTCCTGGGAAATTAAGAATAGAAAGGATTACCAAAAATTAAATAAATAATAAGATTTTTCTTTTAGCAGAAAAATGTCAAGAAAACAAAATTAATATTTATTTTAAACTACCCAGTAAATTTTGTAACTGAAAGGAAAAAAAAAAGCTAGAAGCTAAATATCCAAGATCTTTGCCACATACTATAGTTTTATTTAGTTCCTTATTTTATTTATAGACAGGGTTTCAAGTACAGTAGGTTGGTCTTAAACTCCCTAAGCAGGAGGACAACCTTGTAATTCTGATCCTCCTGCCTCCACCTCTGGAGTGCTGGGATTAATGGAAGTGTGTTACCATACATAGTTTATGTGGTGCTGGAAGGAGACTGAACCCAGGGGCCTTCTGTGTATGCTAGGCAAGTATGCTAACAACTGAGCCACATCCCAGTCACAGTTCATAAATACCATCCTTTCCTATATTCTGCAGTAGGGAAAATTCCCATATTAACTTGTAGGGGAAAAAAACTGAAAATTGGGAGAAACCATGAAAATAAAAATAGCAGTGACATTCAGAACCTTAAATAGGTAGAAAGGAGTAAGCAAGTACTCTAGGTTACTAGCGTGCTTCTCCACATCCATGCTCATGGTCATCAGCTCAACCAAGGTGTCATGACTAGCTTTGTATGGCAAATGGTGAGATAAAGGTCAAAGACAAAGATGAGATGAGATATCTACTTATAAGTGTTCACATAGAACAATTTTTATTTGTTTTTTATTTATGTATGTGTGAGCCCGTGTTCAGTATATGTGCAACACATGTGCGCAGGTGCCTGAGGAGGCCAGAAGAGGGCACTGGATCCCTTGGAACTGGAGTTATGGGCTGTTGTTAGCCACCATTGTAGATTTTGGGAACTGAAATGAGGTCCTCTGAAAGAACAGTAAGTGCTCTTAACCACTGAACAATGTCAGCCCCAACAAGGCTGTCTTCCTGCTTAGGGAGTTTGAGACCAGCCTACTATACTTAAAACCCTGTCTATAAATAAAATAAAGAACTAAAAACTACCATATGTGGCAAAGATCTTGGATATTTGGCTTCCAGCTGTTTTTTTCCTTTCAGTCACAAAATTTACTGGGTGGTTTAAAATATTAGCAGTATTAATAACACATGTGTGTGCATGCACACACACAAACATACAGGTTTTTTTGAGAAAGGGTCTCCCTGTAGCCCTAGCTGACCTGGAACTTGCTATGTAGAACCAGACTGGCCTCCATCTCAGAGATTCCTCTGCCTCTGCCTCCCAAGTTCTTGGAGTGCTAAGATTAAAGGCGTGCACCATGACATCTGGCCCCATTTGAACTCACAGAGATCCACCTGCCTGCCTCTGCCTCCCAAGTGCTGGGATTAAAGGCATGCACCACCATACCCAGCCCCATAATATATTTTTAAAGTAGAAAGCAACAATTACAAGCATCAGTGTATATGTGTGGAAACTCAAAACAGGATAGTTCTTCATTACTGGAAGACTAATAACAATGTTATCAACAAGCTTTTCTTTCTTTTGATGGAATATAGTATATAACAAATGTAACTGTGTGATCAACTGTATACAAATTGGTAAGGACCTAATGAGGAAACAGCATGTGCATATACTAGTTAACAACCAATGGAATACAATGGCATGCATTTCTTTCCAGCAGAATTAATAAAATTAATGCAGTAGCAACAATCCATGAGAAGAGATGATGCCAAGTCTGATATTAAATAAGCTTTATTATACAACTCTGAAGATTTTAGAGTTGTAAAATCTTTTACAACATTTACAGGAGCTGGAGAGATGGCTCAGCAGTTAAGAACCCTGGTTGTTCTTGCAGAAGATCCGGGTTTGAATCCCAACACCCATGGCAGCTAGCAACTGTCCCTAACTCCAGTTCCAAGGGATCTGACATCCTCTTCTGTCCTCCGCGGGCACTGCACCACACGGGTGCACTTACCTACACGCAGGCAATACATGCATACACATAAAACTGAAAAAAATAGCCAGGTGTGGTGGCGCATGCCTTTAATCCCAGCACTTGGGAGGCAGAGGCAGGCGGATCTTGTGAGTTTGAGGCCAGCCTGCTCTACCTAGTGAGTTCCAGGACAGCTGGGGCTACAAGAGATCCTGTCTCAAAAAGACAAAAAAAATAAAAATAAATAAATAAATAAATCTTTTACAACATTTTTAGACCTTAGTTCTGGCTGCATGTATTGTTAAAGTGAAAAGACATTTCATAGCTGATTAATTTTTACAGTTTACAGGCTTTTTAAAAAAATATTTTATTATTTTTATCTTATGTGTATGTGTGTATTGCCTACATGTATGTGAGTGCACCCGTGTCATGCAATGCCGAGGAGGTCAGAAGGGGGCGTTGGATTCCCCTGAACTGGAGTTAAGGATGGTTCATAGCCGCCATGTGGGTGCTGGGAATAGAACCCAGGTCCTCTGTAAGAGCAGTCAGTGCTCTTAAACGCTGAGCCATCTCTCTAGCCCAGTTAACAGGCTCTGTGAAACAGTGAAAGAATTGTTTGGGGAGTAGCCTCATATTGCACACAGGAAGCAGTATGCAGGAGCTCATTACCATGAACTATACCAAATGACATTCCATTTTCAGATATGCTTGTCTTTTTTAAAGCAATGGAGTCTTACTATGTGACCCAGCACTATATATCCCAAAGAGGCCTGAAACTCCAATCTTCCTCCTCAGTGCCCTCCTATTGGGATTACAATAATGCTAATGTGCCCGACTTAGATCTGCTGTCAGATATGCCCAAAAGGCATCTAGAACCAACTTCAGAAAACCATATGGCATGCCGAAGAGCCTACCTGAGGAATCAGGTAGAGGCTCAGCATTACCACTTTTTCTGCATGACTTCAGGCAAATTACTTATTTTCTCTGGTGCCCAGTTTCCTCAGTTGTAAATGATAGTCTCACATTAATCCTGCATACTAGCAGGATTATACATTTATATTATACTGTACTCATTTTAGACATAACAACACAAGAAATGCCCAGTGCCAAGTTCTGTGTTAACTTTTTTTTTTGTCTTTTTGAGACAGGATCTCTCTGTAGCCCCAGCTGGCCTGGAATGATCCACCTGCCTCTGCCTCCCGAGTTCTGGGATTCCAGTGAATTCCAGGCCAGCTGAGCCTACAGGAAGACCCTGTCTCAAACAAACAAACAAATGAACAAAAAAAAAAAAAATCCAAGAGATACCTAAAGGTTCCTGGTACGAGTATCTTCTCAAATTATTTTCACAGCACTCTGGCTTATACTACAAATTTGCTAGGAAAACCTTTTTTTAAAAAAATTTTTTATTATTTTATGTGTATGCGTGTATTGCCTGCATGTAGGTAAGTACACCCATGTCATGAAATGCCTTTGGAGGTCAGAAGAGGCTGTTGGATTCCCTGGGACTGGAGTTACAGACAGTTGTTAGCTGCCATGTGGGTGCTGGGATAAGAACTCGGGTCTTCTGCAAGAACAGTGTTCTTAACCACTGAGCCATCTCTCCAGCCCAGCTAGGAAAATCTTTAGAGGGAACAAACACTAGCATAATATAAAATAAATCTGACCCGGGTTTGAATCCCAGCACCCACATGGCAGCTAGCACACAGGTGCACTTACCTACATTCAGGCAATACACACATAACATAAAATAAAAATAATAAATAAAATATTTTTAAAAATCTGAGCCTAATTCTAGGCCAAACAGTATTGATGCACTTTCTCATGGAAGCCTTTTAGCAATGTGAGGTTTATTGATTTACATCTGGAAATCAGAATCCTCCTCACTCCCCAAGGTACATAGCCCATGGCAGGCCTTGAACTCTCTCTCCTCTAACCTCAGTTCTGAGGGCTGTCATTACATGTCCAGCTCTTCATTTCTCTCATTAATTTCTGACTTCAAAAATTTAAGGCTAACCCCATCTCCTACAATTTTGTGGGGTTATATTGTTTTGAACTGATGACCCTTAGGAATGCAGGTAAACAAAATACTGGAAGGTACAGCATGTACAACTTTTCATCTCAAAGATCCGAAAGCACCTGCCAAGATGGAACATCCTAAACGTCACTGGAACTGTCTTCCTGGGATGTCACTTTAGTTGAGTAAGGTAAATAGGGCTAGCCACACGGTTAAGCAAATAGCACACGTCTCTGAGACGAAAGAAAAACACCAGCAACATCAGCAAAAGTGCTTACAAAGCAGGGAGGGGGCATGTACCCAAATTATATATGGGAAAGGTGTGGAGAGAGTCACCAAGCAATTTAGAATGTTGAGTAAACAGAATTATAAGAAGCTGGAAAACAGCTTGAACGGGAGACAGAATTAAAGGCCAAGGCGGCAGCAGTAGGGAGGGGGCAGGGTAGCAGTAGGTCCCTCCTTTCGCTCAACAGTGAACGCCTTCCGCAGAACAGGGGCATTTCTTACCTACTCCACGGATTCCCTACCGTCTGCACTGGGTGAGTAAGGTGCTTGTTTTTGCAGAAACCTAACTGCTGCTTCTCTAAGGCATCCAGTGCTCAGTGGTAGAGTCTAGCACACAGTCAACACAGACAGCCCTCCCTTCTTGTGGTCACACAACTCTTGGGGCTGACTTAACATTCAGACCACAGCAGAGCTGTCAACTTGCCCGACTCCGGGACCAGAAAGGAGAGCAATACACTCGGGCTGAGAGTCAATCTTTTTTTGTCTTCTTGAAGCAGGGTCTCCCTGTAGGCCCAGCTGGCCTGAACTCACTATGTAGACCAGGCTGGCCTTGAACTCACAGAGATCCGCCTGCCTCGGCCTCCCAAGTGCTGGGACTACAGGCGTGCGCCACCACGCCCAGCGAGAGTCAATCTTTTGTGCACATGTGCACCGGCGCCTTCTAGTCAGGACGCCTCATCAATCTAATTCTTCTACTCCTGCAAGTGGTCCACTCTCCAGCAGCCCGGCAAACTCCCAAGAGCTCACCTCTTTCTCATCTTTGTGTCCCCCAGCCTATCACCGAGTCCTGCAGCACAAACTTCCGGTAATTACAGCAGGAGCAGGGTGCCGGCAGGAACAGGGAGGGAAACACAGGAGCTAGAGGGGGTGGGGTGGACGGGTGCGCCTGAAGCGCCGATCCACCGCTACGGTCCCCGAGCCGAGTAGGGAGCCAAGAGACGGGCGGCAAGGGGTGGAAGCCCGGTTCCGACGGGCCCTACCTTGGGGTAGGTGTGCAAGGGGTAGGTCAGCTGACAAGCCCGGTGGCAGGACGCTGTGTCCCCCAGGACCGAGTCAAACGCTTCGGCCGCTGCGGTCCCCGAGCCTCCGGCCAGCGCCACGGTCAGCAACAGCAGCGGCGGTAGCCCCAGCTGGGCCCGGACCCAGAGCTTCCCCTTCGGCGCGGCCATCTTGTTCCCCTCTGTCACTGCAGCTCGGCTTGTTGCTATTTTCTTTTCAGGGTTTCTCCTCCTTCCGAGCCAGCCTCTTTCCCCGCCCCTCCGGCCTCCGCTTCCGCCTCCGAGAGCGTCTCGGCTCCGCCCTGTTCCGCCCAAGCTGCTGCCTCCCTGGCCGCCTCTGAGACTAGGCTCCTCTCCTGGGCCGGCGTGAGGTCCGGCTCGACTATCGCGAGTGTGAGCGCGGAGCAACACCGCCCTTCTTTGCGGGGTAGGCTGGGGCTTGTAGTTCTTTCTCCGCGGCCCGTCAAGTGCTGCGAGTAGGAGCACCTTAGAGCTACAGCCGCCGCACGCCGCGCGGTGCGTACTGGGAAGTGTAGTTCGCGGCCCGCCACTGACGAACTGGGCTCCCGGAAAGCGTGCAGACAGCTCGACGTGTGACCCGAGTAGGGGCGCAGAGGACCGAATGCCCAGTTGTTGCCAGGACTGCTTTGCCTAGTGGGTTTCACGTGTGGCTGTGAGTGGGTGCCCCTTCTCGGGTCCCTGAGCGCTGGGAGCTGATCAGGATCCAGAGCCTAACAGCCATCATTAGGGTCCTCTGACCACCGAGCTTCATTGAGCCCAGTGAAACCCTAACCCCGGAACAACCCATCTTAAACTAGGAGAGGGCTTAGAAGTCCGTCGTCCGAGTCGTGTCTGGTTACAGCCACCCCCCCTCCAACCTCCGGTATTGGAATCCTCATCTCTCCTTAGCATCTCCTTCTGGAAGGTAGGAACCTCCTAACCAGGAAGTAAACTTATCATTGTATAGTTTCAGTTCTAAAGAAGAGCAAACCGGCCCCCATCCCTGAAATCTTACTTCCTGTAAATACCACTCAAGAGTCCTCGTAATTCAGGAATGTTTCCAGAAAATCCAGTCGTGGCACTTCTGGGAATACACATCTCGGTCTTGAAGTTTTAGTCTTTACTTTTTCTTGATTAGAATATCACTCAAGCACCTGAAGGTAGTTGGAATTCCCTAACAATGGATAAATTCGTCATTCGAACACCTAGAATCCAGAATAGCCCACAGAAGAAACATCCTGGAGGAAAGGTTTACAAGCAAGCCACGATTGAATCTTTGAAGGTGAGAAGGGATCTGGGGCCAGAGAAAATGTGCAAAGGACTATGGTATCAAGACAGTGCTGAAGGGTTCTTTAATGGGAGGTCATGAATTATTTTTTGACCTACCTCAGAAACCATTCTTTGTTTCCCACACATCCTGTATAGACTTTTTTTTTTTAATATAAAAAATCAATTTCTGCACTTCTGCTGTATTGTATTAATTATTCTGGGTTTAGGGTATCGTTACTAGCTGGTAGGATCACCTCCCCCCTTGATTGAAAGTTTCTAAAGCAAATTTATTTTTATTATTTTTAATTATGTGTGTGTGTGGCCGGGTATGTGCTGGAGTAACAGGTGGTTGTGAGCCACCAGATGTGGGGGCGGGTAACTGAACATGCTCCACACTGCTCAGCCGTCTCTCCAGCTTGAAAGTTTTTGTCAGAAATGTTAACGTTCCAAATATGATTCTGTATGCGCTATACAAACTAGGAAAACATAAATGATGATTCTGTATAGTACTTTCTTACCCTACTGGTCAGAAGCATGGCATGTGGTCTCCATAGCTACACCTAGGACCAGAAGAGACTTTTAAATGGACTCTTCACTCCAGGAACTCAGTTTGGTTTCTGTCAGGAAAAGGCAAAGAATATATACAAATAGTCAGTGAAGTTGGATATAGTAGCCTGTGCTTGTAGACCTTGTACTCAGGAGGCTGAAACAGGAGGTTGGAGAGTTCAAGAACATAGTGGGTTATCCTGTCTCAAGAAAATAAGAGCTGGATACCGTGGCAGTGCCTTTCATCCCAGCACTTGGGAGGCAGAGGCAAGCAGATCTCTGTGAGTTCAAGGCTGTCCTGGTTATATAACGAGTTCCAGACCAGCCAGTGCTACATCTTGAGACCCTTATCTCAAAAAAAAAAAAAAAAAAAAAAAAAAAAAAAAAAAATGGGGAGTATAGTTCAGTGGTAGAGTAATTGCTTAGCATGTGTGAAGCCCCAGGATCTATTCTCAGAACCACACACACAAAAAAAAAAATTACAAAAATTGATGATCACAGATACATATGCTCTAAGACCTAATGCAATGCCACAACATTGTAGCTAAACTATATTGAATAATCAATGATAACTTTGTCATTCACTTATAAGAGTTTGGATAGGAAACTAGTCTACAAATATTATGAAGTAGCTTTCTACCCACCACTGTGCTAGGTACTGTAGAGAACATAAGAGAAATCTAAGCTCAACATATAGCTCATGGGCCTTCCTATAAGGGGGTCAAAGCATAATAACAATATAAAATTATGTGATTTATTACAAATTATCATATAGACAATAATGATTAAGTGAGGAGAGCAAGCCAGGCATGTTAGTACATGCCTATAATCCCAGCACTTAGGAGATAAAAGCAGGAGGATCAAGGAGTTCAAGGTCATCCTTGGCTACATAACAAGTTTCAGGTTTGCCTGGGCTACATGAAATATACATCCTCCTACCCCCCCCCCCCAAGAATCTCAAGAAAGAAAGCTCCATGCCTGTTTTACTGGTTAGAGAACGTAGGTGGCAGGGATCTTAAAGGATGGAAAGGAAGATTGCCTACGTAAAGGGAAGTAGTAACACATAACAGTTCAGTGAGTGGTTCTTGCTGTTCCCTTCCTGTATGCCCATGAGTGCTTACTTTCATGTATGTACGATGACAACCCACCCCACCCCCCCGAACTTGTGTCTACTATATATGTTTTAGAGAGTTAACTAGGACCACTCTGCCAAGTCGCTTATTTCCACACACCAGCATCATGTTTTAGCTTTTGTTTTTTTTAATTATTTATTTAATAACCATATAATTAGAAGAAGCATTTCATTACAACAGCATTGACATATTCAATAATAATTTCCAGAGCTAAGATGCATCTCTTTCAAAATTGGCTGTAAATTTTTAGGTTTGTAGTTGAATTAATACAGTTATACAGTATTGTACTCTGTATAAACCCTGTAAGACATAAAATTAAGTGGGGTTTTAAACTTTAAAAAAGATCTCCATTTTATTATTAAAATACACAGTTTCATATAGAAAAATTCATTTTTAATACAATTGACACTAAGATGCACATGCGTTTCTAATCTCTATATATCTGATTATTACTAGTCACAGTTACTTTCTGAGCTCCTTGGCATCTGAGCATGGATATAAAGTCATCAGGTAGATTTCAGCGGTAATGTTTTTCACATCTACTAATTATTAAAGAGCAAATTTTTATGCTTTGAAGAATTATTATTATTTATTTATTTATTCAGCACTTCTTAGGTAGCACCCCCCCACAGCCTCCCTCCCCCCACAAGAGCCCTTATACTCTGATATCCCTGCTACTGTCTGCTGTATTGTCAGCCCAGCCATTCCCCACTACTTGCCCTTCTGGTGAATCTAGTCAGCCTATCTAGAGGTC
>NW_008338126.1:2832243-2837099 GCF_000622305.1 Nannospalax galili | reverse complement strand
TTAAACCTCTGTCGGATGTGTCGCTGGTGAAGATTTTCTCCCATTCTGTGGGTTTTCTGTTTGCTTCCTTGGTTGTCTCCTTTGATGTACAGAAGCTTTTTAGTTTAATGAGATCCCATTTGTTAATTCTTGCCCTTGTTTCCTGAGCAATTGATGTCCGGTTTAGAAAATCCTTTCCTATGCCTATAGCTTGTAGGTTTTTCCCAATGTTTTCTTCTAACAGTTTCAGAGTTTCAGGCTTTACATAGAGGTCTTTGAACCATTTGGAACTGACTTTTGTGCAGGGTGAAAGGTAGGGGTCTAGTTTCATTCTTCTACAGGTAGAGATCGAGTTTTGCCAGCACCATTTGTTGAACATGCTGTCTTTCCTCCAGTTAATGTTCTTGGGGTTTTGTTTGTAATCCAGGCTGACTTCAAATTTGTGATCTTCCTGCTTGGTCACCCCTGTGTTGAGATTAGAGGCTTGTGCCACTGTGGCTGGCTAGCAGGCTAGTTTAATGCCAAGAATGTCAAAGCCTTGTTTTCCTCATCAGTATCAGGAGTAACTCCTAACAATTCCTAATCTGCAGAATCGTTAGGAGGCTAACAGGTAAATGCTCAGTAAGAGGACTTACTGAGCTTTATACCCAGTATATAGTAAAAACCCATGGTTTCCTTTTCCCCTGAAAAGAAAGAAGAGGGGCAGGGCTGAAGAGTGGAGAGATGGCTCAGTAGTTTTGGAGCACTGGCTGGCAGAGGACCCAGGTTTGACTCCCAGCACCCTCATGGTGGCTAACAACTGTCCATAACCCAGTTCCAGGGGATCTGATGCCCTTTTGGACCTCTGCAGGCATTGCATGACATGGGTGCACTTACATACATGCAGGCAGTACACTCATACAGATAAAATAAAAATAATAAATAAAAATATTAAGGAAAAAGAAGAGGGGGGCCAGCAAGATGACTCAGCAGGTAAAGGTGCTTGCTGCTAAGCCTGAGGACCTTAGTTGATCCTCAAGATCCACACTGTAGAAAGAGAGAACCAACTCTCACAAGTTGTCCCCTGACTTACACATATGCCCCATGGCACAAGTGCCCCTCCTGGCCATGTGCACACAAAATAAATGAATAAATGTAAAAACAAATTGAGGAAAAGGCTTCTATATAAAACTAAACCTGAAGAGGATGGTGGTGGTGGTGGTGGTGATAGAACATTTATTGGGTCTGTTTTTACAGCCAGGCATTGTTCTAATGCTTTATGTCTATTACTCTTAAATCTTAGTAACCTCACTAAGGCATGAAAGGCATCTGTTTAGTATTTATATTTTACAGATGGAGAATCTAATGCACAGAGAGATTAAGTAGCTTGTCTAAGGCTGTACAGCTTTGAGTGACAGAGTTGGGATTTGAACTGGGCAGTCAGTCCATATAGTCTACCCTGTAAAACTAAAAGAGATGTATAGATTTCTGAATGCCAAACTGCAGAAGTATAAAAATCTTAGAACTATTTTACTTCTGTTATCAGTATATTACAAGTAATTTTGCCTTAGTCTTATCTCATTCAATAAAAGTGATGCTCATGTAGTGTGCATTTAAATTTTTAGGTTTATAGTTAAATTAATACAGTTATACAATATTGTACTCAGTATAAACCCTATAAGACATAAAATTGAATGAGGTTTTAATCTTTAAAAAAGATCTCCATTTCATTATTAAAATACACAGTTTCATACAGAAACTTTTTTTTTTTTTTTTTTTTTTTTTTAACAGGGTCTCCTTGTAGCTCCAGCTGTCCTGGAACTCACTATGTAGACGAGGCTGGCCTCGAACTCACAAAGATCTGCCTGCCTCTGCCTACCAAGTGCTGGGATTAAGGGCATGTGCCACCACGCCTGGCTTGAAAATTTCATTTTTACATTAACACCTAGATGTTTGCACATGCATTTCTAATCTCTATATATCTGATTATTACTAGTCACAGTTGGTTACTTTCTGAGATCCTTGGCACCTGAGTATGGATATAAAGTCATCAGGTAGATTTCAACGATAATGTTTTTCACATCTACTAATTAATAAGGAGCAAATTTTTATGCTTTGAAGAATTATTATCTCTTCTTACTCCTTAGGAGAACTGAGTTCTTTTGGTTCCAAGAATATATTTTTTAAAAAATTATTCAAAGATCATAGAATATGCCAATTCTTTCAGATTCAGTGTTTCCAAATGTTCTATGAGCCTTTCCTTCCCTTGTGGGATTGGCTATCCAATATGTTGTTTCCTGCCCTCATCTGTGGAATGGTGCTGGCATTACTGCTTATGAGTGAATCATTTTCCCTGATCACTTTTGTCAGACCTGATACTGCAGCCATCCCCAGTAAGACCAGATGGAAAGATGATCTTTCTAGTGATAACTGTTCCACTACTCAAGTTAGCTTCTCCAGTGGTAGGCTGTGTCCATTTCTCTTGCATCTATTGTGTCCTATGCAAGTCAGATAAGAATTTGAAATACCTCTTTTTAGGCCCATATTTATATAGATATGTTCAGCATGGTGGTATATGCTTATAACCCTGTAATCTCAGCATTCAGAAGCTGGAAGCTAGAGGTCATCCTCAGTACATAGTGGCTTCAAGCCAGGAGCCTGGACTATATGAGAGCCTGTCCTTCCCCAAAACAAGTGAAGAATAAGTAGATATAAGGAAATATTTCTTTTATATTTATAGAATTATTTTGCTCTGAAACTGCCCATTTCTGCCCTAATCTTTCAGATCTGAAAACTATTATATAATAGTTTTGTTCAGTTATACCTCTTGTGCATTGAGGATATGGAGATAAATAAATAACAAACCATTCCAATCTTCAAGTTATTCATACTCTGGTAAGAAAGACAGTTGATGAGTGCATGCAGAAAGCTTAGATACAATAAGAGCCTATAGCTTGCAAAGGTATGAAGGGAGAATATGGTCAAATGTGGTAAAGAAGGCATCATAGAAGAGGTGATACTTGAAGAGTCTTTAAAAATAAATAGTTGTTTACCAAAGGCCATCTTAGGAAAAGGGTGTAGAATACTGTGATTCACTTAGGAAGCTGCTCAGAGTATCTGGAGCAAATAATGAGACTGAAAAGGTATCAGTCATAGAAAGCCTTTTGTTTTGCTTGTTTGATTTTTTTGTTTTGTTTTGCTTTGTTTTTTGGGGTTTTGGGTTTTTTGAGGGTCTCCCTGTACCCCCAGCTGACCTGGAACTTGCTATGTAGACCAGACTTGCCTCAATCTTGGAACTTGCTATGTAGACCAGACTGGCTTCGATCTCACAGAGATCCACCTTTCTGTGCCTCCTGAGTGCTGGGATTAAAAGCGTGCACCACCACGCCTATCTCTATGGAAGCTCTTTTATATCATGCTTGAGAGTCTGGACTTCTGTATTCCATGTGTTGAAATGACCTGATGTGTTGAAATAACCTGATTCCAAGCATGTACAGATGCTAGGTAAAAAGTCTCTGGTACAGAGCAGAGTGTGAATGCAAGAAAGAAAATTCCCAAGGTACCAAGAAGTAGCACGAAGTTAAAACCCAGAGCTTTAAGTAGAAGCTGAAGCTGACTATTTTGAGGGGTACTGAAACCAGCTATAATGCTTAGGGACTGGGGCTTTAAGGTCAGTATGAGGGACAGGCTTCTGGCTAGTATGTTAGGAGCTGGAACTGATACCCCTTTCCCAATGAAGCTGGGAGCCAAAATAGATCTACCATGTTTGTGAAAAACGAACTAGAAAAGTTCCATCTGCCACCAGTCCAAGAAAACAGGATGAAAATTGCAGTCTTCTAATTGCAGTCTCTAATACATTAGAACCACACACTTATTGTCATGTGTGAACATATATAGCTTAAATATATACATTCTGAAAGTCTAAGAAAAATAGAAAGTCTAGTGTAGAACCAGGAAAATTCGAAGACTTCGGCACATTTTCCTGTTAAGACAGTCACATTCTAGAGCATACAAGACTCCCCTGGAAAGTAGTCCTCTTTAAAGATGAATTTGTGGTTCAAGCAAGCAAGCAAACACTAGAAAATAAATACGAGGAGTGTGAATGAACAGATAGATGTAAGTAATAGATTCTCTATCCCAGTAAATGGAGTTGAGAAATCGATATGAAAGAGACCTTAAATATGTTTGGAATGTTCACAGAGATTTAAAAATGAATGGAAATAAGAGTAGGATAGCATGAAAAGAAGATAGGCAGGTTTAGGGAAAACAACTTCTCCAATGAAAAATGAGTATTGTTGAAGCAGAAATACAATGATCAGGTTCAAAATAGACAAACTAGCTAAAGAGAATAATAGTGAACTGGAAACTAGAGCTGAGGGAATCATTTAGAATGCACCACATGAGAGTGGGACAAAAGCATAATAGGAGTTTAAGTGAGGGCTGGTGAGAAGACAAATTTCATTGAACATGCATCTTAAAAAGTGCAGGGGTCGGGGCTGGAGAGACGGCTCAGCGGTTAAGAGCGCTCTTGCTTGGCTCTTGCAGAGGAGTTCAATTCCCAGCACCCCCGTGGTGGCTAACAACCATCTCTAACTCTAGTTCCAGGGGAATTGGACTCCTTCTTCTGACCTCTGAGGGCACTGCATGACACAGGTGCACTTACACACGTGCAGGCAATACACTCATACATGTAAAATAAAAATTAAAAAAATATTTTTTTAATTGCAAGGGCAGCTGGGCATGGTGGCACATGCCTTTATTCCCTTCACTCCAGAGGCAGAGGCAGGTGAATCTCTGTGAGTTCAAGGCCAGCCTGGTCTCCATAGGGAATCCAGGTCAGCTGTGGCTTCGGGAGACCCTGTCTCAAAAAGGCCAAAAAAGAAAAATTGCAGGGGTAA
>NW_008338126.1:2809743-2827243 GCF_000622305.1 Nannospalax galili | reverse complement strand
GTTCTCTCCCTCTCTTTCTTATTACCTCTCACTGCTAAGTGCCCAGTGGTGTCTGACATGGTAAGATTAAAAGTTGTACTTTCCTAATAGATGCAACTCTCTTCCTGATTTGCAGTAAGCAGGACCTACTTTCAAGCAATTACCCATCATTTGGGGCCATCAGACATACAGTGCTTTGATTCAGGTCATAATCAATAATTCATATGTCAATAGGAGAGCCATTAGCTCAGGTGAAGGCAGATGTCTTTCTAATGAAAATGTTCCATTTTCCAAATGACTTTTCTTTTTCTCAGAGAGTTGTGGTTATAGAAGACATAAAAAGATGGAAAGCTATGTTGGAGCTTCCTGATCAAACCAAAGAAAATCTACTTGAAGCTTTACAAGAATTAAAGAAGAAAATACCCTCCAGGGAGGTGTTAAGATCAACGAGGATAGGTATGCCTCTGGACTTTCTGAGAAGTACCTCTAGTTTGTCTCCTTTCTTTCTCTTTCAAGTCTTTGAGTTCTCTGATCCATCAGTGCTTTTCATGCTGTCTCTGGGAGCGGATAGTTGTTTACAATAGTTTCTACTTGCTGAAAGCCAATATTTTTCTAATATGCAGTAAAAAAAATCCAGAAAAATGAAGTGAAAATATACAAAACACAATTCTTGATCCTTTCTAAACAATTTTTTAAAATTGTACTTATTTATTCTGTGGTAGAAGTCAGAGGACAACTTAGTGGGAGTTGATTCTCTCTACCATGTGGGTCCGGGCTTGGTGTCAAGTGTCTTTACCCCCAAGTCATCTTGCTGTCCCCATCCCCAACCTTTTGATGTAATTCATCAGTACAGAATCACTCTGTCCAATTGCTATAAAAATTTTTAAAGACCTGTGTTCAGTTTCTGTGTTCAGTCTGTTTTCCATATAGGCTGATAGCTACAATGATCTGTGGAATCTGTCGATGACATTTTGAGTGTGCTAGATGCTGAGTGTTCAGAAATGATTCTGACTTCAGGGAGTGGAAGGTTTGGTAGGAGAGGTAATGATGCTGACAAACAGGAACAGTGCAGCACTACTGTACGTTCCATTCTAATCTGGAAAATCTGTTTGTGGTCATGAAGGACAGAGCCATTGCCAAAATTTGGAGGCTTCAGAAAAGGCTTCATAGAGGAGATGGCATTTCAGTTAAATTTTGAAGAAACTCAGCTTATCTGTCTTCAGTGGCAATAACTTTTGAAGCCTGGTTTATAAAACATTTTCCACTGTCATTTATTGTAGCTTTGGAGATATTTCCAAGGTAAATGAGGGACCACATTGAATTGCCATTTTAACACAGCACACAACTGTGGCTAATATACAAGGGAGGAACAACATGTGTTCCTCAAGCTGCTCTCAATTCCCTGGGGAGTCCAGGGCAGTCTTCCGCAGCTGCTGCTCCTGCTCTCAGCTAGTGCAGCCATTGCCTCCTCTGCCTCCCCTTGACCTCCTGTTCTGAGAAGCAGGGGCAAGAGCAGTTTCACAGTGGCACTAACAGCTGGGAAGAGCTGGGAGGAATCCCCAGGGAGTCCCCCAAGAGTTTTAGAGTTGCACCCCTGTAATATAAACCAGAATCTGAGAAAATTAGATGCTTAAAGAACATAAGACCCTATCATTATAGCCAAGAAGATGCTCCTGTCTGCTGTGGGATTTTCTGTCTTTATAGGTTGTGGTCACTAGAGGGCGATAAGACCATTCACTGGAGCACATGATATTTTCACCAGTAGAGGGTACTAGTGATTAATATTTTATGACTTGTATGTTATACATGTATGTATGTGTATCATCCTATTTAGACACATACTATAAATGCCATATAATCAAGTGAAGATTTCATTTGGATCCTTGCCTGGGAATGTTTATACTCTCCAGCCTTTAGCCTTCATGCTTGGCCCTATCCTGTGGGATATAAAGCACAAATATTTGTTGAGTATCTTCTTTGTCCTGGGAACCATGCTGGTATAATAACACTGGAGGCAGGTATTACCCTCTTCTTTATGGATCTTTAAGTCTGATGGAAAGCAGGTCAATAAGACTTTGTCATGTGGTATGATAAAGTGCTCTGGTGATAGGGAGAAGTTAGTCAAATGTAAGTGGGGGAAAAGGTGTTGAAGAATGTGTCAGGCAGGGGATACATCATGGAAGCTGTGAGAGAGTGGAGGTGGGAGAGAGAACATGGTTGCATTCCAGAAACTCAGTTGTTAGGTATATTTGAAATGTAACATGCCAGAGAGACTGGCAAGAAAGTGTGGCTGGAGAGACAGTCTGGACCTGTGGAAAAAGCTTTTTTGTAAGCTATTCAGAACTGTTTGATTTTTGCCAATATATTATCCATTACTATATTAAAATTACCATAAAAT
Source organism: Nannospalax galili (assembly GCF_000622305.1). Classification (NCBI taxonomy): domain Eukaryota; kingdom Metazoa; phylum Chordata; class Mammalia; order Rodentia; family Spalacidae; genus Nannospalax; species Nannospalax galili. The sequence continues at coordinate 2,824,866 of NW_008338126.1, read as the reverse complement.
TTAGCTGCTTAAGAAAGTATTAATTTACAATTTTTCTGAGGGTCAGTAATTCAGGATCCAGCTTAGCTGGGTGGTTCTAGCTCAGGGTGTGTTTTGCTTTGCTTTATTTTGTTTTAGACTGGGTCTCATATAACCCTGACTGGCCTTAACTTGCTGTGTAGTTGAAGATGACCTTAAACTCCTGATCCTCCTGCCTCATTTCTCAAGTGCTGTGGTTAGGGGTGTGTACCACCATGCCTGGCTATTAAGGTGTCCTTTAAGAAGCAGCCATCAGACTGTTGGCTGGGGCTGTAGTCATCTAAGGGGTTTGAGGATCTGTTTTCAAGATGGCATATTTTATAGGATTGCTTATAGAGGGCCTCAGTTCCTCATCACCTGGCCCTGTCCTTAAGGCTGCTCACTATGGAAACTGACTTTTCCCAGAGCAAATGATCCAGGAAAGGGCAAGAAAGTAAGACAATGACCAGAATGGAAGCCATATTTGGTGTTTATTTGTTTTTAGAGACAGTCTCATTACATTGCCCATATTGCTCTGGAACTTACTATATAAGCCTAGGTTGGCCTCAAACTTGTGATACTCCTGCCTCAGGCTCCCAAATGGTAGGATTATAGGCATGTGTCACTCTGCTTGGTTTCCATAGTTTTTTTTATAGCTCAATCTCAGAAGTGACACATTATCATTTCCATTGTGTTCTGTTGATGTCTATATTGAACTAATCTTGGTATACTCTGAATTGGCCACTACACAAGGTGTGGATGCTGGAGATGAGACTCACCAGGAGCTGTCCTGGATACTAGTTACCACATGTGTTTCTTTATTTATCCTACATCTATTTTGGAGTCCTACCAGTTCATGTTTAGTTGTTGAAAATTTACCACCATTCTCACTTCAAAGATGCCACTTTTATTTCAACTACTTCCTGGGATTCTATACTTAGAACTATGTTAAACCTGCTATTTGCCATATTTTTTAATTTATTTGTCATATTCTTTATCTCCTTGTCTCATTCAGCATTTTAGGTAGTTTCTTCAGATATGTATCTTCCATACCATTAATTCTCTCTTTTGTTGACTCTAACTCCTTCACTGAGTTCCTCATTTCAAAACCTTTTTCATTTTTGCATATCTCCCCTTTCTTGTAGGTCTACTCTTGTGCATAGTATTTTTACAATCCGTTGTAATGCCTTTCATTTCATTAAACATTTAACATTAGCTCTTCTATATCCTTCACCTGACTGTTCAGATATTTGTAGTGCTTGGGATTTAACTCTTTTGCTTCTGCTGACTCTCGTGATGTTTGTGGATTTTTAGACTTGTAAGTTTACTCCTTTGTCTATAGGAATTTTAAAAATATTTTATTTATTATTTTTATTTTATGTGTATGCGTGTATTGCCTGCATGTAAGTAAGTGCACCCATGTCATGCAATGCCCATGGAAGACAGAAGAGACTGGGATCCCCTGGAACTGGAGTTCCGGACTGTTGTTAGCCGTCATGTGGGTGCTGGGATTCATACCCAGGTCTTTTGCAAGAACAACCAGTGTTCTTAACTGCTGAGCCATCTCTCCAGCCCCATCTATGGAAATTTTATGGAGCTGAACAGGAGAGGCTTCCCTCTAAAGAGGATTTGCTTCTTTGTTTTTGCAGGGGGGGCGTGCATCTCTGGCCTAGAATATTTTAACACATTTCTCAAGGCTCCTACTTTAGTGTGGCAACACCAGGATTGCCTCTCACACCTTAACATTGGACCAAAGTAAATGTTTCAGTAGCATTGCTGGTATCAGCTCTTAGGATAGCCTGCCTGTCCTCTCTTCTAGCTCTTTTCCCTTTGTGGTTGTTGGAAAGGAGGTAGCTTTTAGCCAGGATCATACTTCAGTGAAGGGAATCTTTGGTCCACTATAAAGCCTGAGCTTGTGCTTTGTCTTAAAGATAACAGTGTTATTATTGAGGATGACCTTGAACTCCTGATCAAACAAACACCAAACCATGGCTTCCATGTTGGTTGTTCTCTTACTTTCTTGCCCTTTCCTGGATTATTTGCTTGGGAGAAAGTCAGTTGCTATCGTGAGCAGCCTTAAGGACAAGGCTATGTGATGAGGAACTGAGGCCCTCTATAAGCAATCCTATAACAAATAAAAATAAATGTAAGGAGAATAACATACCCATATTTTCATTTTAGAAAAAAAAATGTATCTGGTTATTATGTGAGAACAATTTTGAAGAAATGCAAGCCTAGAGTAGGAACCACAATTAGGAAGCTACTAATATATCTGAGTAAGACACAAGGATGGCCTGGATGCAGTAGTAGTTATCAGATGCAGGAATGTAGTTGGAGTCAAGAGGTAGGCATGCAGTATAATCCAGAGCACCCAGAGTGGCTGGATGTTGGGAATGATCAAGGAGTGAAGCTTGGCCTCAGCTTCTGAGGTAGGCATGTAGGCGGGTGTAGTACCACTCATTGTAACAGAGAACAGTAGCTTTGGAGGTGAGGGAATAAATAGTAAGCTCAGTTTCAGACTTACAATTGACATACCATAGAACTGCTCAGATGAAATATCCCAAAAGATGTTGGATGCATAGAGCTGAAACAAAAGAAAGATTGCAACCATTTAATTGGGAATCATTTATTATAAGCATATGGCTAGGAATTGAGGAGATGGAAATTGATAAGTCTTCAGGGAAACCACATAAGAGAAGCAAAAAGCCAAGTACAGAATTCTGAAGCATGTTAATATTTAAGGGGTTTATAGAGCAATACTGAGAAAATTGGTCAGAGAAGCAGAATTGAGTGTTGTCACTGGAACAAAAGAGTGTATCCAGGGAGGGGGTCACGGCCAGCAGTGTCCCTGGTTTTCAGGGGCCAAAAGAGCTTAGTCTAAAATAGCACAAAGGATTTTGTCTAATAAAGTCATTAATAATCTTGGGACAGTTTCAGAGGCAAGGTTGGGGCAGAAACTGGAAGAATGAAGAGGGGGTACAGAAATGAATCTGAAAAGAGAAAATTTGAGAAGTTTGGTATTAAAAGAGGTGACAGTATGAGGAAGGGAAAGGAGATCAAATTACTGGGCTTATAAAATAGGAGGGAATCGAATCACAATGTGTTGAATGCTAATGAAAAAATCCAGTAGAGTGAGAGGAGTTAATATTGGAGAAAGATTACTGTTTCAACACTAATGATTAGCAAGAACCTTGGATCATCTATCTGTGTTTTACTTAGAATCTGGAATCATTCATTCAGCACATGTCAGGGACCTTCTATTCACATGCCTTATGCTGAATGCTGGAGAATGATGCCTGGTCTGTGTTTGTAAGGGACTTCTATTTCTTGCTGAGAAAGTAACCATATACATGTATAATTATGATTGACTTGAAAATAGGAAAGTCAAGGGATGTACTACAGTCTGTGAGAGTACAGGGAACGTGGTGACTTTTTTTTTTTTTTGGTCTTTTTGAGACAGGGTCTCCTTGTAGCCCCAGCAGACCTGGAACTCACTATGTAAACCAGGCTGGCCTTGAACTCACAGATCCACCTACCTTTGCCTCCCAAGTGCTGGGATTAAAGGCCACTACTCCCACCTGTGGTGACTACTTTTATCTGGGGAATTGGGAAGGGTTTTCATAAAAGAGGTGGGGTTTTACTAGGTCAGAGTAAAATCTTGTTAATTGCAGAAAGCATGAGTAAAGGAGGGGAAGCCTAAAATCATGAAACCACACATTCAGACCTGGGATGTATGGCAAGGGTGGCAAGAGCATATCAAAATGGGCCTGCCTGTGAAGAAATGGAAAAGCTGGGTCTGAACTTTACTCCAGGGGCCATATTTTCTAGTGGGTATTTTCTAGAACTCTGGTCCAGTGATATGCTCCTTGAAAAAAGGGTTCTAGGTCCAGGTGAGCACTACATTACTCCTCTCCATTGGAGATTCTCAGCATAATTTCTCATATAATATGCCAAGAGAAATCCCACAGGAAAAAACCTAGGCTGGGGCTGTAGTTCAGTGGCAAAACTCTTGACTAGTTTGCACAGGTTGTAGGTTCAATCCCAGGCACTACCAAACCAAACAGACAAACCAACCAAGAAACAAATAAACCTGTTTAATTCTGTTTTAACTAGAGTTTTTCAAACTCTTTAATGGAACATTAGTAAACTGAGTTTTGAAAACCACTGTTATTGTAACCATTTGATTTTTTTTTTTGTTCTTTTTTTTTTTTTTTTTTTTTTTTTTTTTAAGCGGGGTTTCCCTTTCCTATAGCCCCAACTAGCCTGGAACTCACTATGTGACCAAGGAGGCCCTGCACCACACAGAGATCCGCCTGCCTCTGTCTCCCAAGTGCTGGGACCACAGGTGTGCGCCACCACGCCCGGCTTTTTTTTGGTCTTTTTGAGACAAGGTCTCCCTGTAGCTGCAGCTGGCCTAGATTCATTAACGGAGACAAAGCCGGCCTCACAGAGATCCTCCTGCCTCTGCCTCCCTAGTGCTGGGATTAAAGGTGTACGCCTTGATGTTTTTAAGCTATGGAACAGTAATTAGAGTTTCTAGTAGTGAAGAGAAGTTCTAGACAAGGAGTGGTACTGAAGAAAGGAAGGTCCTGTGGGCAGCCACCCAGGCAGTCATTCAGCTAATATTTGTGGAATGCCTGCTGTACTGGTTAGTTTTAACTGCTAAGTTAACACAACCTAAAATCACATGGGAAGAGAGTCTTAATGAGGATTTAGTAGATCAGGTTGGCTTATGGGCATTTCTGTGAGGTCTTGTCTTGATTGTCAATTGATGTAGGAAGACCCGGCCCACTATGAGAGGCACCATCCCCCGCCCCTGCCCCCACTATGTAAAAGGAAAAACCTAGCTGAGTGCAAGCAAGGATTCATGTATTTATGCTCTCTCTGTTTTTGACTGTGGATGTGATGCTTTAAATTCCTGCCTTTACTCTCTGAAGTAATAGACTGCAACTGGGAATTCTAAGCCAACTAAACTCTTTCTTTCCTAAGTTGTTTTTCATGATTCTTTTTCACAACAGAAATGAAATTAGAACACCTGTCATGTACCAGGCACACAGAGGCCTATAATCAACACTGATAAAAATCTCTACCATAGCTGGGCATGGTGGCTCATACCTGTAATCCCAGCACTTAAGAGACTGAGGCAGAAGGGTTGCCCTGAGTTTGAGACCGTTGTGAAATACATAGTGAGTTCTAGGCCAGCCTAGGCTACAGAGACCTTTTCTCAAAAAAATAGGTAACAACAAAATAAATCCCTACCCTTAGGAAGCAAGGCACTAGAGAAGAACAAAAATAAATTGTGTAGCGCTAGAAGATGGTGACTTCATGGAAGAGGACAGGGTTGAACAGGTACAGGGGTGCTGTGTGCATGTGGCAGGCAGGAGTGAATGTCATTGAGAGTGAAATCTGAGCAAGCACCTGCAGGATGCGAGGGAGGGAGCCATGGGAAGACTGTGTTCTGGTCACTGGGGTGAGACATGGTGTAAACATGAAGGATTGAGAGAATGGAGCCGAGAAGCAGCTCCTTAGAGAGCCGTAGCTGGACCTCTCGAGGACCAAGAGCGGAAACTGGGGCCATGATGGCCCAGCGCCTCCCCTCTGATACCAGTGTCAGCCACTGCACTGGCTGTTCCGCCTTCACACGTACACAAATCCTACCTATTAATTTTCTTCGCCATCTTTTACAGACATCTTGTTTCCTTTTTTCCTTTTATAGCCAAATTCCTTTCAAATGATGGATACTCACAGCTCCTTTTCTGGCCTCTCACTTTCTGAGCCGGTGTCTCCCATGGTCCCGCCTTTCTTAGGACACAGTGATTTCATCCTGTCCCAATCCTTGTCTCAGTTCACATCTTCCCAAACTGAATTTAAGACCATTGATTCTTCTCCTTGGTGTTGGCATAAGTGACACTAAACTGGTTGCTGCTTCTGTATTTTTAAGTGGTTTCCTTCCCAGCCCTTATCTCAGTTTGTAATTACTTATTTATTATTATTTTTGTTTGCTGTGCAGTAGCTCCATGCCAGCAGGGCCATGCTATTTTATTCACCAGTGTTACTGTGACATAGACCAAGAGCTCAGGATTCACTTGTCACAAGGGCAAGGTTGGGCAAGATTTTCTCCATGGCACTTCTAGCTTTCCGTCTGTGTTTCTTGCCTTTCTGTTTCTTCAGCCTGTGTCTCCTCTCCCAACAAGGATGCTTTTCCAGAAGGGGTGACTCAGTCCGAACCTGCTGCTTTAGTGCGCTTAGCCAACAAACTTCTTCGCTCTCCAGCTTACCCGAGGCCTTAATTCAGGCTTCTGTGTGCTTTAGTAGACTACCCCATGCCCTGGACCCCAGCCGCGTGGCCCTTCTCTATGGGTTCTGCCATTTGTACAAACTTAACCTCTTTTAAATCAGAATTTAATGTTTTCTTTCATACTTTGTGGAAGTTTTCTACTAGTATTTCTATTTTAGTCAGTTTCCCTGGCATTTTGAACTCTTTGAGTGCAAATGTCCAACAGGGCATTGAAGGTGTGAAGTTGAAGCTTAGGTAAGAACTTGAGACTAGTAATATGTACTTGGAAGTAATTTTCTAGGAAGTATCTGTTCAAAATTCACTGAAGCGACCTTCTGAGATAAAGGAAAGATTAAAGGATTGAACCTGGGAGCCAGTTCGTAGTGGGGAAGTGGGAAGAGAGGGGCCACAGCATCCAGTGGAAGAGGCTGAGGGAATGTAGATTCAGGCGAGAAGCTGGGTAGTGAGTGACAGGCAGGCCAGGAGAAGAGTGTCTTCAGAAACAGGAAGTGAGTGGCCCCAAGCATCTCAGGTGGACAAGGGAGTTGAGGGCCAGCTGGGAAAAGGCTTTTGGATCTGGCAGTTATGGGGCCTCTGTGAGAGGATACCTTTGTCATAAAGAAAACCAGTGGGCAAGGGTCATCAAGCAAATGGCTGATGAGACAGTGGTAAGGCTGGGCAAGCAGGAACACCCCACTGCAATGCTGTGCATGTGATGTTCCAGGAAAGGCTGTGTCAGTCATGTTGACCTGATTTCAGAGATGCCTTACTTCAACTCATGATTGGCTAACCACAATAAATAACCACTTATATTTATAAAGTGCTATCACATCTATGACCCATTTGACCCATATAACAATTCTGTAAAGTCATTATAATTATTTTCTCCATTTTAAAAATGGGAAAATTGAAGCTTGAGGAGTTTCAGTGGAGTAAGGGAACCTACTCCAAGTCAGACAACCAAATAATAAATATCAGTGCCCAGATGCTCTGTACTGTGCTGTGCTGCTTCCTGAAACCTAGATGCATGAAAGGCTGAAGTGAATATTGTTGGCAGGCCACACTCCTTTCTAAAGGTTCTTGGGAACTGTTTGATTCTTTCTGTAGAAGCTGCCTGCATTCCTCAGCTTGTGGTCTACGTTTTTCATCATCAAAACTAGTAATGCTAAGTCGAATTCGCCTCACATCTCATCTCTCTGATCCACCCTTCTGCTGTTTCCACTTTTTTCTCCCCTTGTTCCACTTGAAGGAGCTCATGTGATTACATTGAGCCCACTTGGAAAATCAAGGCTAATCTCATCTTAGGGTCGTTAAGCTAAATCATATCTGCAGATTCCCTTTTGCTACATAAGGTAATGCCATCACAAATGTCACATGGACATCTTTTGGGACCCTTGCTCTGTTACCATCATCCTTAAATCGTGCCATTTGATTTCAGGCTCCCATGCTCCTGTTCCTTTCTTATACTAATCCTGTCTCTTTGGGTAATTATCAAGGCTCAAGGTAGACACTGCCACTTTTGTGGTGCTCTCTGGCCAGCCGGATTGACTTTTCTGCCCTTTTGGAGTTCCTTGGAATGTCCCTTTAGTAACAGGCTTATGCATTTGTGTGGTAGGTGTCTTCTCCTGTGCTTAGACCTGCCTGGATATCCTTAGTGCAGGTCTGTGTCTTCATCACCATTCTAGTCCAGTGCCCAGCACAGGGCCTGGTACATACCTAGTATTTGGTAATGTTTGCTAAATGAGCAAAAGGCTGCTTCCTGTGGGGAACTGGTCTTAACAACATGCTAGGATGCAGAAACTCCTTAACCTTAAACCCGGGGGACCTGACCAGGTCGTAAGACCAGCAGTGGCACTGCTTACTTTAACATAAACTTCATGAAGCAAATAATGACTTCTTGCAGATCATTAACTTCCTTGATGTGTAGCTACTGACCAACTTGTAACCTTGGGGGAAGGTCATGGAACCTCTTTTTTTCTCCATTGAAATCAGAGGAGGTAAGACTGATCACCAGAGGCAATAGGATGGGGCAAAATCCTGTATACTTTCCTGACAGACAACCCTGCTTTTTGCCCTGCTTGCTAAGCCTCTCAGTACCTCAGGCTTTTTACCTGTAAGATAGGGAATTATCCTAACACCTGCTTCATTGGGCTGTTCTGAGGCTTGCAGGCGTTAAGTAAGATGCTGTGTCAGTCAGCTTTCCATCACTGTGATACCTGAGGAAATCAGTTTAAAGGAGGAGCAATTGATGTTGGCCATGATTTTGGAGGTTGCAGCCCATGGTCGCTCAGTGCTGTTGTCTCTGGGCCACAGTGTGACAGAGCATGTAGTTGATGCATGTAGGTGCTGCTCACCTTACGTGGATGGAAGCAGAGAGAACAGATGTGGTCCCCATGTCTCCTTCACAGGCATGCCCCTAGTGGTCTTCTGCTTCCACCTATCCCCACTTTCTAAAGTTTCCACCACTTCCCATTAGTGCTACCAGCTAGGTAGGTACTAAGCCTTCAGTGCATGAGCCACAGGAGACATTTCGGATGCATGCCATAACAGCCTTGTAAAGTGTTTTGCGCAGCAACTAACTCATGAATTTTTTACCATAAAATTCCATTTCTGATCTAAAATTTTTGGTTCTGCCCTGGTTTTTCTAGAAAGGCATCTCTCTTTTACTGTTCGAGACCAGATTGCCTTTATCAGTCTTACTCTTTGGGGATTCTTATCTCTTGCTACAAGTGTTGCAGCTCCCTGACCTCCCTTACAGCCTGCCTTTCCCTGTAACTGGCAGAGCCTCCACATCACTCTGAGAATGGCTTTTGTGGGAGTATCAGTGGAATATATTTGGCCCCTGCAGACTAAAAGCAGTGATTCCATTGCTCTGGCAAGAGAGTCAAGCCGTCTGCCCTTTAGCTACTTCTCAGAGCCTGTGAGCATCTCTTTGGAGAATACCATGAAGGTGCATAGCATTATCTCAGCAGAGCCTTGTTAAACACTGTGTGCCAGTCCCTAGTGATGGAAAAATACAGGCTATAAGGGGGTCCGTAGGCACACCCCAGAGTCACACTGATGCATTCAAACCCTGGCTTCAGAACTTACTTGCTTCAGAACCTTGGCAGATTATTCTGTTGAACTTCAGTTTGCCAATTATAAAAGGAGATACAATAGTGATATTTAATTCATTGTTTAGTTTTTTTAGAAGTATGAGCCACAGGTCTGGAGATGGCTTAGTAATTAAGAGCACTGGCTGCTCTTACAGAAGACCTGGGTTCAAATCCCAGTACCTACATAGCAGCTAACAACTATAACTCCAGTTCCAGGGGATCTGACATCATCTTCTGTCCTCCACACGCACCACATGACACAGGTGCACTTACATACATGCAAGCATAACACTCATACACATAAAGTAAAAATAAATTAGGGGCTGGAGAGATGGCTCAGTGGTTAAGAACACTGTTCTTGAAGAAGACCCGGGTTCGAATCCCAGCACCCACCTGGCAGCTAACAACTGCCTGTAACACCAGTTCCAGGGGATCTGACAGCCTCTTCTATCCTCCACAGGCATTGCATGACACTGGTGCGCTTACCTACATGCAGGCATAACACTCATATACATAAAATAAAATAAAAATAATAAATAAAATATTTTTTTAAAAAATGAAAATAAAGTCCAAAGAAAAAATTTAAGTGTGCGCCTGGAGAGATAGCCCAGTGGTTAGGAGTACTTGCTGCTCTCACAGAGGACCTGGGTTCAGTTCTCAACACCCAGGTGGTAGCTCACAGCTATCTGTAACTTCAGCTCTAGGAATGGATTCATCACTCTCGTCTAGCCTTTACAGGCACCAGGCACACACGGTGCATATACATACATACATACATGTAGGCAAACACTCATGCATGTAAAAATAATATAAATCCTTTTTTTGTTTGTTGGGTCTTTTTGAGACATGGTCTCCCTGTAGCCCCAGCTGGCCTGGAACTTGCTATGTAGACCAGGCTGGCCTCGAACTCACAGAGATCTCCTGCCTTTGCCTCCCGAGTGCTGGGACTAAAGGCATGCACCACCACATATAAATCTTTTTTTAAGTAAATAAAATAATCCATATAAAAACTTGCATAATAGACAGGAGGCATTCTGAACCTTTAGCTACTTCTCAGAGCCTGTGAGCATCTCTTTGGAGAATACCACAAAGGTGCATAGCATTATCTCAGCAGAGCCTTGTTAAACACTGTGTGCCAGTCCCTAGTGATGGAAAAATACAAGATATGAGGGGGTCAGTAAGCACACCCCAGAGTCACACTGATGCATTCAAAGCAGGTAAGAAGAATCAGAAACATAATCCTCTCAGCACCTTTGAATTCACTTTGTTGTTGTTGTTTTTGTTTTGGGCTTTTTGGTCCTTTTTTTTTTTTTTTTTTTTTTTTTGAGACAGGGTCTCCCTGTAGCCACAGCTGGCCTGGATTTGCTATGTAGGCTAGGCTGGCCTCAAACTCAGAGCTCCACCTGCCTCTGCCTCCCGAGTGCTGGGATTAAAGGCGTGCGCCACCACACCCAGCTTTGAATTCACTGTTACAGTAGAGCACATATTTTGTTTGCAGTTGTGTGCTTTTCTCAATCAGCTGCATCCATGCCCAATTGTTAGTACAAAACCAAATGCGTTTTAAAATTTTAACTGTTTGACTCAATTCAGTAAGCACTTAACTGTCTGTTTTGCACTAGTCCCTATGCTGAGTGCTGGGACTATGACTTGGAGGAAGGTACAGGTTCTGCCCTCAGGATGCTTACAATTGGGGCTGGAGAGATGGCTCAGTGGTTAAGAGAACTGGCTGCTCTTGCAGAGGTTCCCAGCACCCACAAGACTACTGACAACCATCTGTAACTCCAGTTCCAGGGAATCTGATGCCCTCTTCTGACCTCTGTGGGGCATTGCCTGACGTGGGTACACTGTGTGTGTGTGTGTGTGTGTGTGTGTGTGTGTGTGTGGGCAATATACTCATACACATAAAATAAAGATAATAAATAAAAAAAATTTAAAGATATATACAAGTAGGCTGGGTGTGGTGGTGCGCACATTTAATCTCAGCACTTGGGAGGCACAGGCCAGCTGGGGCTACAGGGAGACCCTGTCTCAAAAAGATACCCCCCCCCCAATAAAAGATGCTTACAATTTAGGGTGGAGAGATGGCATAGCAGTTAAGAGCACTGGGTACTCTAGCACATGGTGGCTAACAACTGTCCATAACTCCAGTTCCAAGGGATCTGACACCCTCTTCTCTCTTCTACAGGCACTGCGTGACATGGGTACATTTACATGCATGCAGGCATAACACTCATACACATAAAATAAAGAAATAATAAAAATAAAATATTTTTTAAAAAAGCAAAGATGCTTATACTTTAGAGCAGAAAGTAGGTGTATAAATGTTCTAGGCAGGGTTGGGGATATAGGTCAGTGATAGAACATTTGCCCAACATGTGTAAAGACCTCAGTTTAATCCCTAGCACTACAAAAATATTAATAACTATTCTATACAGAAGGAACAGTATGAGCTAAGACACAGAAGTGTGAGAAGGCCAGACAGCATGACCCAAAACAAGCATGCAATCTTGCTGTCTGGTAGAAGAGCTGAGGATAGAGGTAGAGGGAGGGTGGCACACAGACAGGTAAGGCCAGAATGGTCCCAGGACATCCAGAGCTTTAATACTATGCTTAAAGTTAGGTTGAGGTGTGTGTGTGTGTGTGTGTGTGTGTGTGTGTGATTCATTCTCATTTTCTCTTTCTCTCCCTCTTGCCTTCCTTCTCTCCTTCTCTTGATTTCTCTCCCCTCCGTTCTTGGTCTACATACATACACACACACACACACACACACACACACGGCAAGTGCTATACTACTGAGCTACTCTCCTATCCCCATCGATTTATCTTAAAAATGGTAGTTTGGCTTCAGAGTAGAAGATGAATTGGAGAGGAGATTATGGACGGGTTGCTCTGGGCTCTGTCCCCAACCCTGCCTAGATATGCCTAGAAATGTCTACTTTCTGAATTATAAACGTATCAGCATTAATAGTAAACTGTTCTAGTAGACCAAGGGAAAGGTTAGAGAACCTGAGTCAAGACAGTAGGAATGGAGAGGGAGGTGAGGAGCAAGAGGAAGGGGTGTGGAAGGGGTGTTAAGGAAGTGGACACCTGGCCGGATGTGGTGGTGTACACCTTTAATCCCAGCACTTGGGAGGCAGAGGCAGGGGGATCTCTGTGAGTTCAAGGCTAGCCTGATCTACATAGTGAGTTCCAGGCCAGCTGGGGCTACAGGGAGACCCTGTGTCAAAAAGACAAAAAAAAAAAAAAAAAGGAAGTGGATACCTCTGTGACTTAGAGTGGTTAGAGTGGGTGGTGCTGCCGTGGTGTGGTCAGAAATGAGACTGAGTGCTTGTACAGTAAGCAGGTGGGAGGGGTCCAGTAAGAGACTGGGGATGTAGGCCCTGTGCCCAGTGGGAACCTTTGGCTAGAGATGCATAGTTGGATGTCATCTGCTCACAAGTAGAGATTGGACCACATGTCAGATTACTTAGGAAAGGCAGGTAGAAAGAGAAGAGGCCAGGGAAGTGCCCGGGCTGGCGTTCTCAAGTATTTAAAGGTGAGGCAGAGAAGGAGGAACAGACCCAGAAGATCTGCTGGATTTGACAAGGAGGACTACTCAGGGCTTCTGCACTTTGATTTCTTCTATCTAAAACTGGACAATGGTGCCTTTCTAGGAGAGGTGAGGATCAGGTGGTGGGAAGGACCTCTGTTCCAAATGTACCTCTCTTATAGCACAGACCCCACTGTTAGGGTTTATTTACATGTTAAGCCAGCCCATCAGTTGTGAGCTGAACTGCGTAATACTCAGATGAGACCTCTGTTAGTAATTTTACTGTTAATTCTTTCAGACTTTTTCTTTTTTTAAAATATTTTATTATTTTTATTTTATGTGTGTGCGTGTATTGTCTGCATGTAGGTAAGTGCACCTGTGTCATGCGGTGCCCACGGAGGACAGAAGAGGCCATCGGATCCCCTGGAACTGGAGTTACCTACAGTTGTTAGTTGCCATGTGGGTGCTGGGATTCGAACCCAGGCCTTCTGCAAGAACAACCAGTGTTCTTAACCGCTGAGCCATCTCTCCAGCCCCCAGACTTTTTCTCTGCATATAAACAAATATGTTTTATATGTATGCACATATGTAATTTTAAAACTAAGTATTGGCTCACACTGAACATACTCATTTTTTTTTCATTTAACTGAATGCAGTGATCATCTTTTCATGGTTCTACATGTAAAGCTATCCATGTGTTTACTTTTTGTGTTTGTTGTTTGCTAGTTTGTTCTGAGACAGGATCTCCCCTGGGTAGTCGAGGGCTGACCTCAAAAAAAAATTTTTTTATGTGTTTGAATGTTTCACCTACATGTATGTAAATGTACCCATGAAGGACAACGCCCATGGAGGCCAGAAGAGGGTATGAGATGCCCCAGAACTGGAAACCAAACCCAGATCCTCTGCAAGAGTAGCCGGTACTCTTAGTTTCTGAGCCATCCTTCCTGTCCCCCTCCTCCTCACCTCAAACTCTTGAATTCCTCCTGTCTCTACCTCCTCAGTACTGGGGTTAAAAGTGTGTACCACTCCTTTGACCTCCACATGTGTGCTGTGGCATATGCTCGCCCCCTTACTAATAGCAAATAATTTTTTTTTTAAAGTGTGCACCACTATGCCTAATTTACTATTCTGGTTTTTAATGGTGTTGCACTTGTTTAAATGGGCAGTTTTTTTACATTTTCTTGAAACAAAGTGGACTCTTAATGATGAGCTCATAGGTTGTTCTAGCTTTTCAGTACTTGAGACACGACGAAGGTGAATATTTTTGTTCATATATTTTCTTTGTACACTTTGGCTTGGGTAAGTAAAAGCTAAATTACATCTCTGTCTTTAGCACTGGGCATAAAGTAGGTGCTCTGTGAAAGTGTTACAATGCCTTGAATTTAGGTCTCTGAAATTCTGCAATATCCCATTTCTCTTTGTATTTTTTTCTTTTTTAAAAAGATATTTTATTATTTTTATTTTTTATGTGTATGAGTATATTGCCTGCATGTATGTCAGTGCACCCATGTTATGCAATGCTGTGGAGGTCAGAAGAGGGTTTCGGATTCCCCTGGAACTGGAGTTAAGGACGGTTAAGGGCTGGGAATCGAACCCCGATCCTTTGCAAGAGCAGTCAGTGCTCTTAACCTCTGAGCCATCTCTCCAGCCTCCTCTTTGTATTTTTTATTTCAGTGTTAGAAATTAAAACTATGGCCTTGAATAGACTGATAGTCACACTCAGGCCATCGCACTTTGAATTTTTAGCATTTACAACAGTAACCAACAGCATAAAAAATGGTTTACTGAATGATATGGAGATTCTACCTAGAAAAGGAAAGTACCCAGTAGTGATTTCTGCTTTTAAGTACCATGTATTTCAGAGGCACTTTCCTAAGCATTTATTAGCGAGGAATCACCTTTAGATGCACCTAATGAGCGCTCTGCCTTCCTCCTCCTCCTCATCATCATCATGAGTATTGACATTCTCTTTTCCCCTGGTCAGTACAAAGGCCAGATAAAAAAATCTTCATAAATAATTGTTTAGAATGAAAATTAGTCTTAGTATTGTTACCCTTATCTTTTCAGCATTACTTTTCTCTTTCATCTCAGCACTCTGTTCATAGAACCTTTTGAAAGTGAGGATAGTACACTGCCTGTTCTTGCAGAAGACCCAGGTTCAAATCCCAGCACCCACATGGCAGCTAACAACTGTCTGTAACTCCAATTCCAGGGGATCCAACAGC
>NW_008338126.1:2674825-2808184 GCF_000622305.1 Nannospalax galili | reverse complement strand
GGAAAGAGTATTCCAGGCAGACAGTGTTGGTTGAGATGTATGTTTAAAGTAAAGAGGCAAGAAAAAAGATCCAAGCATTTTAGGAGCTGCAGATAGCTGGAGCATAGGATGAGGAAGGGTGCGGGGGAGGTTGTGAAGGGTGGGGGGGCGGTCGTGAAGGGACTTGCATGAAAGCATTTACTGTAGGATTTAAGGGTTTAAGTAGAGGAATGAAATGGTCGAATTTATGTTGTAGGGAAAAAACGTCTTTAAAAGAGAAAACACGGGGCAGAGAGATGGGTTCTTGGGTAAAGGCTGCCAACACTGACCAGAGTTTAATCCCCAGGACCTACTTGGTGGAACAAAGATGAGTCCTGAAATTTGTCCTCTGACTCCCACATGTGCACCATGGCACACGTACACACACACACACACACACACACACACACACACACACAAAACAAATAAATCAATGTTTAAAAATTTTAAAGAGGGACTGGAGAGATGGCTCAGCGGTTAAGAACATTGGTTGTTCTTGCAGAAGACCCAGGCTCAAATCCCAGCACCCACATGGCAGCTAACAACTGTCCGTAACTCCAGTCCCAGGGGATCTGACATGAGTTTAAGATGACCTTGGTCTACATAGTGAGTTCCAGGCCTGCTGGGGCTACACAGAGAGACCCTGCCCCAAACAAGACAATACCAACAACAAAAACTTAAAAAGAGAAAGCATCAAAGAGCCTTAGAGTAGGTATATCAAAATTAAACAAGGGCAGCAGGCGTGGTGGTGCACCTGTAGTCCCAGCACTTGGGAAGCAGAGGCAGGCAGAGAGTGAACTCACTCTCTGTGAGTTCAAGGCCAGCCTGATCTATGTAGTGAGTTCCAGGCTAGTTGGGGCTACAGGGAAACCCTGTTTCAAAAAGACCAATAAATAAATAAATAAATAAATAAATAAATAAATAAATAAATAAGGCTCCTCTAATTGCTGTATAAAGAATGGCATTAAGAGTCACTAAACTTAGAGCTGGAAAGCTAGCTTAGTGGTTAAAAACACTGGCTGCTCCTGCAGAGGACCAGGTTCAGTTCCCAGCACCCACATGGCAGCTAACAACTGTCTGTACAGTAGTTCCAAGGCAATCCAACACTCTCTTCTGACCTTCTCAGGTATTGCACAGCACGGGTACACTTATAAACATGCAGGCAATACACTCATACACATAAAGTAAAAATAATAAAATATTTTTTAAAAAGAGAATTACCGGCTGTCCTGGATCTGTCAGCACCACAAGCACAGCTGCTCTGCTGTGCCTGTAAGCATCAGGACAGAGAGCAAGTGGCTATTTCTATGCATGGTGTTCAGAAGCCAGTGAGCACTAGGAATGGTTATAGCCTGACATTCGGCCACCAAAAAAAAAAAAAAATTACGGGACTGGAAAGATGGTTCAGCAGTTAAGAGCACTAGCTACTCTTGCAGAAGACCTGAATTCGATTCCCAGTACCCACATGAAGGCTAACAATTGTCCTAACTAACTCCAGTTCCAGGGGATCTGATGCCTGAGTTACTAAGCTTAACCAGAGAGGACTCTGTCTACATACCTTAGTATACATCTCTAAAAAAAAATCTGAATATTTTCTTACTTAAAATGCCATTTTCATGCTTAACAGAATTAACTGTATAATTTCTTGGTATAATTCAGTATCTAGTGCATATTCATATTTCTTATCTCAAAATATCCTTTAATAGTTCCAGTCAGGATTTAAATTACAAACCAGTTTGCTAGTTTGGACTCAAAGGACTCTGAATTTATAGCAGTCCTTAGCCCTGCCCCCTATAAATACCATTGGCTTGAAGAAACCCTGTCTTTGTCCTGTTAGAACATCCCACATTCTGAACGTGTTTGCTTCCTCACATTGTAACTTATTCCTCTGTCACATATTTCTTCTGGACCAGGGGATTAGCTTTGAATGGCTAATTGCACTGTGATTCATTTTTTTCTCTGGGAGAGGACTACTTCATAGGGAGAGCTGTCAAGTACTTTGTCTCATAGTCCCACTAACAGGGACTTGTGGATACAGGTGGTGATGACAGTTCATTCTTCCCTTATAAAGTTCCCCTCAATCTTTCATTGAATGAGTTTATCCACTGATGGTTGTCTTCTGACTGAATTACTTCATCAGGGCCTACAAAAATGTTTTCTGTCCATCTTTTCACACTAGTTGAGTAAGAAAATGTGTAAGCTGGGAAGGTGGCTTAATAGGTAGTGCATTTGCTGTACAAGCACGAAGACTTGGCTTGAATCCCCAGAACCCACCTAAAAGCCTGGTACGGCAGCTTGGGGGCAGAGACAGGAGGAACCCTGGGGCTTGCTGGTTAGCAAGTCTAGCTGAAATGGTGAGCCTCAGGTTTAGGGAGGAACCCTGTCCCAAAAAATAAGGTGGAGGAGCCACTAAGGACGTCGTCCTGATGTCAGCCTCTAGCCTCCACACATACCCATATGGGTGAGTACACCAATACACATGTATACATATGCATATCTCACACACACATGAATATTCCTTTAATAAATAGGGGTATTTGGTTGTCTTAAAAACGTAAGGTTCAAAGGGCTGGGCGTGGGGGCACACACCTTTAATCCCAGCACTTGGGAGGCAGAGGCAGGCTGATCTCTGTGAGTTCAAGGCCAGCCTGATCTATATAACAAGTTCCAGGCCAGCTGGGGTGACAAGGAGACCCTGTCTCAAAAAAACAAAAAAAAGTAAGGTTCAAAAAAAGGTGAGTGCTTAAATTTGTTTTATTACCAATTTTTGGAACCTTCGTTGTTTTAAGAATTGAGAATGCTTCAACTTTATGACTTTCTGCATTGGCAAGTCTTGATCTCCCCCAAGAGATTATCTTATTTTTCTGTGGGAAACAGATCTTGTTTGCACAGGAGTCTGCATCCTTGGGTATGTGAGTGACTCTTAGTGCCACAAATCAGCCCATCTAGCCCTGTGCTTTTCAAAAAAACAGAACAGCCTTCAGTTTCTCTTCTGCTCTAGGTCATACTGTGAACAAGATGTGTAAACACTCAGATTCAGAGGTGGCTTGTCTTGCCAAAGAAGTTTACACTGAGTGGAAAAGCTTCATTGAAAAACATTTGGATAGACCTTCTATTGAAGTCCAAAGTGATCCCAAAACTGAGTCATTTCGAAAAAATGCCCGGAAATTACTCTCGGAAGCCTTGGAATTAAAGGTAAGGCCCTGGATGAAATTGATTACTAAAGCTCTTCATTAAATGAGCCTCAGGTTTCCATGATGACCTTTCACCATCATAATGCTGTAGCCGTATTCTAGTATGTTCTTCTAGGGGCTGGGAAGATGGCCCTGGGGTTAAGAGTACATCTGCTTTTCAAGAGGACCCGAGTTCAGTTCCCAGTACTCACATCAAGCAGCTCACAAAACCACCTGTAACTCCAGCTCCAGGGAATACAGTGCCTTCTTCTGGCCTCTATAGGAACCCACACCCATGTGTACATACAGACACGGGCACACAGTCTTGATTAAGGGTGTGATTATTGATAGATTAACCAGGCGCCAGTGGGTGGACCCACTCCAAAGGACATTTGAGGACATAAATTTGAAAAGAAAAAAATATATATATAATCATATATTTGTATCTATATCATACATATGTATATATCATATATATATATGAAATTGGGCAGGGGATAGTAAGGGGGGTGCAGACAGGGGAGGGGTTCTAAATACAATCAAAATATATGAAATTCTCAAAAATTCAGTAAAAATTAAAATAATAAAATGGATAGGCTATTTTTTAATATTTTATTATTTTTATTTTATGTGTATGAGTGTATTGTTTCCATATGTGGAACTGTACCTGTGTCATGCAGTGCCCACAGAGGTGAGAAGAGGGTGTCAGATCCCCTCAAACTGGAGTTAAGGTTGGTTATTAGTCACCATGTGGGGTGCTGGGAATCAAACCCAGGTCCTCTGCAGGAGCAGCCAGTGCTCTTACCCACTGAGCCATCCCTCCAGCTCCCTAATAGGTTATTCTTTAAGGATTCTGGATTTATAAGCATTTGGGGAGATTGTATTCTAGTGTCAGCTTTGGAATTGCCAAGATCTGGGTTGAAATGCAGGTCCTGGTTATGGTACCTTAGGCATATTCTTCAATATTTTAGAGATTTGCTTTTATCTATAAAAGCAGAATTATAATTCCACCACCTAATTTCTTGGGAAAATTAAATGAGCCATTTATACAGAGGCATAGTATTTGGTGCCTACTTATTAGAAGTCATTTAATAAATGTGGTTCCTTCCTATTTAAATTCTTTCCTTTCTCACTGAAGTAAAAATTCAGGGATGTTATGGTGTATTTGTGACAATAAAGAAAAGATTCTACTCCCTCATTTTTTGTCAAGACCTATACTTTTAGATCTAAATTATAAAATCAACTGGATAGACATATTTCCTATTACCTCCATAGCCAGAAGCTCAGGTGGTATTAGTGGTTTGAAGTATATGTGCTGAAAGGATTTTTGCTCAATAATAATATTAATCATTATCAAGTAAATCTTATAATATTCTGAAAAATCAGATATATAGCATCCATATTTTTCCTACCCTAAACTATCCTTCTTAAAATATCCTTAAAGGGGCTGGAAAGATGGCTTAGTGGTGAAAAGCACTTGCTGTTCTTCCAGAGGACCTGGGTTCAGTTCCCAGCACCCACATTAGGTGGTTTACAACTCCTTGTAACTCTAGTTCCAAGAGATCTGACACCCTCTGGCCTCTGCATGCACCTGCACACATGTGGGGCACATAAAACTTAAGCAGGCACACACACAAAAAATTAATTTAGGGGCTAGAGAGATGGCTCAGCGGTTAAGAGCACTGACTGCTCTTGCAAAGGGCTTGGGTTTAGTTCCCAGCACCTTCATGGCTGCTAACAACCATCTATAACTCCAGTTCCAGGGGATCCAGTGCCCTCTTCTGGCCTCCACAGGCACTTCAAACACATGATATACATATATACATGCAGGCACAATACTCATACATATAAAATATAAATAAATAAAATATCATTAAAGAATAAAGAAGGAATTCAGGACTGACGAGATGGTTCAGCAAGTAAAGGCACTTGCTGCACAAGCCCAAGACCTGAACCCAGTTCCTGAATTCCATGTAATGGTCAAAGGGGAGAACTGGCTCAACAAAGTTGTTCTCTGATCGTCATGTGCATGAAGCATGTCACCCACACCCACACACATACACAACACATACACCCTTCACACAGACACATAATAACAAAAAAATTTTTTAAAGAAGGACTTCAGAAGTCTGACTTAAGTGCTAGATCTATTCATTCTCAAAAAAAAAATTGAGCTTTCTATCTCAATTTTTTTAAGATTTTATTTTTTATTTTTATTTTATGTGTATGAGTATATTGCCTGCATGTATGTGAGTGCACCCGTGTAGTGCAGTGCCGCAGAGGTCAGAAGAGGGCGTCTGATTCCCCTGGAACTGGAGTTAAGGACAGTTCGTAGCTGCCATGTGGGTACTGGGAATCGAACCCGGGTCTTCTGCAAGAGCAGTCAGTGCTCTTAACCACTGAGCCATCTCTCCAGCCCCCCATCTCAATTATTTACCCACAAAAGAAAGCAAATGGATTTGTGATATGTTATTTACACTTTCTAAAGAATACTTTAGGTTTTCAAAATGCAGAACTAAAATACAAAATGAGAAAAATAGAGAAAGGGAAAGAAGTCACCGTTGAGCCTGGCACTAGACACAGTCTTTGTAACATTTTGGTTCGTTCCCTTTTTGGTGAATATTGTAGTTTTGAAGGGAATGTCAGGGAAGCTGTGACTATCCAAGATTTATTTAGAGCAAATTATATGCCAAATATTCCATAAGATATTCTTATTGATTATTTAAATAACATCGTAGAAAATTGACACCATTATTTACTTTTGTGTTGTCTCTTGAATCTTGATCAGTCTCACTCGATTAGTGCCATCTTGTGTATCTTGTTCTATATATCTTTATTGTTCATGTTTATGATTTTTAATGTCTCTGATAGTGCAGGGGATTGCTATGCTGTAAGTTTGCTTATCTTTTCCTAAAGGAAACTTCAATATGAATAATGAAGAGAGGAAAAAAATGAAGCTTGTAAGTAATTTTCCAGAGTATTGATTAACCAACATACTTTCTATTTTAAATAAAGTTTATTTTTGAATTAAACCAAAATTACTGCTGAAATATACAGTATGGTATATAATATGTAGTTAATGTGGTGGTAAATACCAGTTCCCTATGGTATCTTTTTAAGTAAATGATAATAACGAAGCCATGCTTGTAAGGAGTAATGAGCAGTTTGCTTGCTATATTAAACTCCATAATAATTATCCTTTTAGTTTATCCATTAATTATCCTTTAAATGGCACATCAAGTGGTAAGCACTCAAGTGTTACAAAGCAAAGTTTAAAAAGTGATACATTCGTTAGTGCTTACCAGTGTAATTGGAAAAAATATCAGATTAAGCATAGCTAAATAGTTTTGCTCCCAAAGAGTAAATTTAAAAAATTAAAAGTAGGCATCTTACTACTTCCTTGCCCAAGAAAGAAAACAGGCAAAAAAATCAGCCTTCCTTGCATAAACAACTTCTGTTGATATTTTGGTCAGTTTGATGTGTCGAGAAAACACAAATACACTTTTACATAAGGTTAACCCTCATACCTATCATTATGAGGTATTTCCATATTGAAGTCATCAGTGACCCATTTAATATAGTATCTGGTCTTTGAAAGAACCAATATTGACCACAGTCAAATCAGACATCAGAGCTTTATTAGGCAAGAGTAAACTGTTGAATCAGTTACTGGCCCAATGACTGAAAAACTTGTACAGTTTGATCCTACCATGTGTTTTTGCAAATACCAAATCTCCCTATGTCTCTGTGTTGTTTCAGTTACGTTTTAATTGTGAAAGCCACATGTAAAGAATATACATACAGCTGAAAGGGTACCTCTTTATTACCCTCCAGATTTTGCTTTCTAAGTTCGTGGATTATTTCCTTGTCCTTGGAATAATGGGATAGATGAATAAAACTCCAGCGTTGAAACCCAGGCCTCACTCCCCTTTGCTTTCTCCCTTCCAGGTCTTCTTTGTTCTTCCCTGTCTTTTAGATCTTTCCTCATATGAACATCCCCTGTGGTGTCATTCTCTTACTTCCCTTCCTCATTATCCACTCTCCTTCCGACCCTCACGGCCTGTGATCATTTTCCTATTATGTCATTTTAAAAAATGAACCTGATTCTAAAGTGAGCCTGTATCGTTAAGAGTTAGGAAACACTGGCTGGTTGGCTCAGTTGGTTGTCAGATGGTGCTAATGAGATACAGGTCAGGGGTATGCTCTCATATGGGACTGTTAGTTTTTTGGTTTTTTTTTTTTTTTTTTTTTCTTTGTTGAATGGATTCAGACTACACCCCTGGCTTTGATCAGCTCACTCATAAATGTTTCTAGTGGTCAAAAAGAAGTGTGGGCAGCTCTGTACAAATCTAGTCATGCTAAGGAATACCCACACAAAGTTTGCTTCCAGTGAATGTTCAGTTCAACAAATGTGGACTCTGTTCTGTGCCAGAAGGGAATACAACACGAAGAGCTGCCTTCCCTACCCTAAGAAAGCTTACTCTCCTGGCTTAGTGCCAGTAAAAGACTAATAGAACTCTAAGGCAATCTGAAATCGTAATCCTAGAAATTGCTACAAACACACAAAGATCTGGGAATCTGAGCTTTCAGGGAAGAAATCGCAGATGAGCTTGTAAACTAGGAAACACGTAAAATAGAAAAGTAATTCATGTTTAATCTGTTATGAAAATGATATTATTAAGAGAACAAAAAGGAGGGTATACATGGGGAGAGAGAGTCACTAAGAGTTATTTATTAAGCACTTACTATGTGCCTATATCTGGGCTAGGCTCACTATATAGCCCTGACTGGTCTAGATTACCTATGTGGCCTCGACCTCACGGAGATCCACCTGTCTCTGCCTCCTGAGTGCTGAGATTAAAGGTACTGACCACCACACTCTGAAATTTTATTTTTGATTGAGTTTTATTTTTGGTTGGTTGGTTGGTTTGGTTTTGAGACAGGGATCTTTCTGTATTGCCCCAACTGGTCTCAAACTTGTGATCTTCCTCCCTCGGCCTCTAAGTGCTGAGAATAGAGTCATGCACTACCATGCCCTGATTGACTTTTGTGTTTTACATAGAAGTACAGTACATACCCAGAACTTAGTGCACAAAATATCTCTGACCAGCTTGGTGAATTCACCACAAAAGCAAAACTACTTCACCTGGCTGCCCCTGCACATTCTTCTGTTCTCTGGTGAAGCAGAGCAGCAAACTTTCCTTCTCAGACCAGACACTGCCTGCTGGGTCTCGGGCGTCACTCCTGGGCCCTTACCCTCCTGCTTTTCCCTGTGCTCATTACCTTATAATCCCCGCCCACCACCTGTTTCTCTTTGAGGACTGGCTGGGCATACTGTGGTCACTGCTTGTTCCTTAGCCCAAACTCAGGCTGGCTACATGGTTAATGTTGAACAAATATTTGAATAAGTGCCTAGTAAGGAAGAAAGGAATGAAAGGCAAAAAGGGAATGAAAAGAAAAATGTGTTACTATTTTTGAAGAACTTAGGGGAAGAACCAGGGGAAACAACTGCAGACCATTATAATATATAGATCATTATAATATGACAGCAACCAAAAGATGCGGAGGACACCATCGCAGCCTGAAGGACTGACCAGCCGTCAGCCTAGCCTGGATCCAGAGCACGTGGACAAGGTCCAGACCTAGCCTGCTCTGAGTAGGTCTGTGGCCTCAGGCTGGCTTTGGCCTGATGTGGATCACCCCAGCATTGCTACAGGCCCCATCTAGTTGGCCTAATGTGCTTCAGGAAAAGTTCAGGGTCTCTCCAGAAACAGCCATCTGGAGATGTCAGTGTGCTAAAAGGGAAAAAAACATGAACTCTTGAGTTGGGGTCTCGGTCAGAGTCCCACCTCTGTCTCTTTGTAGTTGTGAGAGCTTGACCCCTTTACCTTTTAACCTATTTCTTATCTGTAAAATGTGATGATTAGAGTTATGAGTATTAAACATGAAAAGTGATTTATAAAGTGCTCTGTATACATCTCAGGATCCAGACCCAGTGTTCCTCAAATGTTATAAGGGGTTAAAGGCACTTTAAAAATACAAAGAAGTATGAACTGTTACACTGATTTATTATCCTTGGACTCTGTTTCCTGGTTGGTAAAGCACAAGGCCTGGTGCCGGTTGCTTAGCTCAGGCCAGTTTCCTGTTATAATGGCAAATATTACCACCCGGCAGGGGTTGTGAATGAGGTCCCTGTCACAAAGCACATGGCCTTGTTCCTTAATTGCCAGGGTGGAATTAATTTGCTCTTCCTGTTTCTCTTGTGACAGGAAGTAGATGTCCTTGAATTTCAGTTGATTAATGGAGGCCTGGGAGCAGAGTCCTCCAGCCTTTCTTGCTTTTAATCCTTATGCAACGCATGGGCCTAATTTGATAATTTTGCTGTTTTTCAGATGGATCACCTACTGGTTGAAAATATTGAGCGGGAAACGTTTCATCTCTGCTCCCGCCTCATTAATGGGCCGTACAGGCGGACGGTGCGGGCTCTGGTCTTCACATTAAAGCACCGAGCTGAGATCCGGGAGCAGGTGAAGAGCGGCGAGATGCCGGTCGGCACGTTTGTACAAACCCACAAAAAGTGACCTGAGGACGGTCCCTACCCTGGGCCAGGCAGAAAGGAAAATGGGCCTTGCTCGGCCATTCAAAGAGTCTTTTGAGTTTGGGTGAGGCAGGTGCTGGCTGTGCTGGATTTTCCCATGGTGCCATTCCTTCAGACAAGATGCAGGGATCCCTGGGAGACAGGCCTGCAGGAGCTTGCTTCATTAGCTGCCTCATGCTGCCACTGCCTAACAGGATGCACACCGGCTGTCACTAGAAAGTACCATACACTTGCCATCACCCAACACAGTGGAAGGGTGACGGATTTCACAGTGAGCTTGCCAAGGACACCTCTAAACTCCCCCATGTCAGGCAGATGAAGTTACCACTTTATTTTGCCACCCTGCAGGTAACTGAAACTCAATTACCACTGCTGCTCGCTCAGTTCCGTCCCCTTGAGTTTAGACAGCTCTGGTGCCTCTCAGAACTCCCCTGTCTGTTCTCTTTGCTCTACCCCAGGGGTGAGCCTGCCAGAGCCTGCGACCAGCCCTGCTTGCCAGTGCTCACTTATCTGAGCCTTTCAGCTCTCCCTGGAAGACCTTCAGGGATGGTCTCCCAAGCCCCCATGCTGAGGCTTCTAATGAGCTGGCCCAAAGCCTCCCCATACCTCAGGGTTTATTTGAATAGTCGCTCTGTAGAAGATGCATAATGAAATTTCTCTCACAATAACTTACTGCAGTAGGAAAAAATACATATTTTCAATGAAATACCTCTATACAAGCCTGCTCAAATGATTATGTAAGTGATGCTTACTTTTCAAAAAAGTAACAATAAACTGAGATGTGTATCCTAAAACAAGAAGTGTAGTTTCCTCACTGAAAAGCTCTCCAGACTGGGCGTGGTGGCTACTGCCTATAATTCTGGCATTTGGGAGGCTGAGGCAGAAGGATTCCAATGTGTTCAAGGCCATCTTGGGCTATATGGTGAGTACCAGGCCATCCAGAGCTACATAGTAAAACCATGTCTCAAAAAAGAGGAGAGGAGGGAACAGGAGGGAGTAGAAAAAAAGAAGGGAGGGCGAGTGGGTGGGCAGGACAAAACAAATGGTGCTGCAGGTTGGGAAAGGATGCAGCTGCTGAAATTAATGGGACACAGATTTGAGGGAGGCAGATACAGTGGCACACGCCTACTCGGGAGGTGGATCCCTGGGAGATCTAGGCCAGCCTGGTCTACATAGTTCCAGGCCAGCTGGGGCTACAGGGAGACCCTGTCTCCAAAAAAAAAATTGAGGGAGGTAGCAAGACTCAAGGAAGGCTGTTTAGAGTTGGGGAGAGTGGGGCACATTTGCAGTGTGAAGGGAAGGAAACAATAGAAAAGGAGAGGTGAGAGCTTGAAGAGAAGGGGATGGGTTGGAAAGCAAGGTTGGAAGGAAAGGGGCTGATGGTACCTACCTTGCTAGTGCTTCTTGGTCTGACATGATTGATGTGGATCTTCAGGTAGTTTTTAAAAATATTTATTATTTTTATTTTATGAGTGTTACGCCTGCGTGTATGTAAGTGCACCCTTGTCATGCAGTGCCCACCGAAATCAGAAGAGGGTTTCAGATTCCCTGGAACTGGAGTTACAGTTGTTAGCCTCTATGTGGGTGCTGGGAATCAAACCCAGGTCCTTTGCAAGAGCAGCCAGTGCTCTTAACCACTGATCCATCTTTCCAGTCCCTTCATGTAGTTTTAAATCCTGTTTCTCTTACCTATTGTATTACATACTCTTGTCTCAGTGGCTCAGATTCAGTCACATTCTCAACACCCGTTAACCAAGCATGGGGCCCAGTGGATACACAGCAACAACCACAGGTGCAACCTGGGCTCAGAGATCAGAAAGTCTTATTTACTTTCCCCACTGCTAGTAACTGTTGAAGCTAGATTCATAACCAAGCACTTGTGGCCAGCACCGTGGTTGCATTTTATGAAAAGAAGATGCCCAATTAAAGATGAGAAAAGGCTCAAAGAAGTGACGTGTACTAACCTACCCAAGGTCACTGATCGTGAAGTCACCAGTATGTGCACCTACTTATGTATTTATTGGTCATATCCACTGTCATATTTTCTTTTTTATGTTATTTATTTTATGTGTGAGTGTATTGCCTACATGTATGTAAGTGCACCTGTGTTGTGCAGTGCTCAAGGAGGACAGAAGAGGGTATCAGATACCCCTGGAACTGGAGTTATGGATAGTTGTTAGCCGCCATGTACGTGGTGGGAATCGAACCCAGGTCCTCTGAGCAATCTCTCCAGCTCCCACTGTCATATTTTCAAGCATCATCTACCTGCTGATAGTATTCCCAGTTTGTATCTTTAGCCCACAGCTGACTGAATTTCTGATGGTACCTCCTCAATACCCCATGGACATCTAAGACATTACATGCCTTCTCTTATTTGGCATTGTGGTAACCTAGGCACTCCATCTAGAAACTTAGGAGTCAGCCTGGCCCTGCATCGCCTTCCCTTAGTCCACCGAGTCCTGGTGGTTTTATTGCCCAAATATATTTAGATTCTTCTGCCTCTTCTTCATCTCTAGTACTTCAGGACTTCACCCTCTTTTGACCAGATGACAACATAGGCTCCTGCTGACCCCTCTGCCTCCTATCTCACTCTTTCCAGATTTGCATCTCTGCTATAAACGAAATGATATATCAAAGCTGGAAATCCCACTGTCAATCCCTCATTAAAACCCATCAGTGGATCCCTATCACCTATAGGATAAAACCCAAGCACTTTAATGCTGTTGGCAAGGCCGTCTCCTCTGCTCTTGTCTCTCTAATCAGGCTGGAGGCTGCTGTGAAGCAACTTTGCTCTCACAGACTGTTCCCCTTTCTAGAATGTTCCTCTGCCTAGCTCCTTTCCTGAACCCTACCCTGTGTGCTACTGTAGGCACATCCATGTGTTCTGTGGTTAAACTTATGATTCTGTCTCCCACTGGATTGTGCCTTTCTGCTGTCAGAGATCCTGTCTTAATAGGGTATCTTCTGTGCCCAGAACAGTACTTGATAATGGTAGTAGCTTGTAAATACTTATGGAATAAATGGATGTCCAGATGTCTCTGCTTTTCATGGTTCTCCTGTAGTCTATTATCCACACAGTAGTCAGAATGAGCCTTTTAAAATGTAAAACAGGGGGGCTGGAGAGATGGTTCAGTGGTTAACATTGGTTGTTCTTGCAGAAGACCCAGGTTCAAATCCCAGCACCCACATGGCAGCTAACAACTGTCCGTAGCTCTAGTCCCAGGGGATCTGACAGCCTCTTATGACCTCCATGGGCACACAGGTGCACTTATCTATATGCAGGCAATACACACATACACATAAAATAAAAATAATAAAAATTTTTAAAGCTTAAAAATAAATATAAATAAATAAAATGTAAAACAGGCTGGAGAGATGCCTCAGTGGCTGAGAGCACTGGCTGCTCTTGCAGAGGACCTTGGTTTGGTTCCCAGCATCCACGTGGCAGCTAACAACTGCCCGTAACTCCAGTTCCAGGGGATCTGACATCCTCTTCTGACCTCTCCAGGCATTGCACTCACCTGGTGCACTTCTATACATGCGGGCAAAACACTTATACATATAAAATAATAATTTTTTTAAATGTAAAGCAATTCCTCTCTATTCTCTGCTCAAAACCCTGTGGCTTCCATTTACTTAGTGCAAATTCCTAATCTGTGTACCCTTGCCCCTGACTGACTCTTTGACCTCATTTTTCAACATTTCCTTTCTCAGACTTCCTTGTCCCACTGTCCCTTGCTGTTTTCCACCAAGTATGCTTCTGCCTCAGGGCCTTTACACTTACTATCTGACTCTCAGTGTTCTGCCCTCACTAGAGTCAAGTCTGGATTTCTCTGATCAGAAAGGCCTTCACTGACTACCACAGGTGCGATTACACTGCCTTCCAAACATTCTGTAACACTTCAGTCTTGTCTAGGACTAGGGAAGTAGCTCAGTATAGAGTGCTTACCTAGCTTGTGCAAGGCCTTGGGTTAATTTGATCCTCAATACTGCAAAACAAAACAACAAAACCCAAAAATCCTGGTCTATCCTGTTTTATTTTTCTTCAGAATATTTATCACTCTTTGGCAGTTATTTCATTTGTTTGTTTGTTTCGAGACAAGGTCTTGCTTGTAGCCTAGACAAGCCCTGAACTTGAGCTCTTCTTGGCTCAGCCTCTCAAGCACTGGGATTGTAGGAATGTACCACCACCCTAGCTTTTTATTTTATATAGATATATAGATATAGAGTTTCTTCCCCTTTCAAGAATTTAAGCTTCCTAGGACTGGAGAGATGACTCAGCAGTTAAGAATACTGACTGCTCTTGCAGAGGACCTGGGTTTGGTTCCCAGCACCCACGTGGTGGCTGACAATCGTCTGTAGCTTCAGTTCCAGGGGATCCAAAATTCTCTTCTGATCTCTGCAGGCATTGCACAACATGGGTGAACTTACATGCATGCAGACAATACACTTATTCACATAAAAATAAAAAAATAATAAATATTAAAAATAAAATTTAAGCTTCCTGGAAGCAGTCTTTGTTTTGTAGTTTCCTCCCTACTGAATCTCCAGAACCAGGAACAGAGCCTGGTGCAAGCTAGGTGTTAGTAGCTATTGATTACATAGTTGAATGACCAGTCATGGGCATGTAGGAGAAGCATTTTATCTAATCAGAATGCTTCCTGGAGGAGGAGGTCCCTGCACATGGTTTTAAGGGACAGAAGTCATTAATTGGATGATTGAGGTGCCTGCTTTGCAGAGAAGCAGAGTATGGAAAGACCCATGGTGGCTGTCTAGCTGGATTAGAGACCACATGCTAGAGATGAAACAGGAGAGGAAGCCAAGGACCAGGCTAAGGCATTTGAACAGGTCAAGTTTGTGGTAACTGGCTCTGTGGAGAAGAAGCTGGGCCAGGAGAGAAGAGGAGGAGGAGGCCTCATTATAAACAGGCAAAGAATTCTCTTAACTTAGGAGCCCAGAGTAAGTTGAGAACAAATTGCTTTCTGCCTGAAAGGCTTCAGTGTGATAGTTGGAGAGTAAAATGATTGCAGAGATGTGCCTTGGAGATTGAGAGAGCAGCTGTGTTATTTGTGGCTGTTTTCTCCTTGATGCATGAGCAGAATTTCCACGAATGCTAATGGGGCTGCTCTGAAGGAAGGAGGCTGCAGCCAGCCCTCGATGCTTGCCCACCCACCCAGAAGCACTTGCGGGCTCCAGATGGTTAAAAATGAAAGGCTTGCTCCTGGAATAGAATGGGAAGTTCCTGGCCCTCTGAGTCACCTGTAAGACTGGGTGTTATGTGTCTAATACATGTGTTCAGTTGCTAGAGGAAATTTTGGAAACATAAATACCATTAGAGTCCACTCTGGTGCTTATTGATCTTTTATATGGTTAAATTGAAGGTCCTGGTCCTTTGGGTAGGGGCTGAGTCTTTTTATTTTCATTTGTTCACTCGACAAACAAATGTTATGTGTCTTCTGTATGCCAAGAGCTAGAGTTGGCACTGGGGACACGGCAGTGAGTGAAATGTAATTTCTACTCAAGGGGCTCTTAGTCCAGTGAGGACACAAGTAAATAATTACAATGTGGCATGTTGGGTGTTTACTGTAGACTTTGAAATACTGAGGGAATGAGAGTGGGAGTGATTAGACTCAGGAGGAAAGATTCCTGGAAGAGTTCTATACCAAGACTGGAAGCACAGGTAAGAGCGGTAGAGTGCAAAAGCCCAGCGGTGTGAAGTGCACAGCTGGTTTCCGGGAAGGCAAAGGCAAGAGGCGTGTGCAGCATCAGGTGCCTGGGAAGCCGCACACACGTCTCTCGAGCCTTGAAGGCCTTAGCAAGGAATTTGGGCTTGGTCTTCAGGTGTGGGTGACAATGAAATGTTTCAAGGAGGTGATCAGGGTAATAATAATAATGGCCCTTTTAGGCTGAAAATGGTGGTGCAGACTTAATCCAGCACTCAGGAGGCAGAGGCAGGTGGATCTCTGCACTTGTAGCTTGGTCTACATAGGGAGTTCTAGGCTAGCCAAGGCTACACAGTGAGACTGTTTCCCCCAAAGTCCTTATTATAAACAGATATTTAAGAAAAATAGAAAAACAATGAAAAATGCTCACTTAATACAAAGGAGAAAATAAAACTTGAGATTCCGTAAATTAGAGACTCTTTTTGATAAATGAAGTTTAGAGTTGCCTAGATATCATTAGCAAGTCCTGGGTTTGAAAAATTGCAGAAGGCCTGGGTAACCCATTTACTGTATTCAGTGTTAAGGGGCAGGCAGCTAGCCTTTTTTCATTTATAGAGTATCAGGTTCTTAAACTCATGTCTGTCAACCTTAGTTTTCCTTTGCAACAGCCTCGAGCCTTAGAGCCTCACTTGGAGATGGCAATGTGTTTTGGATGTGTTTATCACAGCCACTTGGGACGAGGGCTCAGTCTGTTATTGCTCATTATTTGCTATCAAAAGGTGTCAGTCCATCCTGAAAAATAAGGTTCTGGGAGCCTCCACTGGGTCGGTGACACAGCCTTGGTTTCAGAGGAGAGCTGCTTTAACTGGATGACACTTTTTTATTTACTTCCCATAAACAATACTCTTGCTGTCAGGAATGGACTTGTCTATAAGCTGAGTAGGTGGGTCTCAAGATTCAAGAAGACCAAAATGTCCAAGCAAATTCAATTCTCCCTTGTCAAAATCATTCAGTACATGGCCCTTCAACTCATGTGTCAGGTGCAGAGGTCACAGGTAAATAAGGCATAGTCTCTGGCCCCAAGAAGCTCAGCTCACTGTTAATAAAAGAGACAGACAATTAACAGGGTTTCACTGTGTAGTCCTGGCTACATAATCTACATAGTAAGCCTGGAACTCACTGTGTAGACCAGGCTGGTCTTGAACTTACAGAGATCCACCTGTCTGAGTGCTGGGATCAAAGGTATGTGCCACCCCACCTGGCCAGACCTTTTTTTAAAAAAAAAATTTTTAATTGCTTTTATTTGGGGCAGGGTGTATGCTGTGGTTTATTTGTGAAGGCCAGAGGACAACTTGCAAGGGTCAGTTCTTTCCTTCTACCATGTGGATACCAGGGATTGAACTCAGGTTCACACTTGGTGGCAAGTGCCCTTACCCTCTGAACCTCTCACTGTTCCTAAACAAGGCATTTTTTTTCAAGATTTAAAAATTTTTTAAATTATATGTATATATGTGGGGAGGGGTTGGGGTTGGGGGGATATATGCACTAGAGTGCCGATGTTGGTAATCAGATCCCCTGGAGCTGGAGTTACAGGTGATTGTGAGCCTTCCAGTGTGGGTGCTAGGAATCAAGCTTGGGTCCTCCTAGAAGGGTAGTGCATGCTTTTAACTGCTGAGCCATCTCTCCAGCCCCCTAAACAGACCATTTTTTAAAAGGCAGTGGGCAAGAGAGATGCTCTGCAGTTAAGAGTACTGGCTGCTCTTACAGAGGATCTAGGCTTGATTCCCAGCATCTACATGATAGGTAACAACAGTCCATAGCACCAGTTCCAGAGGATCTGACACCTTCTGGCCTCTGCAGGAGTCTGTGTGTGTCATGACTCAGAAGGTCAGAGGACAACTTGCAGGAGTTGGTTCTTTCCATCATGTGGTCCTGGACATTGAACTGAGGTCATCATCCTTAACATCTTTACCCATCTGAACCATTTTACCAGCCTCAGCCATCAAAACTCTTTGATGGTTTGAATGAGAATGTCCCCCATAGGCTCCAAGTGTTTGGACATTTTGTCCCCAGTTGATGGTGCTGTTTTGGGAGGTCTTAGAAGGTGTGGCCGTGCTAGAGGAAGCTTGTCACTAGGAGCAGGTTTAGAGACTTTTTAAGCCTTGACAGATCTCCAGTCGGATCTTCAGTCACTCTCTTGCTTCCTGTTCCTGCTTGAAGGTGTGAGCTTCGCTTCTGCCCTTGCTCCAGCCTCCTCCAGCCACCATGCCTTCCTGCCATGACGGACTGTAATTCCCCTAGAACCGTAAGCTTAAATAAACTGGTAATCAGCATAACAGTGATGTATGCTGTCCTTAGAGGTCTAAGGCATGCAGGGCTGGAGACTACCACATTCTGTTTAATCCATGTTTTTGTCCCTACCAAAACCAGAGGAATTCTGGAAGGTGACTACAGCAAAACCTGCCAAATAGCTCTACTTGCAGCAGCTGGGTCAGATGTGGCATCCTTTGGAGTAAATGTTCTTTGGTAGCAGGTATGCAGCCATTGAGCTGTGAGTGCTTTTGCCTCCTTCCCTATTGGAAAGGCAGATCAGAAACAGTTACATTCACTTGGAACAGAGAAGACTATATATTTACTGACTTGCCCCAGGGATGTTAGCTGCAGTCCTCTCACAACACAGTTTGGAAAGACCTGTACTATCTAGATGACAGGCTGACGCAGTAGACGGAAGACGTCAGCCAGTTGGGCCAGGTGAGCAAAACACACAAGTATGATTAGGAGGATGCACTGCAGAGATTGGGGGACCCTGAGCTGATTCAGTGGCATGGCTCACCATTAGTCACTCCCACCATTACGAAAGCAGCTCCAGGCCAGTAGGCCTCCCTGGGTTTGGCTAACACTGTAAGCTGCCTGGTTTTACAGAGGTCCAGAGCAGGAAAGGGCTTAGAAGCAGATCCAGGCTCTTGTGCAAGCAGCCATGCTGCGTGGGCCATATAAGCTGGTAGAAGCTATAGTATTTGAGATACATGGTGGGAAAAAACAGCCATGGAGTTTATGACAAGGTCCAACAGAAGAATCTCAGTGTAACCCCTGAGGATCTGGAGCAGGGACCATGCCATCTGCAGCTAAGAGTTCATACTTCTCAACAGCTTTGGTCAAGGGTTCCAGTGGAGTCAGACCATCTGACTATGGATTATCAAGTTGACTTTAGTCACAGTGCCTTTAGCCATGACTTTAGCCATGAGCAGGAGACTACCAGATCCACCAAGTCCTAAGTCCAGACAAAGCCAGCAATTCATAAGGTGGAAGTGGTGTACCTAGGATTAGTCATAACACAGCCAAGGACAGACGACAGCTGTGTGAGCAGGTGGCCCAGACATCTAGATTACCGCTATCTCCCACTCTGTTCACACTTGTGGCTTCCCAGGAAATGCGTTGCGCCCAGTTGATGGAGGGAAAAAGTAAGCTAAGCTTTGTTCATGGACAGATCAGTTCGGTATGTATAAGCCAGGCAAAACTAGGCTGTGGCTGCACTGCAACCCTACACAAGAGTGTCCTTGGGAGGCAGCAGACAGGAAGATAGATCCTTCCACTGGGAAGAGCTGTGGGTGGCACATCTAGTCACTGGTTTTTGTGGAACTAGAGAAGACCGGGACATTACACATGGATAGCCTGTGGAATGGAGAATGGCTTGGCTGGGTGATAAGGTGTTAGGAAGGGATAAGACTGGAGATTTGGGGACAAGGAGACCTGGGGTAGAGGCATGTAGATGGGCCTATGGTGGGCACCAGATGTGACAACCATTGTATTCCATATAATACCCACCAGAGAGCATGAACCATGGACATTCTAAGCACCCATGTACATGCAGATGACATCAGCCAATGATCAAAGGAGGCCATCACAGAGCTGGCACACCAGGCGACTCAAAGAATAACCATGATGGCACATGTGTATGGCCCAGTAGTCCACTCTGTGCTCTGTGATAAAATACCCCAGCTCAGATCATCTACAAAGAATATTTTCTTTAGTTTCAGAAGCTGGGAAGTCTGACAGCATGAAACATGGTCCCGACATCTGCTTGGCACCTGGGGAGGGCATCACATGGCAAAACCATCATGCCCTGCATGACCTCATCTAATCTTAATCACCTCCCTAGTTTTCACCTCTAAATATCATTATCATATGACTTTGGAATTTACTTTTCAGTACTTAAACTTTTGGTCAAGCCTTACACCTGGCTTCCCATTCCCCAAGGCTGATCAAGCTATTGCTGCTGAAGACAAGTTCTGGCCCTCATATAGACCTCCATCCCCTGAGGACACACAAGGTGACTACCCTAAACCCCTTCCAGCCTGGAGAGTCTCCTGATAGGGGTCTGCCTTCGCTGCTTGCAGGGCTCAGCCAGCACAGTTCTAGGAGGGTTTGCAGAGTGTTGTTTAAACCACTAGGGTCAATTGCAGGGAATCTGTAGTGTATAGGATAGTCATACAGAGCCCATGTGACCACATTGTAGGAGCTACCACAGTGAGCAAGTGGCCATGGGATACGCTTGTCCTATCACACACTGCATTGTCATAGGTGCCAGCTTGGAGCTGTCTGCTGACCATACAGGGTGCCATCATCCACCAGGATGCAGCATCCCCCTAACTAAAGACCATATACGGAAGGGCATTGGCAGCCCATGTCTTTAATCCCAGAACTTGGGAGGCAGGAGCAGGTAGATCTCTGTGAGACTAAGGCCAGCCTGGTCTACATAGAGCGTTCCAGGCTAGCTGGGGCTTCATAGTGAAACCCTGTCTCAAACCCACCACCATCACCAAAAAAAAAAAAGAGATCATATGTGTGAAGCTTTATATCCAGCATGTAGAGCACACAGGTCCAGGGACTGAGGGAGCAAAGTAGGAGTGGTCTTGCTCTTGCCATCACTCTTAGTGACCCACTCAGGCTTTGTGCTTTCTGTACCCACACTCTGGGACACTTCCATTGGGAGATACGTAAAAAACATTTTTAAGTTTTAGCTGCAACTCCACCCAGGCACTTTGGGCTCTTGTGTCACGGGACCAGCAGGTTAGAAGAGTGGCACAAAGAGCATTAACCCCTGCCAGGAAGCCCCAGCAGCAGGCAGTTACATCTTTGGTGCCCAGCTGATGCAGTTGGAGGCCTCTTGATGCTCCTTCCCCAATTTATAAAATAAGTAGGCGAGGAATTGAAGAGATGGCTCAGCAATTAAGAGCACTTGCTACTCTTTCAAAGGACCAGGGTTCAGTTCCCAGCACCTACATCAGGCAGCTCATAACTGCCTCTGACCCCTCAGAGCTGAGAGTCTCTAGATCACACCTCCTTGTAAATCAGAGGTCAGACGTGCTAGCAGAGAGGAACGGCCAGGACGAGGAGATGACAAGTGTCCATTAGAACCCCAACAGCAGTTACAGTGGTGGAGGTTGTCTGACCAAGTAACATGTATTTCTCCCAGGAAAAGAGGCCCACTAGAAGTGAAACAAAGAAGTGGAGCTGGGGCCTGGGCTGTAGTTCACGGGCAGAGCACATGCTTAATGTGCACAGGCTCTGCCTCAATCCCAGAACACAAGGTAAGAGCAAAATAGAACAGCAGCATGTGGTGTGGGTTGCAGCGGCCACTGTCCTGCGCTTCCTCCTGGGCCTCTCTCCAGCCGCTGGGAGTATCCTCAGCCAGCAGCCCTCCTAGGAAGGTCCCTCTGCAGAAGGGAGCTACCTCACCCAAGGATGCACCTCTTTCCCAAGCCAGACTCTTCAGGCCTGCAACAGCCTACCTGATTGCCTAACTCAGGACAACTGGGAAGGACCATGCCAGCTTCAATGCTCCCCACAGGACTGACTGAGGACTCCTGACTGCACTGCAGCCTAAACGACCTCTCACCTGCCCCACTGCCTCCCACTTTCTGAGAGCAATAAGCAACCCCCGCCCCCATCTTCCTGCATGCTGATCTTAGTGTCTGAGTCTGCCCTTCAGAGAACTGGCCCTAGTAACAACTCTAGAGCAGGGATCAGAAAATTTTTGTCAAAAGGGACAGATAGGGGACTAGAGAGATGGCTTAGCAGTTACGAACACTGACTACTCTTTCAGAAGACTAGGGATCTGTTCCCAATACCCACATGGCGGCTAGCAACGATTCTTAACTCCAGTTCCAGGGGATCTGATGCCCTCTTCTGGCCTCCATGGGCATTGCACAACACAGGTGCACGGGTGCAGGCAAAACAGTCATACACATAAAATAAATACATACATTTAAAGGGACAGATAGTAAATATTTTATAGTCTATGGGTCACATGATCTCTGTCACACCCACTGTACTCCACTGTTGAGGTACAAAGGCAGTCATAGAAAATACGTCAATGAATGTGCTCGGCTATGTTCCAATAGAACTTTACAAAAATAAGTGCTGGTCTGCATTTGGTCTCCAGGCTTCAATGTTCAAACTCCTACTCTAAGGAAATACTTTTACATGTACACAAAGCAAACATGTATATTTAGCTGCAAGAATTTGTAATGGCAAAATTTTAGAAACACTCTAAATGTACATTAGGAAAACAATGGCTAAGTTGTGTGGCATCCAGGTTTGGGGATATTATGTAGCTAACAAAGACACTAGGAGGCCCATTACTTTGTATCCTAACTTAAAATGTAATTTTTAAAAGACTATAAAAATCAGCCAGGCATGATGACCCATACCTTTAATCCTAGCACTCAGCAAGCAGACAGACAGATCTCTGTGAGTTTGAGGCCAGCCTGGTCTACATAGTGAGTTCCAGGCCAGCCAATGCTACATAGTGAGACTCTGTCTCAAAAACTCTTAAAAATTACCTAACAGTCATGTCTATAGAAATGTAATACAAACCACATGTGTAATTAAAATTTTTCAGTTGTCACATTAAAAATGCAAAAAAATAGGAATGAATTTTAGTATGTTGGGCTCAATATGCCCCCAGTATTCTCACTTCACTATATAATCAATAATAAAGAATGAGATATAAGGCCAGGCTTGGTGGCTCACACCTTTAATCCTGGCACTCGGGAGGCAGAGGCAGGCAGAGCTCTGTGAGTTCAAGGCCCACCTGGTCTACGTAGTGTGTTCCAGGTCAGCTGGGGCTACCCTGTCTCAAAACAAACAAAAAAGAATGACATATAAATGAGATAGTTCACATTTTTTGTACTAAGTCTCTGGTCTCTCTAAAAGAATATCCCAGTTGGCCTGATGGCATTTCAAATGCTTACAGCCACATGTGTCTGTGTTGACCACATTGGACAGGTCAGAGCCATAGACACAGACATGGACACATCACTGCATCGTAGTTAATGGAAAACGGAGTTGTGGTACCATGCACACAGTCTGAACCACTTATTTACTGAAAGAACACTATTTCCAGAGGAACACATTGAAGAAGAAAGAAAATATATGCAGATGCATACCTAATTTAGAAAGAAGAGGTTGGGCTGTGTGTGTATGTGTATATGTACATGTTCATGTGTGTGGAGGACAGAGGTTGATATTGCATATCTTCCTCTATTTATTTATTTATTTATTTATTTAGTCTTTTTGAGACAGGGTCTCCCTGTGGCCCTAGCTGGCCTGGATTTGCTATGGAGACCAGGCTGGCCTCGAACTCACAGAGCTCTGCCTGCCTCTGCCTCCCAAGTGCTGGGATTAAAGGCGTGCGCCACCACGCCTGGCCTCTAGCTTATTTTTTGAGATAGGTTCCCTGACTAAACCTGGAGCTGACCATTTGACTAGACTGGCTGGTCAGTGAGCCCAGGGATCCTCCTGTCTCTGCACTGGGATTACAGGCCTGTGTCACCAAACCTGGCTTTTTTATGTAGATACTAGGAGGGGTGTTCTCATACTTGGGCAGCAAGCACTTTACTGACTGAACCACCTCACTAGCCCCCAAGAGAAAAGATTTGGATGGGAGATATAGATGTGAAGGGACCTATTCCCTGTTTACCTGATTTTTAAAATAAACGTTTGGGGCTGGGGAGACTGGGGATAGAGCTCGGTGATAGAGTGCCTGCCTAGTGTGGGCAAGGCTCCTGGGTTTTATCCCCAGTATCACACACAAAAAAGTGGCAAAGATAATCCTACACGGCTCACCCATGTTAGCATATTGTTAGCATCTTTTAAAAATTACATTTATTGCCGGGCATGGTGGCCCATGCCTTTAATCCCAGCACTTGGGAGGCAGAGGCAGGCAGATCTCTGTGAGTTCAAGGGCAGCCTGATCTACATAGTGAGCTCCAAGCCAGCTGGGGCTACAGGGAGACCCTGTCTCAAAAAAAAAAAAAAGACCAAAAAATAAAAATTACATTTATTGGAGCTAGAGAAATGGCTCAGCAGTTAAGAACACTGGCTTTTTCTGAGGTCCCTGGTTCAGTTCTCAGCACCCACCTGACTGCTAACACTGTCCAGTTCCAGGGGATCTGATGCCCTCTTCTGGCCTCCACAGGCACTGCACACATGTGATGCACTTGCATACATGCAGACAAAGTACTAATACACATAAAATAACTTTATATTACATGTATTTATTTATTTTATGTGTGCACAAGGCACACGAGAGTGGAGATCAGAGGACAGTTTGCAGGAATCAGTTCTCTCCTTCCACCATATGAGTTCCAGGGGTCAAACTCAGGTCCTCAGGTTCAGCAACAAGCACTTTCACCAGCTGAGCCATCTCACCTGTCCTATTGTTAACATCTAACATGTGGGACATTTGTCAAGATTGAAAGCCCACTGTTGGTACATTGTTATTATCTGAAGCCCAGACTCTGTCATTAATGCCATTCACGAGTCCAGGATTCAGCCCAGGGCCTCTTGTGCTCAGTCTCTGCATCCTCCTTTGTTGCGGGGCTGTTTCCATCTTTCCTTGATCCTACCGTCTTCTTAGGCTTGAGCATCACTGACTGGGTACTTGGTAGACAGTCCCTCAGCTGGGCTTGTGTGAAGATTTCCTCGTGACTAGGTTGGGATTATCGATTTGGGGCAAGAATACCACCAAGATGAAGTTCCTTTCTTATAGCCTGTCAGGGGTACACCATAGCACATGACATCCCTGGCTGTGGCAGCCTTGCTGCCTGGGGAAGGCAGTGCTTTCAAGGTTCCCCCCTGATCCTTTCCCTCTCTGAATTCTCTTTGAAGGCAAGTCCCTAAATCCACATCACTGTTCGGTGCTGGAGTTTGGAAACGAGTGCAAACCCACCTCCTGGAAGACAGAGAGGAAGAGAGGAAAATTGGTCCTTTCTTCCATCTATTTAATCAACATGATCAACATGAACTCATGTATACTTATTTTGTACTTTGGGCTGTAGTCCTGTCTGACTGTTAGTTCTTTTTATTTTATTTTATTTATTTATTTTTTTGAGACAGGGTCTCCCTGGAGCCACAGCTGGCCTGGATTCACTATGTAGACCAGGCTGGCCTTGAACTCAGAGATCTGCCTGCCTCCAGACTGCTGGAATTAAAGGTATGCACCATCATGACTGTTGTTTTTGCAGTGAGAATAAACTCATATATCATATATTCTGCAATGTAGAAGACATAAAATGACCATGCTGGGTAAGAAAAAAATGAGTTCTGTGCCAGGCAAGGATTGCTCTTCCCCAGCTGTCACTGAAGAGGATTCTCACTGGCTCATTACTACCACCCAGAAACCTCAAACAAGCTGTTTCAACTCACAGGCCTCAGTTTCCCTATCTGAATAAGAGGCAGACATGTATTCTAGAGATAAAGAAGGAGGTGATATTTGTCCATTCAAAAGTGTCTGGGTATTTTGTTGCCTGTTAGGAGACCTGAAGTCCTTAATGGCCATCTTCTTATGCTAGAAAATGAGCACAGAGCTAATAGCCCTTGAGAACATCCATTAATAAACATATTTATTTCTCCCCTCACAACCGCACCTGTTCTTTCACCAGTCTGAGATTTAGGATTTAGCTCTCCTCCTCCTCAATGTTTTTCTCCTGTGACTAACATCTAACCTGAGGCCCAGAACTCAAGACCAAGCTCCTGCTGCCCTCCTTGGTCCTCGGCCTCCTCCTTGGGCCTCTCATCTTCCTGCTCTTCAAGATTGAAAGCCCACTGTTGGTACATTGTTATTATCTGAAGCCCAGACTCTGTCATTAATGCCATTCACTAGTCCAGGATTCAGTCACATTGATATCTTACCACACTCCCATAAACCGATAATGTCCCCTAAATTCACATGTTGAAGTCCTACCCTCCTTTACTTAGAATATGACTGCATTTGAGAAAGTCCTTCGAAGAGGTGATTAAGGTTGACAGAGGTTTATACATATGTCCTAATCCAATATGACGACACTGTTATAAGAAGAGGCCATGAGGACAGAAATCACACAGAGACCCTGTGAGGATATCTGTGTGCCAACCAGAGAGGGGCCTTGGGAATACCCAGAACAGCTGACACCCTGATCTTGGACTTAATCTCCAGGGAAATTAATCCTGTTGTTTATGTCTACAGTGTAGGTCTGGGAATGGTCTAGTCAGTAGTAGAGTGCTTGCCACATAAGCATGGGGACATTCAAGTCCCCAGACCCATATAAGAAAATCAGTGGTTCATCCCTGTAATCCCAGGGAGGCACAGGCCGGAGGACCCCAGGGGTTCTCTGGCCATCCTGTCTACAATATAATAAAAAATGTTTTAAGTGGGAAAAAAATAAGCCAACAGTGTCCAGCTCTGCTGGAAACAAGTACCTACTGGACATTTCCTTCCTCTATGCCAGGCCCTTTGACAGTCACAGGCCTCAGAGATGAGCCAGACAGGATTCATTGTCCAACAGGAACCCAAGTCATTATGCCACAGCATCTGACAAATTTGGTGATGACAGGAGGTCTAGGTGCTCAGCGTGGCTTTCCTAAGCCTGTGGAGGGTGTGGTCTGCCTGGACCAGCAAAGGTCTAGCCAGATGGTAGGTCTTGATGGGTGAAAGGAGAAACCAAAGAG
Source organism: Nannospalax galili (assembly GCF_000622305.1). Taxonomy (NCBI): domain Eukaryota; kingdom Metazoa; phylum Chordata; class Mammalia; order Rodentia; family Spalacidae; genus Nannospalax; species Nannospalax galili. The sequence goes on along the minus strand of NW_008338126.1, from coordinate 2,781,740 downwards.
TGAGTGGGTAAGTGACACTCCAGGCACAGAAGGTATGTGCAGCTGTGTGTACTCAGGAGCATCAGGGCGCAGCCATAGCATGATGTAGCCAGAGCCAACGTACAAGAGGAGAAGGAGCAGCCAAAAGAGAGGCTGGAGAGTGGTCTGGATATTAGCTGAACATTTCTGTTCACCAGAAGTGGCAGGTGAGTACAAGGAAACTGTGCTGTGTTGTTTGGGCACTACAGGGTCATTGCATATATGAACCCACAGAGTTTATGACAGCATGTACAAACTGTGCAAACCCAAGCCAGACAGGGACCCAGCATGGATGGGGGAGGTGGCCAGGAAATCCCAGCCCTGGCTGAGTATCTATTGGCAACTGATGGATGCTGGGAAAGGGAGAGTCAGTTTTCTTTATTGGTGATGCCTGGTAGGTTGACCAGATTCCAGAGCATAGACCCACACCCAGGAACACACAGGAGGCATGGAATGGAATCAATATGCCTTTAAAAAACAAAAATTGGGGGCTGGAGAGATGGCTCAGCAGTTAAGAGCACTGACTCCTCTTGCAGAGGACCTGGGTTCGAGTCCCAGTGCCTACATGGCGGCTACGAACCATCCTTAACTCCAGTTCCAGGGGAATCCAAAGCAGTATTGCATGACATGGGTATACTCACATACATGCAGGCAATACACTCATACACATAAAATAAAAGTAATAAAATATTTTTAAAAATAAAAAATAAAAATTTAAAAATTTGAAAAGGATAGATAATAAAGAGGGTATGAAATTGGGGTGAAGAGGGTAGTAGGAAGGGGCAGAAAGAGGGAGGGGTCTGAATATGATCAAAATACATGTATGAAACTCTGGACTCAATAAAAAATTAAATAATAAAAAAATAACATTGGGGTTGATGAGATGGCTCAGTCTATAAATGTGCTTTCTGCACAAACCTGTTGAATGTGAGTTCAATCCCCAGAACCCACATAAAGGAAAAAGGAGAAAATCAACTCCACAAAGTTTTCCTCTGACCTCCACACTCACACTGTTATACACAGCTCTTCCCCTACATCATGCACACACACACACACACACACACACACACACACACACTAATAAATAAAAAGATATTGGGAAACTCTAAATTACATGGACTAGACTTTGCTAACCAACAAATACAGTGCCCTGTAGAATCTTAGGCACTTTACCTGTCCTCCCCACCTGAATGTGAACTTCTCCTAGACAGGGGCTGCCTGACTTCTGTATCCCAGTGGAGTCTGGTAAAGGTCAGGGGCTCCACATACCTGCAGCCAATGTATGGATTAGAAGGCCAGGCAGGACTAGGACTACAACCTTCCTCAGGCCCAGCTTCCCTTTATGTCCCAGGACATAATGGCATCTTAAACTTCCCATAATAACTTACTTATTCCTCTTTGAATCAGGGGAGCATGCCTCTGTGTGTGTGTGTGTGTGTGTGTGTGTGTGTGTGTGTGTCTCACCAGAATCCTGAGACCAGTGACTTTGAGCATCTCTCCTCTCCAGGTCACAGATGCTGGCTAAGCAGGTCCCACTGCACTGAGTGACCCTCAGATGAAACACTGATGGCTCACCCTGGCTCCAGGTGCTCACACAGTTGTGGGCACAGTCTGTCCTGGAGGACTCAGCAGATCTGAGTGCACCCTGCTCTGACAGATGGTGTGGAGCCCTAGTGGACATAGCTTCATTAGTCTAAGTGGCTTTGGTGAGAATGGGATTAGCATAAGTACCCTGGGGCAAGTGGATAAGGCAAAGCTCCCTTAGTTACACTCAGATTTATTCTTTGCCACAATCCACAGCCCTCCTGTGGCTGGTTAGCCCTGGCTCAGGTGCCGTTGCAGAAACAGTATGGGGTGGGATAGGAAGGGTCCTTCTCAGCCTCCCTGCACCTTGACCTCCAGAGTAGCATCTCAACACCTTTGTCCAGCTGGACCACACCAGGCAAAAGCCCAACAGCCCCAACAAACAAGCAGCACCGTCCTCATTTGAGACAAGAAAAACTGATGGCTTGTAAATTGACTTGCCTAACATGACTCAGCAGTAGGTCACAGAAAAAACCACTATGGGACTCACTGGGACCCTCCCAGTCCTCCCGGAGGGGCTAGCCTCCATCTCTCACAAAGTCACCATGGCCAGCTAGGTGCTGGCTGCTCAGCTGAATCAGTGGGAGCCACATGGGAAGCAGGGCTGGCCCCTAGCCCTGAGCTCTCTCAAGCTCTGTGGAGGAACAGTTAGCTTTGGGGGGGCAGTCATTTTCCATAAAGAGATAGTTCTGAAAAATTAATTTGTAACAATGTGCATTTTAAAAGGCCAGCATTTATGGACTGCTTAAGTGTCAGAATCGTGCTAAGCACATTAACTTTTTAAAAAATTTTCACTAATTTATCAGAATACAGAAATCCCTAAATATGATTTTTTTTTGACATAGCCCCAGCCCACCTTGAACTCACTATGTAGACCAAGCTAGCTTCAATCTCACAGAGATCTGCTTGCCTCTGCCTCCTGAGTGCTGGGATTAAAGGCATACACCATGCCTAGCATCCTAAACATGATTTTTTTTTTTTTTTGGTCTTTTTGAGACAGGGTCTCCTTTAACCCCAGCTGGCTGGAACTCACTATGTAAACCAGGCTGGCCTTGAACTCACAGAGATCTGCCTGCCTCTGCCTCCCCCTAAACATGATTTTTTAAAAAGTCTACCAAAAGGTGTGTGGTGAGATAATCTCCCTCCCTCCATTGTGCTCTTGTGTCCCCTCCCCAGACCCCAGTGATTAGCTCTTCTAATATCCTGCAGTCTGAATTACTCAGAGTTACACTAGCTCATTTAACCCTCTCAGAGCCTGAGGTAGGGTGTCCCACAAATCCAGAAACCGAGGTTCAGCGACAAAAAAGTGTTTACCGGAGACTTCGTAGAACTGAAGTGCAGTCCCTGCCAGGCTAGCTCTACAGTCCTTATGCCTTCTCACTCCTTTATTTCCTGGGTTGGCTGTGGGAGGCTTGAGTGAGCGAGGTGATGCAGCCCAGTGGAAGGCAGCAGCTCTGTCCTGACACCCACATCCAGCTCCACCTCTCTGGGCTTCATGTGAACTGAAATCGTTCACCTAACCCAACAGGTTTGGGACTGTGAGGGAGGTGAGGAAGGCCCATGGTTAGCAGCATAGCCCCATTGTGAAGCATTATTTTAAATATCCAAAGTAAATCAGAGAGACCCTTCTTGAGGCAGCTGGCCTAATTCCCACCTCCATCTGTTCACTTTTGTCCCTCCCACCCTCCAGCTCACATTTGTAAAACCTTTTACAGTTTACAAAATCCTTTATGCCCATTGTCTCCTTGGGCCTTGCTGGAGCTCTGTGAAACAGGAAAGATCCCTTGCACTTTCTGCATAGGGGCCTAAGGCTGCAAGAGGGGCAGCAGCAACTCGCCTTGTAACTTGAGGCTGGCCACAGCTGGGCCCTGTCATACCTCCCAGCGTGCACTTTACCCACCCATCTTCCAAACAGTTCCCATTCTTCAACATGAGAGAACTTTCACAATCCTTGTCTTTGTATCCGATGTTCCCTGTGCCAGGCCACTGGGAATCCTCCCGTCTGTCTTCCGTTCATTTTTCTGTGGTTCCTGTGATAGTACCTGACTTACTGGCTGGGGAATCCCAGACCCAGTACTTTTCTGTTTCCCTCTCCTGAAACAGGTCTTACTACATGACCCAGGCTAGCCTGGAACTTGCTACGCTAGCTTCAAATTTGCCATCCTTCTGCCTGTGCCTCTTGAGTGCTGGGATTACACACACCACCATGCCTGGCTCCACCATCTCTATTTTTAACATTTCTGCAGACACTTTCTCAGCCTTCTCATGAAGGCGCCTCCTAGGGGCACTTAAGAAATCAATGACAGCCGGGCGTGGTGGCACACGACTTTAGTCCCAGCACTTGGGAGGCAGAGGCAGGTGGATCTCTGTGAGTTCAAGGCCAGCCTGGTCTACATAGTGAGTTCTAGGCCTCCTTAAAACAACAACAACAACAACAACAACAACAAAAAACCCAGAAATCAATGACATAGAGCACACTAAGCCAGAGCCTGACCTGCAATAAACACAACTTGGATTCCATGATGCCTGTCCCCAGCCTGTATCTGCGCTGGGCCCAGCAACCAATCTGCTGCAGTCATGTTTGTCGTGACAAGTCTCTATCATGACAAGTGCTGTCACTTATGCCTTAGTGGCCAAGTGTCTCATCCTGAGGGATGCCTTTGTTAGCTTCCCTTGCACTCCACCCGAGCCCCTTGGACAGACTGTCCCCAATCTCAGGAAGAGCCTGCTACAGGACAATCTATCTCTGAGCCAGGCTGCTTCCAGACTGGGATTTACAGCTGAGTCTGTCACCAAGGCCCTGCAGGCTCAATTACAGATCTGTTTCCTGGCTCCACTGGGGCAGGGACCTGCCTGTATTTGCCAAGTGGGCCCAAGGGATAGCCATAGGCTTTGTCAAACCTGGGACCCCAGAGCACACAGGGCCTGTCAGCTGCCTCACTTGTCACATATGAGGAAACTGAGGTCAAACATAGGAGGTACTTTTAGAGCTCCTGCTAGGAAAATAGCCCCAACCTGGGGTTTAATATAGGCCCTGTGCCATCAAGGGCGTTTGCCTTGTTATCTATAAGTTATGACTTCATTATTACCAAAGGAGCTTTCTTTTTATATGGTGAGAATGTTCTCCATAGATCATACTTTGAAACTTAAGTTGAAAGAAAAACAATGCATTTTCATAGACAAAAATTGTACCCTGCCCCACCAACACATTAGAAATATTTTGGCACAACCTGAACACTAGGTCACTGCTTCAGCCACCTGCATTTATAAAATGGAGTTGTCTTGTTGCCCAAAAGTAAGAACTTGTTCTCTTCAGAGATCTCAAAGCTATGCCTGAGGGTTCCCAGTGGGGCCAGGAACCAACCTGGCAGCTGCAGTCATCCTAAGACTGCCCCTGCTCATCCTCACCAGATTCTCAATCATCGAAGCCAGTGGAAGGCGCCATGCTGCTGTCCCCGTTGACTATGCCAGCCAGGTGGGCATCCCAAACTGCCTGTTCTCCAACAAAGACTACCCAGAAGCCAAGGGGCTTGGGCTGGGTCCCTTGGCACCCAGTCCTATAAAGCACAAAGAGTGGAGTCTGTCTACTGCGGGACTGAAAGCTCATCAGCCATCTCCTGTCTCTAAACCTGAGCATCCTATGTGACAGCGACATCCAGGTGATGGTGCCCACAGGGAAGGGGTTTCAAATGAGGTCATCTGAACACAATGCCTAGCACAGAGTAGGTGCTCAGTGATTGCAGCTGCCGTTATCATTAATGATCACATTATGTGAGGCTTTGAGACAAGTGGCTTCCTCAAAAGGTGACTAGAAGGTTCTTCATGGAAGATGAGATAGATATTCCCCATCTCATCTCTCCTTCCTGGAGAGAAGCCAGCAAAGGGACTGCTCTCCAGCAAGTTGCTGCTGTCACCAGCCAAGCTCAGCTCCACAAAGAAATTCTGGGTCACAGCACAGAACATGCCTCAAAGCTGTCCTTGTCATGGAGTAAGGGAGCTGTACCATGCATCTACCAGTCACTGGCTAGGATCTGCTGCAGGGGGATAGATGTCAGCTTGCTGGTCCTTCCTGTGTACAGGCCAGGCCATGCCTGTGGTGCTCTGAGTTCCATAGAAAGTCTTCAGGCAGAGTGGGAGGCTGACACTTGGAAGCTGTCAGATGAGCATGCACCCCGAGGGACACATCAAGGATTCCCAGCTTCTACCCCAAACACCTCGCAGTGTCATGTCACCTGAAAGACAAGATGCCAGAAGCGTCTCTATGGGTTAAGGGAGCAGAGAGCTGAACAGAGATTGCTCGGGCTCTGCTTAAAGCTGTGACCTTCATGCTGACCATGTGACCTTGGCCAGTACTACTTTTGGACAATTTCCTCTTCTGCAAAGAGTAAGTCCAGCCAGTTCTCAGAGGTTCCTTATGCACCTGGATTTTTTTCCTTTGAGCCTCCCGGCATCCCTTGGGGGGAAAAGCCCATTAACTTCTTCCTTTGAGAGTCAAAGATATTCAGGCTCCAAAGGGAAGCCATTGGGTCTCAACTACATCAAAGGCACAACTTGACACTTTTAGAAATGTGGATTCTTAGGCTCCACCAGAGACTCACTACATCAGAAACTCTAAGGATGAGCCAGCACTCTGCTCAGCAAGTTCTCCAGGGAGTTCGAGTCTCACGCATGCTCTGGTTTGAGGCCAATGTCAGACCGTGAGTCCAAGACCAAGCTGGAACTAGAATCTTCTGTCTCCTGTCTCACAGGCTGTCTAGGAGTCCCCAGCTTCCACTTCCTCATGTGTCCAGGGTCACAATACTGTCCCCATTCCTAAATACCATCTATGCAGGGCCAGCCCTAGTTTTACATTTCTAGTGTCTCTCGGCTTCTCTCACAAGTCTTCCCTCTTCCATCTGGTGCAGCTGGGGTTTATGATAGAAATCTCAGCTTAGGAGAGAGGGAAAGAAAACTATTTTGGAGTCCTGAAAATTCTAGCAGAGCAGCTGGAAGCTTCTAGTCATCTCTTCTCCACCCACTTACTTCCCAGGGGCACTTAGAATCAGGAGCGCCCATCGGCACTTCCTGAGGTGGTAGCCTTCCCTCTGTAGACCCACAGCCTTTGAATCATAGCAACAAATCAGAGGTTAGCCCTGCATGGGGCGATGGGAAGGAGACATCTCCAGAGAAGCTGGCTACTCAAATGCTTAAGAGAGAAGCTCTAGACAGGGCCAGTCAGCCACACCCAGGCCTCCCACCATGGCTCAGCCTTCCAGCTTTCTCTCAGGCCAAGCACTTCTGCAAGGGCTCTTGGGATCACTCCACTTTGTGCCATTCTTGGAGTATGACTAGCATCTCACCATGCCCATACTTCCTGGTCTGTGCCAGGCTTCAGCCAGACACTGGAGATACAGAAGAGAGAATTGGCCTAAGTTGCTATCCCTGAGCCACACTCTGAAAGACTCCTGGGCCAGCAGGTTGGTTCTGCCTCCAGCCTCCCACATTGGCTCTGATAAGCTCACCTAGGTCTCGGTTCCTCAGCATGGACCTAGGCTTCTTCCTTGCCCAAGCCTTTAGCCTCTGTCACTTGCCATACCCCTCTGAGACGACCTTGCCCCCATACCATGAACAGGTGAGAGAGTCGCGTAGAGTCCCCCAGCCTCCTTTCTGATGAAATATGGAAGTTTTACCATCCGCATCACTGGGTGCTCAGAGTCATGTGTTGCCCCCACAGTGCCTGTCTCTCCCTGTGCACCAGCTCCTCCCCGTTTCAGTATCCACCTTTTTCCTTCTTTAGCTTTTCCCATCCAAAACAATCAGCAGACCCAAACTCAGACCACCTCTTCAAAATGAAACCCTTCTCTCCACTCCAAGCCAGGGCTCTCTCCTGCTCTCTTCAGCCAAACTTCTTCAGGGGTTGGGGGCGGTGAGGGTTCTCCCTATTTCCAACCCCTTACCTCTGCTCCTCCATGGCCCAGTTTTCACATACTTGGAGTCAAAAATATTGTCTCCATTCTACATACAAATCATGCCTGTTAGGCCTCACCTGGACTGGTGGCTGTCACCTCACTGCCACCTCACACTCCATCATTGAATCTAGTTCCTTGCTTTTACCTACAGCACACCTTCCAGGTCCCAGGCTTCTGTGGGCTTCTCTTTATGCAGGCAATTAGGACTTACAAAATGACTTTCAGGGTGGTAGGCATTGTGCTTGGGTCTGGTGCTTGTGATAAGCAAGGTGGTCAGGACTGCATTGCATAGTGTTCGGAATAATGGGGCTCTTAGGGACCCACCCTCCCCACCACACTCTCCTAATAATCTCAGCTGTGTGTGTGGGGGGAGTCATCAAGTGCTAGATTCTTTCCAGGTCTTTCCTTCCACTGCCACTAACTGCTTGGAGGGCAATTCTACCTGGATAGTTTGCAAGCAACTCAAAGCTTACCAAGTCCAAACCAAGTTTCTATTTCTATTCTGTTCCCTAAATTTTCCTCCTCCCCTATTGAGAATTGGCCCATCTGTGTGACTCACATGCTGTAAACTTGGTGAGCACTTTTCACTTCCCTCCAGCCCCACCTTCCTTCCAACCTTCTAAAGGCTGTCTTTCCGATGGCCCTTGTCACTCACACAGCCCTTAGTCACGCTTCCTCATCCAATCTTGTCCCTTTCAACCCACTACTGGGACACAGCTGCTGGAGGGATCAGAGCGAGCCTGAGCAACGCAGATGTTCATCACTGGGTGAACAGATGAGCAATTTGCAGTCTACAAAGCATGGGGTACAGACAGTCACAACATACAATGGTTTCGCTTCTGGCTCTTCAATGTTATCATGATACAAAAATGATACTCAGGGCTGGAGAGATGGCTCAGCGGTTAAGAGCACTTACTTTCTTGAGTTCATGTCTCAGTACCCACGTGGGCAGCTCACAACCACCTGTAACTACAGCTCCTGGGGAACCCATTGCCTCTTCTGGTCTCTGCATATACTGCACTCACATCCACAAGCCCACACACATAATTAAAAAGAAAATAAAATCTTAACAACAACAACAAAAGAAGCCAAGCATGGTGGCACATGCCTTTAATCTCATCACTCAGAAGGCAGAGACAGTGAGGCCAGCCTGGTCTACACAGAGAATTCCAGGCCAGCTGTGGCTACAGGGAGATCCTGTCTCAAAAAAGAAGAATGGGGGGGGGGGAAGAAGAGGAAGAAGAGAGAAAGAAAGAAAGGAAGGAAGGAAGAAAGTGATACTCATTCAGCAGAAACTTTGACTTTTAGACTTGGTCTTGGTCTTTCCTAGGCTAGTAACACAGCTCAAAACTTTCTCGTGATGCTGGGTAGCTCCCAGGCAGCAACACAAGGGCGAAGCGAAGCTCTGAGCTAGGTGTGTCGAATTCATCTTGACCACCATCTTCTCTCTCAACTTACCATAAGTGTATCATGATGTAACCTCATCATAAGTTAACAAACATCAACATTATTCATTCACAAATGTATGAATGAGTGTACATGTGTGTGTATGCAGGTGCACATGCATGTGTGTGAGTGGGCATGTGAAGGCTTGTGGTTGACTTTCAGGTGGTAGGCATTGTGCTTGGGTCATGTGATGAGCAAGGTGAGCAGGACTACATTGCACAGTGTACGAAATTATGGGACCTCAATAAATAGAAAGCAATTGAGGAAGACTCTACTCATTGAGGCAGGGTCTCTCATTTGAACCCAGAGCCTGCCAATATACTAGTTTGGCTAGCCAGCTTACTCTGGGGATTCCATCTCTGCTTTCCAAGTGCCGGAATTACAGTGTATTAGTTACTTTTCTGTTATTGTAATAAAACACCATGACCAAGGGAATTTATAACAGGAAGAGTTTATTTGGCTTATGATTCCAGAGGATTAGAGTCCATAATGTCGGGGGAGGCATGGTGCCAGACATGGCAGGAACAGAAAGCTAAAGAATCACATCTTCAAGAAGGCAGAGGAAGCAGAGAGACTGGAAATTTAGCAAGACTTAAAAACTCTCAAAGCCAAGCTGGGTGTGGTGGCACACGCCTTTAATCCCAGCACCCAGGAGGCAGAGGCAGGAGGATCTCTGTGAGTTCAAGGCCAGCCTGGTCCACATAGGAAGTTCTGGGACAGCTGGGGCTACAGGAGACCCTGTTTTAAAAAGAAACAAACAAGCCTCTCAAAGCCCACCCCCAGTTGCTATGCTTCCTCCAGCATGGCCACATCTCCTAAAGATTCCGTGACCATCCCCAAACAGTGCCAAAAACTGGGGACCAAGTGTTCAAATACTTGAAGCCTAATGGGGAACATTTTCATTCAAACCACCATATACAGGCTGGCTGTTATGCACACCCATTTACACACCATTTACATGGGTTCTAGGGATCCAAACTCTGGTCCTCACACTTGTACGACAAGTGCTTTAACCACTGAGCCATCTCCCTAATCCTAGGAATGATTTTTTTTTAAGACATGGTCTATGTAATCCAGGCTTGAACTGGGACCTCCCTGCTTCACCCCCTGAGTGCTTGCATTACAAATGTCCGCTCTGCCACACCCAGATGGAACAGTTTTGTTTTATTTCTTTTCCATGCTGGGGATTGAACATGGGGCCTTGAACATGCTAGACAAGTGCTCTCTATGCCTGAGCTACATTTCCAGCACAGAAATGAAGCATTGATCTGTGCTACAGTGCTGATGAGCCTCAAAAGCTTTTCATTGAAATAGGCCAGACACAATAGGCCATATACTGCATGATTTTAATTATATAAAATGTCCAGAATCAATAAATCCATAGAGACAATATGCAGATTGGTGGTTGCCAGGAGAATGGGTACAGACTGCTTAATGAGTAAGGGGTTTTCCTTTAGTGTGATAAAGATGCTTTGTAAACTGGGCGTGATGGCACATGCCTTTAATCCCAACACTCGGGAGGCAGAGGCAGGTGGATCTCTGTGAGTTCAAGGCCAGCCTGGTCTACATAGTGAGTTCCAGGACAGCTGGGGCTACAGGGAGCCCCGGTCTAAAAAAAAAAAAAAAAAAAAAAAAAAGATGCTTTGTAACTAGACAGAGATGCTGCTTGGAACATAGCGTGTTTCATATCAACTGAATTACTTTAAAATAGTTATAGGATTGAGCATAGTGACACATACCAGCGATCCCCAGCACTCAGGAATCTGGGACAGGAGGAGTAAGAGTTTGAGGCCATCCTTGGCTACATAGCAAGGCTGTCTCAATAATAATAATAATAATAATGATAATAATGATAATAATGATACATAGAATAAGATAGTTATATGTTATGTGAGTTTCAGCTCAATGTGATGCTTTGATCTTGTCAGTTCCTTCTCAGTCCCTATAATGGCCCCCTTTAAGATCCAGCTTTCTGCCAGGTGTGGAGCACATACTTTTAATCCCAGCAGAGACAGGTGGATCTTTGTGAGATCAAGGCCAGCCTGGTCTACTTAGCAAGTTCCAGGCCAGCTGGGGCTACAGGGAGACTCTGACTCACCCATCCCCCCAGAAAGATTCAGTTCCCTGGGCTGGCATCACAGGCCTTCCAGGCCTGGCTCCTACCACTTCTCAGCTTTACTGCCTGCTGTTCTCCACATGGTCTTTATTCTACACAGTCTCAACTACTGCTAGTTCACCACACCCACCAACCATCTCTAATGCTTCTGGGCCTTTCCACATGCTGTTCCCTCTGTTTAGGACAAGTTCCACTTTTCCAGGCTCATATTTCCACATTTAAAATTATGTTTGGGGATTATTCTACTTGGGAAGTCTTTAGTTGGGTCTCCCATCTCTGGGCTCCCTGGTCCCTTCACAGCACCAGTGTCCTCCAGTGTCTAGTCGTGGTCTGGATTAACTCAGGGCCATGTCTGAGGCTAGGGGAGGCAGCCACAGTGGGTGTGGGAGAGAAAGGAACGGATTGTAGAACAGTAGTATGTGGACTGGCAGGATTGACCTAGATCCCCTAGGCCATCTTTCTCCTGAGTGAGGGGATTCATGGCTCCTCAATGATGCCATGGATTTCTCCTTGTGGCCCACTAGGTGGCGCTGTGCCCGCTGCCAGCCCAGGCCTCTGGCAGGTGGGAAGCCAGACTGGAAAATACTGACCAGTTCTTGGAACTTGGCCTTCCACCTGGGTCTGGGGCTCAGGAACAGTCACAGCACACACACTTGCTTTCTTTCTTAGATCCACTCTCTCACCTCCCAGACCCCAGGTACCCTAACACTCAAAGGCCCACAGTAGCATGCTGGGCAGATCTGGAGTGACACTGAGTTCCAGGCCCTTCTAGAAAGAACGTATGCATGCACACATGCACACACACACATATGCATAGAAACTCTTTGCACATGACCACACATGCACACATCTATGTGCAATCTCCCTTTCTCCCCACATCTCTCTGCTGCACATCCATGGTGGGCCTCATATGAGATATGGGGAAGATGGGCTTCCTAGATGGAAGCAGGCCTATAGGAGAGTATATTGGGAGTAACGCTGGACATGTGAACACAAGCAAACACACCCTATGTATGAACACAGCCCTTATACCTATGCCCCCACCCCCCATTGTCCAACCATGCCAGTGAACATCAGTAGAGGAGAACATGGCCACATGGCTGTTCAGGACCACAAAGCTACTCTGGACACCTCCCATCCAGCAGACCTCCCATCCATTGCCCCTCCTGCTCTACAGCTGAGCTAAGGAAGAGGGCCAGGTTCTAGGCAGGAACTCTCCAAACTACCACATTGGTGCCCAGTAGCCCCAAGCTCACTTCAGACTAGCAGTGTGCTCTTGCACCCCATGTACACCCCCAGCCTTGGTCCTATCCAGTTCTCTCTCCCCCAGCTGTGTGATCAAGGATAAGCCTTGCTCTCTCTGCTCCCTCCCTGACTGGCTTGTCCTCTCCCTACCATGTAACAGGGATATCGGAGGTACTGGAGAGAGACCTGGGCAGTGAGGGTCATGCTGGGTGGGAAGAGCCAACACTTTTAACTCAGAACTCCCTTTGTACTTTGGACTTCTGGATGACCCCAAAACCCCAAATGAATCTCTGAGTACTGTTTTCTGTATCCCACTGGCACCACGTTCTCATTCATTTATTCATTCATTTTCTTGTATTTATGTGCACCTGTGTGCCTATGTGCACACGTATGTGGAGACAACAGACTGATATCAGATGCTTTCCTCAATCACTTTTCACTATATTTTTATAAATTATATTTCTGTGTGTGTGTGCGTGTGCGTGCGTGCACACACACATGTGCACACACTCATGGGTACAGGTACCCCCAGAGGTCAGAGGGGTGCTGGAGTTAGTTTGTTATGTGCTGGGAATCAAACTCAGCTCCTCTGAAGAGCAGTATACACTCTTTATTATTCTTATTTTATGTGTATGAGTGTTTTGCTTGTATATTTAAGCGTACCCAATGCCTGTGGTGTCAGAAGTGAACACTGGGTCCCTACAACTGGTTATTAGCTGCTACAGGCGGCTGGGAACCAAACCTGGGTCCTCTGCAAGAATAGCCAGTGTTCGTAACTGCTCAGCCATCTCTTCAGCCCCTCTTGACCATATTTGTTTGAGACAGCATCTCTCACTGAGCCTGGAAGCCACTGATTTGGCTAAACTAGTTGGCTAGCCAGTCCCAGAGATCCCCCTGTCTCTACCTTTCCAGCACTGGGATAACAGGTAAGCACTGCTTTTTTAGATGGATTCTTGGGGATCAAACTCAGGTCCTCATGCTTGCGTGGCAAATACTTGAGCAACTGAGCTATCTCCCCAGCTCTGTCACTTTCATTCACTCACTAACTCTGTCTCCCAGTCCTGTGCTGGGGGCCGAGGACATGATAGTGAATAGCAAGGGGTCTTTCATCTCTTAGAGGCTCCAGAACGTTGAGAGAGACAGATCTGGATGCCGACAGTGAAGCAGAGACGGCTGGGAGATGGAACAAGGGTGAAGAGGGTTACTGGTAAAGGGTTGTGCCACAGCCCCAGTGAAGCCCTCCTTGTCCCCTACGATCCTCCTGCCTGCCACCTCCAATCCTCTGCCTACACTGCTCCTCTGCCCAGCCTGTGACTGCTATCCATCTCTGAGAGGCCACCCTCCCTAGTGCCTTCATCCCAGCTCTTTGGTTTGGCTACCACACTGATCAGATGGAACCGTGTAACCAATGTATGTCAGGCGCTTACAGCCTCCTGAAGCCTCATGTTTCTGACCTTAAATCCATCACTAACTGTTGTATGATCTCAAGCCCATGATGTCACCTCTCAGGCCTCAGTAGCCCTCTTCTCAGGACAGGAGAGAGGACCAATGGGTAGAACACCTGGAGACACATTTTGCCAGCTGCAAACTTCCAGGCCTTTCAAGCTCAGGAGGGGGGTTTTATTCAAACAGCCTCCTCTGTTTCCTGGAGATGAGCCAAAAGGTGTGTAGGCCCCACAGGTTTGGGCTGTGCTTACTTGCTGCTCAGGTATGGGCTAGTTTCCATTTGAGGTTTGTGTTTGATTTCATAGGCGGGGAAATTCCCAGGTCCGGGCGAAGCGGCAGAGCCTAGTCAACAGAGTTGCCGGGGAATCCCGAGGGTTGGGGGCCCTAATACCCTCCATGGTGATCAGGTGCACTTATACCCCAGCAAGGAGAAAGAGAATAGAGATTGATTGCCTTGGGCACAGGGTGACCCTGGTAGTCAGGTGACCTGGGTGTGAGTTTAGCAAATCCAGGCAACCCACCTTCTCTCTGGGGTTTCTATTTAAGCCAGTGTGCAAGATTAATGATTTGAGGAGCACCTATGTCTCAGGGGGCACCACATGGAGATCAAAGGCTGGCTGTCCATGTACTGTCTCATCCCGTGTCAGTCCCCTCCCCACCTCTACCCTCATTGCCTCTTCCCTCCCACCCTGCACTGAGTCATGCAGTGAACCTGGATTTCTTCCACGGCCTGCCTGAGATGCCCTTCCTCTCTCCCTTCCATCTGCCCAGCATTATCTCTCAGGACCCTGCACAGGCATCTCCTCTTCTTGGGGCCTTCCCTTCAGAAGTTTGGAGGCTTCTTTTCTGGCCAAGTTCTCATTGCTTTGTGCCACTGTTGGTTCATGGGTAGGTCTCCCCAAAGCACTTATATCTGCCACTACCTGCTGGATACCCACTGGATTCAGGGCCTGGATGAGTAAACTGAAGTACCGTGCAGTTGGTTGGAGAAGGCATTAAGGACAGTCCGTGGAGTTTCATGGAAGAGCTGCTAGAAGGAACTGAATTTGGGTCCCTCCTCTATCCTTTCCTCCACCTCAAGATCAATTGGGTGGTCTTCGGCAAGCCTTATGAGCCTCAGTTTTCTTACCTGAAAAGTGGGGTGACTGCAAAGTTAAGGAAGGGGAAACTGCCTGTGTGGCCAGTGCAGAGCCACTAGGACTACATTTCCGTATCTTCCAGCAATCCCCTTCAGAGCTCTTGGTGATGCACTATGGGAGGCTGTGGCCAAGGACACTGTGAACAGTTGAGAGGTCTAGGCCCCTGTAGGAAAGGGAGCTGAGAGAATGGAGCTCCTCTCTCATTGTCCCTAGGCCCTGGAAGTGCTGGGAGGAAGCCCAATGGACTGTGTTTTCTAGGAGGGAAGCCTGCAGGCATCACTGACTGAAGAAGGGACACAGGTGACCCTTGCAAGCCCAGTAGTTCTGGTAGCCTGCATGGATACCAAGCAGGCCAGGGCACCTTGAGTTCTTGGAAACCTGGCCTAGGAACAGCCTTGAGCTCTGACAAGGTAACAGGAACATTTGTCGGGGCTCCCCTGGGAGCTCAGAAGCCAGACCCATTTCTCAGTCTCTGAATGGCTCTGTGTGGGATTGGTCAACACTTGGGACCTGACACTGCACAGAACACTGGGCCCAGACAAAGCTTTCAAATCTGAGCACGGGATTGCTGGAACTCTGACATGAAACACACATGTGAGGCCTAGCTGCTCCCCTTGATTACAGTGTGATACGGGTGGGCCTCCATCTCTATGAACCTCAGCCCCTCTGTAGTAAGACCTAACCAGTTAATTACAAAGGAAGTGTTAGAATGATCCTGGCCCCTAACACGAGCCTTCACCCACTAGGAGGTGTTATTTGTTGACCTCAAGCAAATTATTCAACTTAGAAACTTGTTTCCTCATTGGTGAAATGGGACTCAAAACCATTCACTTCACCTCACAATGTTATCATGAAGATTAAATGAACTAATTTTTGGAGACTGCTTCAAGTCTTAGAATGCCAGGCATAACGTTTGATGGGAGTTATGGTGGGAATCTATCTGTTCTGTTGTCACTGACTTGCTCTGCTAGAAAGCTGAGGTCTGGGCTGTGCTGACCCACCTGCTGCTGGGATTATTTTATTTATTTATTTATTTATTTATTTATTTATTATTCATTCATTCATTCATTTTACTTATTTATGTATGTGAGCATGCCCATGCCACGGTGCTGTGTGGAGGTCAGAAGACAACTTGAGGGAGTCGGTTCTCTTCTTCCATCAGGTGGGTTCTGGGAATCTACCTTAGGTCTTCATTCAGGATTGGCAACTGGCCCTAACTGGAATTTTTTTAAAAAGAAGGAATAGCAGGTGCTAGAGAGATGGCTCAGCAGTTTAGAGCACATCTTGCAGAGGACCCGGGTTCATAACTCCAGTTATGGGGATTCAACACCCTCTTCTGGCCTCTTCAGACACTGCATGCATGGGCACACTTACATACATGGAAGCAAAATCCTCATACACATAAAATAAAATAAAAAGAAAGAATAGCAATAGTTACTATTTAGAAAATTAAACAAGAAAGCAAATGAAAAAATTCTAGAAATATGTCTGGCATGGAATATATTTTAATAAATGTCCCTGCTGTTGCTCCCAACTAACAGATGAGGAAGTGGAGGCTCAGAGAGCTTCCCAAATGAGCCACAGAACAAGTTAGGACCAGTAGAAGGGTCATCTTCTGAAGTCTGACTCTTCTGGCCTGGATCCCTGTGACCAGGTAAATCCCTGTGCCCAGCATGGCCCAGCCCCCAGGGGTGCTGGGAAGGGCCTCTTGGAGGTGGATGGCCAGAGCAAGGTCAGGTAGTGGTCAAGGCAGGTGGGACTCAGGGCTCATTTCTTGGGTCAGGTGATTTACTTGCAAGCAGCATGTAAGGGGGGGACCAATCAATGGAGAGCCTCCCTACATGGTGCATTGTATCTTTTCATTGACAGAAAAGCACATTCACTTGCCCCTTTTAGGCCAGGGGCTGCCTTCCTGAAACCAAGGACACAGGGAATATTTACACTATGGTTCTGAAAGAAGGCATGGAGTGATCTTGGTGACTTCCAAAACCTTCCACTTGCCTGTCTTTTCAGCTTCACTAGTAGACCTTTAAACCCCTCACACAACCCTCTTCCTGATTCCTGGGCATCAAGTGTTCTTCAAGCCTCTGAGTTTGCACATGCTGTTCTCTGTGTCTGAGATGCTGTTCCCTAGCCTATGGGTGATGGGTCTCTCCTGGCAACCTGAGTCTTCACTCTGAGTCCCTCTAGCACTTAGGCAAGTTGATATGTCCACTTGAACTTTGTCCTGGTCCCTAACATATTGGAGAGGAAAGCACCTGTTTATTTCTGTGTAGACTCCATGTGCCCCTTGGGCTCCACTCGGGACTCTTCTGAGTCTTAGGAAGACTGTGTACATTGAGAGCACCCACTCCACTGGGAGCGGGAGTATGATGAGGGGCCCTGGCTGGCTATGTACCAAATGCACATATCTCTTTTTGCAAACACATTTTTTAGACAGAAGCTATGAAAAAAAAAAAAAAGCAGGCACAGGGTGCAGAGTGACAAGGGTAGGGACATCATCTTACATAAGTGGTCAGGCGCCATTGGAGCAGAGAAGGACCTACGGGACAAGGCCAAGAATGCTCTGGTAGAGGGTTTCACTGCAGTACTGTGAGGGATGGTCATGGTCTATGGAGAGTAGCAGTGATGTGGGGCAGTTAGGACAGAATGAGAGGTGGGATGAATGTAGGAGATGGATGGGGGCGTGGTTTTTTTTATAAGGCTCCTTCCAATCCTGAGATTTAAGAATTCCTTAGGGTCAGGGCCCAGCAGCTATCACTCTCTGATCCATCTGCAGGAAGCCCTGTATGGGACTGATTGCACATGATCTCCTACCTAATCCTCACAATAATCTTGTAGGAGGGTGTTTCTACCCACATTCCACACAAAAGGAAAACAGGGCTCAGAGAGCTACAGCACACCTCCCAAGGCAACACTGAGTCAGTGTAAGAACTAGAAAGGAACCCACTGCCTGACCTGCAGTCCAAACGGTGTTTTCCCATAACCAATATGTCTACTTGCCAAGGTCTCTGCTTGTCAGTGGCATCAGCCCTCTCTTACAAAGCAGGACCTGAAGCTGCTGCCTAGGCTAGGTCCACATAAATATGCTTATATGTGGGAGGGCCTCACCTTCTGACTGGGAGCTCACCCAGCTGCATGGTGCCCATCCTGCCCTATTCTTTCAAAGCTGAGCTTGGTGGCTAATGGATCATTTCAGCCCTTTCAATTCTAATAGACACTGTCCTGTCATGAAGACTGTCATTTCCCATGGCTCATGCAGATAATCAACGTGCTGGCTGCCTCGAGGGCTGGGAATGGCAGGCTCTGGGGCATGTCTGCAAAGATAGAAGTGTTCTCTCACTCTCTGCCTTTCAGGCCTTCCCCACCAGAAACAGCTGAGGAGCTCCTGAGGTCCAGGAGGCCCAGCTGATGCTCAGTTTCCTAGCTCTGGGAAGCACTGCCTCCTTCAGTCAACTTCAACATGTACCTCGGGCACAGTGCTGTTCCTCCCAGAACCCCCGTTTTCTCAACTGTGAAGTGGGGGAATTACATGTATCTTGCAAGGTGGCTTTGAGTGAGGTGACCCATTTCAAACATCTGCCAGGCAGCGGGCTCTTGAGGTAGTAGCTATGACAGCAATGGTGCTGAATGGTGATGCTTGTCACATTTAGCAAAAAAGAAACTGAAGCCCAAGAAGGGAATGGGCTTCTCCAAAGCTACACAGCTTATTAATGGCAAAACTGGGTCTAGAACTTGACTTCCAGGTTAGAGATTTCGTATAATTTAGAAATCCACAGAATAACTTACTAGATGCCCCTTACATTCTGGCTACCTTTACACAGTGTCAGGGCTTACAGTAGCTGATGAAGTAAACATTGTAATTGTCCTTACTTGTAGGAGAGAAAGTTGAGTTTACCAAGTGAGGTGACTTGTCCACATCTAGTAAACCCTGGAGCCCCGGTTTGACCCTAGGTTGACTTGGCTACAATGCTGGAGTGGAGTGGCCCTCAAAGATGACCTTTGGGGAGCAAACTGAGCCTTTACTTTCTCATATACATGAACACACCTATGTACTACACACACACACACACACACACACACACACACACACATACACACACACACACAGCTTTGTGATTCAGGCTTGGCACAGGCTGGGCTGTTGTCCCACCCTCTGGTGGCCTGGCAAGGATGAAGCTTCAATCAGAGTCCCACATGCTCTGATCCCAATCCCACTGACAGTACACGAAGGCTCAGCCCACTATTGCAGAGGGCAGCACCCCTGGGCTCCCTCAGAGGGTATCCAGAGTGTGTCTACTCTTCCCACACAGGGAAACCAAGACCCAGGGTCTGAGAGGCCCTCACCACACATCAGGGCGAGACCGAGAGCAAGGTGGTGGAGGGGAAGGACTGAGCTCTGCTCCAGACACCCCAAGGTTGATTGAGGACCCCCTGCAAACAGACCTATACCAATCAACTTCCGTAATTCATCATGTTGCCATATCCTTCACAAGATAAGAACTGCAGAGCAATTTTTCCAGGCTTTCACAGTTGGTAAGTTAAAGAACTTGAACTCGAACCCTATTTGATTTGCAATGTCCAGGCTATTCTTTCTTAATGCTTAATTCATTTCCTTTGTGGGTTCTTTGCTTTTCACCTTTTCCTCAAGGTCACAGGTCCTCTGCACCTCCCTACCTAGTACTGCTGTGCTATACCAAACACATCTCAAGGGTAGGAATCATATTTGCCTGTGTGCTGCCCTGTGCTGGAGCCCATCACGAGCACAGACACAGGATCCAGAACCAGAGCATACTCAATGGGTTGTTGAATGGACAGTATTGTAACGGGCTTCCATCTTTAAAACTTGATACCAGTGGTCTTCAGGGTGAGTTTGGAGAGTTCTGCTATTGTAGAAGGACTGCTTGAGTGGTCATTATGCAATATAAAGGTGAGCAGGGACAAGTAGTGTACTGCAAGTGATTGTTTGTTCATTTTTCATTAACAAGATTGTTCCACTTCTTGGTATCAAGTAGAGACCTGGAGAAAGGTAGATTAGTTTGCATAATAATCCCAGAGGGTCTCACAGGAAGGGCAGGAAGCCCCCTTAACCTGATATGAGTAAGCATAGAAACATCATATGGATGGACTACAGCAGCCCTGAGAGACTGGAGCAGCTCTGAGAGACTGGAGCAGCCCTGAGAGACTGGAGCAGCTCTGAGAGACTGGAGCAGCCCTGAGAGACTGGAGCAGCTCTGAGAGACTGGAGCAGCCCTGAGAGACTGGAGCAGCTCTGAGAGACTGGAGCAGCCCTGAGAGACTGGAGCAGCTCTGAGAGACTGGAGCAGCCCCCCAGAGGGTCTCACAGGAAGGGCAGCAGCTCTGAGAGACTGGAGCATCCCTGAGAGACTGGAGCAGCCCTGAGAGACTGGAGCAGCTCTGAGAGACTGGAGCAGCCCTGAGAGACTGGAGCAGCCCTGAGAGACTGGAGCAGCTTTGGGCAGAATGAGTGAAGCTCAAAGTCAGCAGAAGGAACAGAGGACTCAAAAAAGAACTCGTGTGCAGATTGAGATGAGCTAGTGATCTGAACCCAACATCAGGGCAAGAAAGAGACACATGGGACCTCAATTTTTTGGTCAAAGACCACAAAACACGCTGGGCGTGGTGGTGCACGCCTTTAATCCCAGCACTCAGGACGCAGAGGCAAGCGGATCTCTGTGAGTTCGAGGTCATCCTGGTCTACAAAGCGTTTTCCAGGCCAGCTGTGGTTACAGGGAGACCCTGTCGTAAAAAAAAAAAAAAAAAAAAAAAAAAAAAAAAAAAAAAAAAAAAGGTCACAAGACACTTAAGGGAAAACTCCAACATAAAAGAAACACCTATCCCCTATCCTCAGCCTCTAGCCTCACTTCTGAGCATTTTTGGTCTTTTTGGGGACAAGGTATCCCTGTAGCCCCAGCTAGCCTGGAACTCGCTATGTAGATTAGGTTAGTCTCAAACTCAGAGAGATCTGCCTGCTTCTGCCTCCCAAGTGCTGGGATTAAAGGCATGCACCACCATGCCTGGCCCTACCTGTAGTTTCTATAGAAACCTGACCCTGCAGGCCATTACCACCTTTGTGGCCAAGCATCCACTAGGATGTGCATGATCAGTCTTGGATAGCATTGTGTGGCAGGAGCTGAAAAAGTAGCACTGGCTGGGGCTTTGGTCCTTTTTCCCTGTTCCTAGAGGCAGAGCTGGCCTACTTTAGACAAGGTCCTCAGGGCACCCGGATCAATGAGGGGGGTGGAGGCGGTGCACAGATACTGGACTTCATGCTAATGAAGACTTGAAAAAGGAAGAGATATCCTTATTTGCAACCTGAGTTTGTGAAATACTCATACTTGTATCCATTCTGCCACAAATGACCCCATCTAGAAACACATGGAAGCATTCTTTCCTGTAGCAGATTATGTTTAAAATTAATAGCAACAATCACATCACACACATGGCAAACTACTCTACAGATCCTTCATCCACTCATACGTCTTTCTGAGCCTTGCACAGGCCCTGTAGGGGAGCAGGGCACTGCAGTGGTTCCCTAGAAACAGAGACTCAGAGAGGACCATGACTTGCCCATGGTCAGCACGTCAGCAAGCCCCATCCTGCCCCTACTATGGTTTCTGAAGCTGCCTCCTAGGGATGCCAGGTCCTCCATCCTACCCACTTACAGCAGCATCAGGACCACAATGGCAATGACCATGAAGACTCCAGCCAAGATGCAGAGTCCCAGGAAGACAATGTCACTGGTGTCCTGGGCCACCATGGCCCCTGGGCCCTCCAGGACCTCTTCCTCATCCCTGGGTGGTGCCTCCTGAAGGTGCTCAGCAGTGGCAGCATAGGGCCGGAGCCAGTCGGAGCCTGACAGCAGGTGGACAGATGCTTCCTTGCGCCTCGGCTCACAGCGCACCTCATACTTGTGGATGTCTGCATGTCCAGCAACAGAGAAGTCGATATACAGCACACTGACGATCACTGAGGTGTTGTTTCTTCTCTGTAGGGTCATAGACATGCGCTCACATCTGAGGAGGCTCAGGCTCTCCCTGCTCCCCTAGATATGTGTAGGCCTTGTTCCATAGCTCAGTCACAGACTACTTGCCACTCAGAGCCTGTGTCCCTGTCTATCAAAGGGGCACTCAGGTTAGCGAGATGACTCAGCAGGAAAAAGTACTTGCCACCAAGTCTGGCAATCTGAGTTCAGTTCCCAGGATTCACATAGTAGAAGGAGAAAACCAACTCCTACAAGTTGTCCTCTGACCTCCACATGTGCACAGGCTCACACACAAAAATAAATAAATGTAACTTTAAAAATAACTATACAGGCCGGGCGTGGTGGTACACACCTTTAATCCCAGCACTCGGGAGGCAGAGGCAGGTGGATCTCTGTGAGTTCGAGGCCAGCCTGGTTTACATAGTGAGTTCCAGGACAGCTGGGGCTACAGGGAGACCCTGTCTCAAAAAGACCAAAAAAAAAAAAACAAAAACAAAAACAAAAACAAAACTGTACGTTAGGGAAGCAGAGGCAGGTGGATCTCTGTGAGTTCAAGGCCAGCCTGATCTATATAGGGAGTTCCAGGCCAGCTGGGGCTACTAGAAACCCTCTCTCAAGAAGAAGAAGAAGAAAAAAAAGAGTTATAAAAAAGGGAGGGTGGGCTATATTGAAGGGTATCAGATTTGATGGGCTGATGTTTGCTGCCCCTCAAATTCCTTCTCAGATCCAAAGGGGAGTAGCTGCCAGGAGGCCAGGGGAGGCAGAGTAGAGGACGACAGAGGCCAAGGGTACGTATACATTTGGCTAAAAGGGCAGGACAAGGGGGCACTTGCTTTCTGCCAAACCAGGCTGCAGATTTCCGGATTACAGGGCTAGGGACTCTCCAATTGAGGCAGACCACTGCTACTTTCCTCCCCAGTGTCTTCCCTACCTCCTTCTAAGTATCCAAGGTGCTACGCCACTGCCTAGACTCCGTACTCTCTGAGAGCCTCCAGCCTGGGTTCAGGCCTCCAAAATCCAAGGATAGTAGAAAACTTTCCTTTGTAAACCCTACAGCCTTTGGAAGGAGGTAGATCCTCACACTTGAAAAGACCTTTTGTTTGTGGCACCCAGGAATGGAGTTGGGTCACCAGGTTGGGGAGGGTGGAGGAAGAGAGAGAGCTAGGGGCAGGCTGTTTATATTAAAGGGATCAGGGCTTCAGTGACCCTGGGGGTGCTCTGAGAGACAATGGGAGGAAGAGGGAAAAACTGTAGAGGAGTTCACCACCAGGGTCTTTTGAAAGGGTGCCAGCAAACCTGCATCCAGTCCTGAAAGGCCACCAGAGCCAGGAGAGAAGCTAAGGGTAGTAGGTGCCCTTCAACAAGGCTCAGAACTCGTCCCCTGCCCTGCCCCTACCTGAGACTCAGTGCCACATGTGTCAAAGTGGGCCTGGATCCGGAAGTTGCTGCCAACTTCTTGGGCGGTACAGCTCCGGCTGCCCAGGTAAACCTTGGTCCACTCCAGTGGGGTCAGTGCCTGGGCAGAGATCAGGATCTGGAAGTCTGTCCTGGAGCAGCTCACATTGATAGGTACCACTGGGAACAAGACAGAGGAGCTTGAGACCTTAGGGCTGCAGTCTGACCCATCATCCCTATCCTTAAGCAGTCCAGGAAGGCAGCAGATGCAGAACCAGAGTGGGGAAGGTGCTTAGGGCCTCCTATAGGACTCAGCTAGTATACTTTATATGCATCATACTTTACATGCATTGGTTCACTAAGCCCCCGGGCCTGTGAGCTCCTGGGGCAGGTGGTATGTTGGTGTCTCTGTGTCCTCTGAGCCCAGCACAGAGCTTGGCTCAGCAGGCTGAGGAAATGCTGAATGGATGAATGAACATGCAAGTGAGTGATTCATTCTTCACCACAATAAAAGTGACTGTTTGCTCATCACTTAGCCACATGCCCAGCAGTTCATCCCATCATTCATTCAGTCAGTTAACAGTCACTGATGGCCTCCTTTGAGCAGCATACACAAACAGAAATGAAGAAGCCAGACACACCACAGCTCATGTGGAGTTTACCGTCTAAGTGGCAGAGGGGCAAGGAATGTGTGAAATATATTGCAGAGTGCTCTGAAGGACAGTCAAGCAAAGATGGAAGACAGAGTAGGGGGTGCAGTTCTGAAGAGTGTGGGGTGGGGATCCCTGCTGTCCCTCTCTACAATGGCCCTGGGAGGTGAGCACAACTAAAGTCACTGCAGTTTTGGAAACAGCTCTGAGAGGTGAAGTTGCTTGCAGTGGCCAAATTAGGATTTTACCCTTGGGTCTATAGGATTTCCAAGTTTGCGGTTGGCTCTTTGCTACTTGTCAGCTCCCTGCATGCTCTGAACTGGGACAGTGTGTTTCTCAGTGCCTGGGACTGCACAGGGGTGTGTGTGTGTGTGTGTGTGTGTGTGTGTGTGTGTGTGTGTGTGTGTGTGTGTCTGTGTGTGTGTGTGTCTGTGTGTGTGTCTGTGTGTGTGTGTGTGTGTGTGTGTGTGTGTGTGTGTGTGTGTGTGTGTCGGGGGAGGGCTGCATACAAGGCAGAAGCAGGTGGGGGCTGGTAGCTGGAGGGAGGGAAAGGAGAGACCTGGCAATCACAGGCTTGGATCCCCCACATCTCTCTGGGAAATGTCTCAGACATATTTCAGCCTCGGGTGTCTGGACAGGCAGGGATTTATGGGCCTGCTGTCTCCCACAATGATCCTGGTGGCGCTGAACTGTGTGTCAACCCGATTGATGCCGAGGCCGCCTTCCCTGTGAGGAGGCCACATGCAGCCTGGGCCCCATCTGGAGCTGGCCCAATGCGAGTACCCTGTCTGACCCTGGCCTCCCACAGGGACCTGGGAAGGAGTGCAGAAGGTCCTAGAATAGGAGCCAGGACGAGAGCCACCCCCATCCTCATTCCAGAGGCATGGCAAGAAGAGGCTGTCTGAATCACTCTGTACTGCCCAGGATGGGACCTCAGAGTCAGGCTCTTAGAGGCACGCAAGACCCTGAAGACCCTTCAGTCCAGGTCCTGAGTTTACAGTTGGGAAAACCAAGATCAAGAGACCAAAAGGAATGTTCTAGGTTGCACTGGTCAGACCCCAGATAGCACTTGACTCTCAGAATACTCTTCTTGCCATGCAGAACCAGAGGAGGACAGTGCCAACAGAGTCACAACTGTCCTTCCCGTAGGCATGGAGGCCACAGAGGCCCAGAGAGGTGGCTCTGCCCAAAGTCTGTAGACTACCAGCTTGGGACAGCTCTGTTTTCTTTTCCATTGTTGGGGCCTCCAACTCCTTAGCTGCTGGGGGTGAGGAAAGAGGAAGGATCCTTTCACTGCTGAACAGGCCTGGGTATGTGAGGGAAAGACATCCTCAGAGCCAGGCATAACCTGCAGTAACCTCATTTACTCTTTAGGATGCCTGACTCGGGCACTCATCAGTCCTGTACAACTGAGCTCACCCACACAGTGGGCGGCAGCAGCATCTGAGTGCAGCCTTGGCCTGTTGGAGCTGGGCCTGCACCTCCTTCCCTGTGTCTTGCTCAGACACAGAGGTGGAGAGTGGGCATCAGTTCCCTGTACTGCCAGCTGTAGAGTTACTGAAGGGAGGGCTTCCGTTTCCACACTGCACGAAGAGGAGCCAGGCCAGAGGGTGTAGCAGGCCCAGACACAGGCATTTCTATCCTGGGACCCTGGGAAGGATGAACGGAAGAGGGGAGAAATGACTTCTCTTTCCAACAAATCTAACCAACATTTCAGAAACTAGAAAAAGTCTCAGTTACAGCTTAGCCAGCCTCTGCAGCAAGGCATGGTCATGTGACTGAGTTCAAAACAATGTGCCCCAAGACGAAGGTTTGTGAAGGCTTTGGAAATGCTTTGATTTTCCTGACGACGAGATGTTTGTGACTGGTACCTCTTCTTTTCTCTTCCAGCCTTGAACATGGGTATCATGCCTGGGGTTTGCAGCCATGAGGCTGAATGTCTCAGAGGTGCCATACAGCAGCTGCCTATTACACTGTTGGGAGAGACCATACAAGTGCCCTTTGCCCAGTCACCATTTCTGAATGACAGAGGCAGGGCTGGTGGCATCTCCATGTTTTACCATTGATGCTTTGCTCTATTTTGTCATTAATCGTGGAAATAAGGGATCAACCATAGTAGAAGAGGTAGGGGGCCCAAGGAAAAAGAAGCCAAGTGGGGAAGAGTTAGGAGTAATTGAGTCACAGCTGTGGAAAGACTGTCCCATTGCAGTGGAGATAAGTGAGAGCCACTCTGAAGTGGTCTCAAAGGTCTCCAGAGTGGATAACTGAGTAGGGGCTAGAAGAGACTGTTAAGGGATTGGGACATAGTAGATGTGGGAAGGAGGCCTTAGAGTTCCCGAGTACCCACACCATCAACTCCAGCTGACCTCCAATGTAGGCCACAGAGAACCCCCTGCCAGAGGTGCTGCGGTCTGTGTGCAGCACAAGCAGGAGCTGGTTGTGGCTTGAGATGACAGGTGGTGGCAGGTGGTGGCCACACCACTTCCCCAGCAGTGCTGCCTCCTCACTAGCCCCATCAAAGGCTGTCAGATGATCGAAGTCACAGGTTCTGGTCAGGCTGTTAGGCTCTTCCAGGCCCAGGTCCAGGACGAACATCTTGACCCGGTAGCCAAGGGGCAGGCGGATGGTCCAGTGGCACTGGATGTTGTTGGGGTAGGAGCTAGGGTAGTGTGGGCTAGAGAAGTTGCCACGCACAGCTGTGTATACCTCCTGGCATTCTCCTGGGGAAGGGGAAGTGAGAGGAGAAGGGGAGTCCTCTGCAGACTCACACACACAAACTAAATAAATTAATAAAGTCTGGGTTGGTAGTGGGACATTTAGGAGGTGGAGTCTATTGGAAGGAAGTTAGATCATGGGGGAGTGCCCTTGAAAGGGGCATTAGGGTCCCAATCCCTTCCTTTTTTTTCTCTGCTTCTTGGATGCCATGAGGTGAGCAGCCTTTACTCACCATTTGCTCTGTACAATGATATTCTGCCTCACCACAGGCACAAAAATCATGACTGACTGAGCCAAAATAGACCTTTCCTCTTGGCCTCAGGTATTCCTATTAATCTCATGTATGTTGTCACAGCCACAGAGATATACTGTTCTAATATACTGTTCACCCCTATATCCCAGTCTTGCCAAACATCCCCCAGTACCATCAGCCCACCAACCTTCTGCCTCCCATGCCTTTGAACATATTGTTCCTGCTGCTGGACTGACTTCTTCGAGGCTTTGCTCAATTCTCCCTCCTCTAGGAAGTCCTCCCAGGATTGTACCTATTAGCGCTCATGACAGTGGCTCATCCCCACTAGACTGTGGACTCCCCAAGGCACATCCATTCTTCTAGGCACACATTGACTGAGCATGCAGTACATACTGGGTACAAGAATAAGGGGCTCACCATCAGGGAGATGGACAAAATTAAGAAGTTCAAGATGAGGGTGTGAAGGAGTTCTCTAAGGAGTTTAGGAAGAGACTAATCCTGCCTGAGTAAGGCAGGAAGTTTCACGGGGAAGTGACCAGCTTAGGCTTGTCATTGGCCCAGAAGGGAATGCTAGAACATTCTGGATACAGTGCAAAAAGGTCCCCGAGGATGCAGGCAAGATTACAGAACTCCCCTCAAAAGATTACTGAATCCCCAAGCAAAGCAGGCGGCATGGGTGTTCGGTATGGGCTTGCCCCTCCTACCTGAGAAGTAGTGGGCCTTGAAGCCCCGACCTCCAATGTTGAAGTCAGACTTGAAGACTACCTGCAACTCATGGCCCAGGGACACAAGGGTGGGGGGCCTGGTGCGGCCACAGTAGTGGTGCCCATGAGTGGGGCCCGGTGCTCCAAGCACAGCCACATAGTCGTAGGCACACTCCTCACTGCCCTCCACCTGGAAGTCCAGGAACACCAGCCTGACAGCAGCAGTCCCTGAGGCACGGATCAGCCAGTGGCATTCCACATTGTTGGGGTAGTTGTTGGGGTAATCGGGGCTGCTGAGGACCCCTGACAGACCGGACAGGACACCACCACACACATCTGAAAAGAAGTCTACTTGAGTGGCCCGCTTCCCTGGGGAACCAGACATCCCTAAATGTAGCTCCTGTGGTGACAGACACTTGTGTATGGCAGGCACAGGCCTGTACCCTGAACCTACCTGGGAAGGTATGGTTTTTCCCCCTTACAGTAAGAAGTCCAGTAGCTTGCAGCTTGCCTGTCTGGGCCTGAGTTCACCTAAGCCAACCCCGCGATAAGGATCTGAGTTCAAGGAGATTGTCTGGAGATTCAGGATTCCCAGGAAAGAATGAGGGGGTAAGAGGGGACAGGGAGGTATGATGAAGGCAGCTGCTGAACCCTACTAGGGAATTGTGGGACTGTAGTAAAGCACACATTTGAGTTATATCACCCCAGGAGTGAAGTGAGGGTCTTGGTGGGAGACCGCAGAGACACCAGAAAAGACACACGTACAGATGTGGAGATTTTCAGGACATCACTAAAGTGACAAGACCCAAGAGACACAGGCAGGTCATCCAGAATTGGATTGGCAAGCAGAATTGGAACCCAGAAGATTAACTACTGATTAACAAGCTTAGTGTATGACCCTGTGGCTCGTCTGTGTGTGTGTGTGTGTGTGTGTGTGTGTGTGTGTGTGATGTATATGGTATATGTATGTGTGCATATATGTGTGGATGTGCATGCACTGTGCCAGGTGCACATGCCTCTGTGTGTGTTTGGAGGCCAGAGGAGGACATTAGATGTCCAGCTTTGACACTCCTCCTTATCTCCTCGAGACAGTGTCTACTGCTGATCCTGGACTTTGCTACTTTTCCAGCTAGGCTGGATGACCAACAAGCCCCAGGAATCCTCCTGTCTCTGCCTACCATGGCACTAAAGTCACAGGTGCATGTGGTCATGCCTGGCTTTTTACATGGATGTTGCAGATCCACACTCAGGTCCTCATGCCTGCACTCTTACCCACTGAATCTTGTCCCCCGTCCCAAGTCTTCTTTTAATGTAACTAAAAGACAGCACCCACAGTCAGGTACCTTATACATAAAAATTTAGCTGACTGGAGTCCATCAATATCCATTGTTTTTCAAGGATTGGCTTATCATAAGAAAACATTGAAAATGTGAACTTGGGGGCTGGGGCAATAGTTCAGTTGGTAAAGTGCTTGGCGTGTGAGCATAAGGACCTGAGTTTGATCCCAGTATAAAAATCAGGCACAGTTGGCCAGGTGTGGTGGTGCATGCCTTTAATCCCAGCACTCAGGAGGTAGATGCAGGCAGATCTCTGAGATAGAGACCAGCCTGGTCTACACAGTGAGTTCCAGGCCAGCTGGGTCTATAGGGAGATGCTGTCTCAATAAATAAATAAATAAATAAATAAATAAATAAATAAATAAATAAATAAGTAAATAAATAAATAAATAATTTTTAAAAAAATCAGGTATGGCAGATTTGTAATACCAGGGTTTGGGAGATGGAGACAAGTGGCTCCGTGGAACTCACTGGCCAGTCATTCTAGCCTAGCTGGAGAGCTCCAGGTCCAGGGAGCTGTTTTAAAAAACAAGGTAGGCAGCTCTTGAGGAACAATAACCTGAGGCTTATACATACACATACACACACAAACAAATGCAAACTCGTAAAATGAATGGGTATCATTAAAATATTGTTTTTATCTTTTTATATCTCAAAGATTCATATAAGATGGTTCTGTTTGCTGTAAGGATATTCTTGCTAATAAAAATGTTGGAAAATGTTGCCTATAGTGAATTTTATATCAACATTCTAAAACTCTCGGGGTCTGTGTTGCCATGCTCTGATCAGGGCAGCCTCCTGTTCTTGTGTCTTAACACAGTTCTGTGCCTCTATATCCTGCTAGCAGGGGCTGGTGTTCTGCCCGAGTGCTGGGGTTGCTGGGAGTGGACCTGTGAACAGGAGTCTGTGGCTGTCCTCATTGTGCTGATGTACCAGATGCATTTGGTCTTGGCCTCAGGAGAAGGGAAGACTTCTGGGACTGTGCACAGAAGCCCAAAGACAGGAGGAAAGAAGCAAGGAGAAAGGTAAGGAGCAGGGCTGGTGCTCCCCCCCCAACCCATGAGGCTGGGCGACAGGTGACAGGCCTGCTTGAAGGAGAAAGGAATTAAAGATTCAGGTATGGGATATGTGCAGGTAAAGGCCCCGGGAGGGAAGAAGCCACAGGCTATGGATACTCCTGCTCTTGCTGTCCTGGGTCCTGGGCAGGTATCCCGGTTGAGGAAGGAGGGGGAGGCCACGGGATGTGAATAGCAGTTAGCAGCAGCAAGTGTCCCCCTGTGGCCTGATGCTATGCCAAGAGAGAAGGACAAAGGTGGCAGAGCCCTGCAGGCTTCCTTTCAGAGAACAGCAAGTTGTCTGGGGCATCTGGTAGTCACAGAAGAAGCAAGGGAATATTGTAAGGGTAGCAGGCCCAAGTCCCATAGGCTGTGCTAAAGCAGATCATCTTGACAGCAGAGTAGCCTGCACTAAGATGCAGGCTTCTCACCTCCCCTGTGCCTGGGTGCTCTCTCCACCTCCACCTGGGGCCAGTTTTTCTGCCAAACCCCTCTCACCTTTCTGGTAGCCTGCAGAGAAGCCATGGCTGGCCACATGTTTGTCTGAATGGAAGACGACAGACATGACATGCCAGGAGGAGGTAAAGGGTGGCGGGGGCACCTGGCCACAGAATCTTCCCAACAGGTTGCCCTTGTCTCCTGAGGCCCCATTATAGATCTCCAGGAAGTCAAAGCCACAGGTGTCATGATACTCCAGGTCAAAGGCATGGAAGGTAAGCAGCACAGAGGACCCCTCAGCCACCACGATCAACCAGCTGCACTCTGTGTTGTAGGGATACAGGCTTGGGAAGTTTGGGCTGGAGAAGTTTCCAGAAGGTGCTGAGAGTACACCCCCACATTTGATACCTGAGATAAGAGAAAAGGATGACTCAGAGTCAATGTTGGGGTCTTGGATACAGGCAGCAAAGCTGGGTCCTTGGGATGAAAAGAGAACAGGATAGGACCCACGTCACTCCATGTGTGTGCCTGAGCTAAAGCATCTGTGGGTCCTTCAGATACTTGGGGAGCATTCTGCTTATCATTCAATAAATACTGTTTGAGCACTGGGCATCACTAGAGATGCTGGAAACAGCAAGAACAAAGATCCCTGCCCTCAGAGCACAGATGATCCTGTTGGAAACAGACAATAAACACAAATAAAATGTAGAGCAGATGGAAAGTGATAAGTGCTAAGAGCATAAGCAGGAAAGTGATTCCAGGCATGGTGGTGCACGCCTTTAATCCCAGCACTTAGGAGGCAGAGGCAGGTGGATCTCTGTGAGCTCAAGGCCAGCCTGGTCTGCATAGTAAGTTCTGGGCCAACCAAAGTCACATAGAAAGACATGCACACACATGGGGGTGGGGGGAGAGAGAGAGAGAGAGAGAGAGAGAGAGAGAGAGAGAGAATGAGAATGAATCTAGGAAGTATTAGTATGGGACCTCTGACTTCAAATAAGATATTCCTTATATGCTGGGCCTCAGGTATATGCAGTGAGGAATGTAAAAATTGTTCATAAAAAATCCTCTCTGTGAAAACGTGTGCATGCCTTTAATCTCAGCACTTGGGAGGCAGAGGCAGATGGATTTCAGTGAATTCTAGGCTAGCCTAGCCTACATAATGAGTCCCAAGTCAGCTGGGGCTACACAGTAATACTCTGTTCCAAATAAACAAATACATAATAAAAGGAAAAAATGACTGGAAATCAATAAGAATAATTTTATCAGGAGGCGTATAAAAAGGAATGAGGGGCTGGAGAGATGGCTCAGTGGTTAAGAGCACCAGTAGGTTCCCAGCACCTACACGGCAGCTCACAAATGCCTTAACTCCAGTTCCAGAGGATTAGACTCCCTCTGCTAACCTCTGTGGGCTCCTGCACACACACATAAACTCATGTAGACACACATACATACACATAAAAATAATTTTAAGGGGCTGGAGAGATGACTCAGCAGTTAAGAACACTGGTTGTTCTTTCAGAAGACCCAGGTTCAAATCCCAGCACCCACATGGCAGCTAACAACTATCTGTAACTCCAGTCCCAAGGGATCCAACAGCCTCTTCTGACCTCCACAGGCATTGCACGACACGGGTGCACTTACCTACATGCAGGCAATACACGCATACACATAAAGTAAAAATAATAAAAATTTTAAAAATCTTTAAAAAAATAATTTTAAAAGAAAATACTTTTCAAGGAGGGAGGAGGGAAGCAGACCTGATTGCTAGACTCCTTTACAGGTATATGGTTCATAATTTTACTTATAATTTATACAAAATAATTTCCATAATTTTAAAAGATCAAAAAGAATGTTAAAATAACTCCTAAACATCCTAACCTGAAACAAACTCTGCATTGGGTTGGCCACACAGTCATCTAGGGTGGATCATACAGGCATTCTCTGAGGAGCTCAGTCACCTTTGCTAAGCTTTTGAAAAAAGATGTTTTGTTTTGGTTTTTTGAAACAAGGTATCACTGGATAGGCCAGGCTTGCTTCAAATTTGTAATCTTCCTGCCTCAGGCTCTCACATGCCGAGATTACAGGTATGTGCCACTATACCTCGCTGAACTCTTTGAAAAACTCTACAGTTAAAAAGCTACAAGCCTGGCATGGTGGCATACTCCTGTAAGGGAAGTACTTTGGAAGCTGAGACAGGTGGATGATGAGTTCTAGGCCAGCCTGGGCTATATGGTTAAAAGAAAGAAAGAAAGAAAGAAAGAAAGAAAGAAAGAAAGAAAGAAAGAAAGAAAGAAAGAAAGAAAGAAAGAAAGAAAGAAAGAAAGAAAGAAAGAAAGGAAGGAAGGAAGGAAGGAAGGAAGGAAGGAAGGAAGGAAGGAAGGAAGGAAGGAGAGAAAGTGAGTTGATGGAGGTGAGATGAAGACAAAGAAAATGGCAGAGGGAGAGTAAGCAGAATGCACTGCAAACATGCATGCACATGTCAAGAACAATTTCAATAAGTAAAATATAATTCATTAGGGAGTCTTATACAGTAGAATGCTATACAGTGTAGAATGAATACACACCATCACCTATAGAGTAATTTTTTAATTAATTTTTCTGAGGCAAAGTCTAACTATGCAATCCAGGCTGGTCTTGAATTCCAGATTCTCTCACCTCAATCTCCTCGGTACCTGGATTAAAGGTATGGGTACCAGGCTCAGCCTATGTTTTGTTGGAAACAAATAAAGGAAACTGAATCTAATGATGTCTCTGCCTCAATCTACAAGTTAGAGTGAAGAGAAGGCTAGGGGAGCTTATCTATAGGTCTTGTTTTGTGATGGATGGATGGATGGATGGATGGATGGATGGATGGATGGATGGATGGATAGATTGATGGATTGACTGTAGTGTAAGGGTGGAACTCAAGGTTTTGCACATGCTGGGTAAGTGCTCTACCATGAAGCTACACCCCCAGCCATAACAATTTCTGATTGTTTGAGATGGAGTTTCTATAAACTTGCTTTGTTGCTCAGACTGCCCTTGAACTCCTGGACTTAAGAGATCCCCCAACTTCAACCTCTCCAGTGGCTAGGACAATAAGTATGCACCACTGTACCCTACATTTAAAAAAAAAGTTTTTTGTTTGCTTGTTTGTTTGAGCCAGAGTCTCTGTGTAGCTCTGACTGGCCTAGAACTCACTATGTAGAATGATTTGGTCTTGAACTTGTTTTGTTCTTCTTGCCTCTGCTCCTGAGTGCTGGGCTCACAAGCACTAACCACCATGCTCAACTAAGTGTGTGTGTGTATGCACGTGTGTGCGTGTGTGTGTGTGTGTGTGTGTTAGAAACAGAGGCCTGGGGGCACACATGCCATAGAGTGTATGTGGAGGTCAGAAGACAAGTTTATGGAGTCATTTCTCTCCTTCCATCTTTGCATGGGTTCTAGGGATGGAACTCATGTCACCAGGCTTGCAAGCACTTTTACCTGCTAAGTCATCTTGCTGGTCCCATAAAGGAACATAATGAACATTCTTCTTCATCTTCTTTTTTTTCAAGCCCTGGCTGGCCCAGAACTCCTCCTTGTAGTAACCTCTTTCCTTGCCTAGGTAGGAAGAAGTAGACACTTGACCTTCTGGGAGGGTGAGTGCTCCAGGCCACGTCAAGCTCTACTCAGAATATCTGTATTGGCATCCCTAGGCTGAGACTGGGAGCCCTAGGGGGACCAGGTTCAGGGTTGTGGAAACATGTCCACAGATGGCAAGAACCATGTGAAGACAGGAAATGGCCCGGGGCCAGGAGGCCCTGGCTGCTGGCAGGCTCAGTTGCACTCCTCCTGCCCTGTTACAGAACCCAAATAGCTTTCTTGCCTAAGAGCTTATGGCAGCCTGGGTCCTGCCACTTGCAGCCAAAGGCGTCCACAAGTACACACTTGAGTAAAATCCCTGAGAGAGGGATACAGTCACCACACATGTGCTCTGCATGCTGCAGGAGCTCTGTGCTGGTTTAGAATGAACCTCCCACCCAGGGAAGCTCACTGAAGGGCTGGGGCTGAGGAGAGTCAAGCAAGCCAGGAGAAACCACACTGTGTGGTGTGCTATACCACAGGGGGTTCTTGGGACAGCAGTATCCAGTCCTTGCTGGGTGCCAGGAGTGCTAGGGAGACAGAGGTAATGCAGTGGCTGAGCAGACACATTCTATACCATATTATTGGCTTCCTGTCCGGTCCATGGGCAGGACAACACCAAGAGGAGTGTCTGATTCAGGGCCTTAAGGTAAGAGGATGGATGTTCTTTCCAGTGCTTGCCCTTGTCTTTTCCTCAGCCCTGATCACAGAGCAGTAAGAGCTAAGAGCTGGGCACCAACCCAAGTGGAAACCTTGCCTGTTATGACTGAGCCAGGCATGCTGACCCTCAGGTGATTCCAAATCTGGAAGCTAGAAAATAAGAACTAGCTCCTCTTGCTACCCAGGCTGGGCTGGAACCCTGAACTACCATCTCATTCCTGCACTGACTGGCAAGCTTCCTTTCCTCCCTGACAACCAGTTGAGCTTGAGGAAAACAAGGTGTAGGTGAGTGTTTGCAGAGCACTCCCCCGAAAAAGCACGCTCATCCTTTGCAGAAAGATGAAATGATGTCACTAACTTCACAGACGATACTTAGAGGGTCAGAATGGCACAAAGTTACCAGAACCACAGCACAGGTGGGCAGAGGGAGCCCAGAGAATCAGAGGCCAACAGAGGATGAGGAGGACTTCATGGAGGAAGTGACATTTGACCTAAGCTTGAAGGATGCAAAAAGAGAAAAAGGGGGCTGGCAAGATGGCTTAGTGAGTAAAGGCGCTTGCTGTCAAGCCTGACAACCTGTTTGATCCCAGAGACTCATGTGATAGAGAGAATCCACTCTCACAAGTTTTTCTCTGACCTCCATGTGTGCTGAGGCATAATGCACATGCACATACATACACAAAATAAAATATAAAAAAATAAAAGTAATTAAAAAATACTTTTAAGAGAAAAGAGACTCTTTTCTAAGGGACTCCTGGAAGGAGAACTCTTTTTTCTAGGCAGAGGGACGGCAGGGCTTAGGATTGCTGAGGGCGAGGCATTCTCAGAGTTGTGGTTCTAGCCAATGTGATGGTGTACACCCTTGATCTTAGAACTTGGGAGGCACAGGCAGGTGGATCTCTGTGAGTTCAAGGCCAGCCTGGTCTACATGGCAAGTTTTAGACTTTTGGCTCCCAGCCAGCACAGGGAATGCACTCAGGATGCAGGAGCCAAAATTCACAGCCGCTTGGAGCCAGCATGCTACTGACCACAACAGTAAGGAATTTAGTGCCCCTGGCTGCAGTGGGAAGCTCAGTGGGCTCTCAGAACAGAGACTCCTTCCCACCATGAGCCTTCTACACTTCTCTGAACCATTCCCTTCACCCATAGTAACTATCTGGACCTGTGCCTAAGCCCTCAAGCCCTTCATCTGGAAGGGGCCAACCCTCACCTGGAACCTCATTGTGAAAGACTGAATGCCCTCATGTATGTGAAGCAGACAGCAAGTGTTCACCTCCACATTGCAGAAGCAAGCACATCCTCAGCTTGGCCAGCCCCCTTAAAAGGCCTCCTGCTTGCTGGCTTGAGCCTTGGTCTGGCTCTGGCTGCTCCCACCTCCCAACCTCTCCTGGTTGCCAGGACACCTACCTTCCATGGCCTGGGTCCCAAGACCTGGGCCCAGCAGTGCCACTGCCAGCAGTAGGCAGGCCTCTAGTTCTGCCAGCATCTCCTCACAGGGGTCCCCTTATCACGGCTGCTGAGTTGAGGGGTGGGGATCTGAGAGCCTGAGCAGGGGGAAAGAGAGGTGAGGCTGGAAAAGCCTTCAAGTTAATGGTAGTGTGAATAATTCATCGGCCCCTTGAATTAGTAAGCTGATCCCTAGGTGCTTCCTTCACTTCACGTTAAGGTGATGGATCTAGTGTCACTAGGTTGACACATACTGAGATCTGTAATGGTCACCCTGTACCAGAAAGGGGCGTAGCTTGGGCCTAGAAGGAAATAGGATGATAGAGAAAGAGTCTAACTTTCCCAGCCAGGCAGATCTGGGATTAATCCCAGTTCAGCCTGGATCCAGCTTGCCAGGTAATCTTTTTTTTTTTTTAACTATTTTTATTTTATGTGTATGAGTGTATTGCCTGCATGTGTGTACATCTATCCATGCTGTGTCATGCCTGTGGAGGTCAGAAGAGGGCATCAGATCCCCTGGAATTGGAGTAGGACAGTTGTTAGCTGCCATGTGGGTGCTGGGAATCGAGCCCTGAGTCCTCTGCAAGAGCAGTCAGTGCTCTTAACTGCTGAGCCATCTCTCCAGTCCCTTGCCAGGTGATCTTAAATAAGTCATCTCGTTTTTATGGGTCTTGGTCTTCTAATCCATCCAGTGGGGCCATTCAGCCCTGCCTCTGGGGCTGCTGGGGCAAAGAAAATGAGACCACATATGTTAAAGCACACAGCAGGTGCTTGCTACTGATTTTTCCCAGCCTCCACTCCAAGGGGAGTCAAAAGGAGGCTCACATTTGTGGATGAGCTTCCTCCTAATGTGAGAATTTAGCTTGAAGGAAGAGAGAAGGAATATGTGGGCGGATGAGGAGGGGAAATCTTTTTCATGGAAGAATGCAGCAGGCATAGCAGAATCAGAACTCTGGAGGCCCCGAAGCCCGCTCTGTATCTCCCAATGTAATGATGGCTCTGTGCAGTGTGGCCAGGAACAGTAAATGTTTGGGGCTTTGCTGAGCCACAAGCCTTATTTGCATATCACTATGTTCAAGCCCCGTGCTAGGAGCTGGGACTGCAGAAGTGCTCTTGAGGGCCCTATATCCAGTAAAAAATAGGACCTTTCTTTTCCTCTGGGAATCTTTCCCTTTGATTTAGCCTACCACATGCTTTTTTTCTTTTCTTTTCTTTTCTTTTCTTTTCTTTTTTCTTTTTCTTTCTTTTTTTTAATTTTTATTTTATGTATGTGAGTGTATTGCCTGCATGTAATGCACCCATGTCATGCAATGCCCACAGAGGTCAGAAGATGGCGTTGGATTCCCCTGAAACTGGAGTTACAGTTGTTAACTGCCATGTGGGTGCTGGGACCTGAACCTGGGTCCTCTGGAAGAGCAGCCGGTGCTTTTAACTGCTGAGTCATCTCTCCAGCCCCTACACCTGTTTTTTTACATGGGTTCTAGGGATTGAACTGAGGTTCTTATGCTTGTATGGAAAGCACCTTGCCAGCTGAACCATCTTCCTACCCCCTCCACCGTGTCTGTGCAGAGCCTGCACCAGGCCTGGGGGCACTGGAGGGGAACTGTAACATATGTTGGACAGAGCCTGGGCTCTGGTTTCTGACTGTCCCACTTGCCTAGCTGAGGGGGCTGGGAAGGTGAGCCACACTCTGTGAGGCCCAGCTTCCTCCACAGGGAGGGAGAGACAGCAGCAGCCTGCTAGTCTCATGTAGAATTAAGTGAGATCACGGATGGACATCTTAGCAAGCCTGGCTCACTGCACCAGAAAAAGGATGCTTTTTATCTACCTTAGAGGAACCCGGCCATCCATCTGCCAGAGTACATGTCACCTCTGGCCCATCCTTTTCTCAGGCAGTCCCCAGGGAGCCCTTGGCTGCCAGCAGAGGAAGCCACCTGGAAGGTGTTCAGCAAAGGGCATCGGGAATGGATGGAAAAGAAAAGGTTCTGGGCAGGTTGAGAGGTAGAACTTTTATTAAACACTTACTGTTTGTGTGAAGGAAGAGGCAGGGTGAGGGACAGGGCATGGTGCTGGGATTCTCAGGTAACTCACATGAGTGCAGCCTCACAGCACTCAGAACAGTACACAGTAGGCTCCGCATTTGCCAAAGGAGCAAGTTGAACTCTGTGTTCCTATCAGGGTCCTGGGCTGAGTTCCACCACAAGAACTCACCCACCCCACCTCTGGAACTTTCGTCCTGCTCTCTGGAACCACTTTCTGTCTTCCTTGCATTCTCATACAGCCTTTTCTTCATACCTTCCCAATGGTATCCTGTTTCTGGTCCCCCAACTCAATAGCTTCCAAATTGAACATGCACTGTCCCCATCCCTAACTTGATTCTCGTGTGGTATTTCCCACATCAGGTTATGGCATAACTAAATCACCAAGCCAAAAACCGAGTCTGCTTTGACTTTCCTGCCTCACACCCACACCCCTGTCATAGTGGAGCTTTGTTCTGACTGACTTCCAACGTCATCCCTATGCAAACTGGGCATCTCTCCTGCTCTCACAGCGGCAGGAGTCCTCACTTGCCTGAGCTGGCCATCCTCAACCACTTTCCACCTGAATCTTTTTGGAATGCTAATCGAATTCCTCCACAGCATCCTCTGCTCAAAGTGGTTTTCATACCCTTCAGGGTGCTGTGCTAGCTCTTCTGATTTCTGCCTTCCATGCATGGTGAGCCCCAGCCTTTACCACATGTCATTTTTCTCACCTCTCTGTACACAATGGGCCCTAGAGTCTGGATCATACTTCTTTCTGCCCCATTTCCATGTGGATTCTTTCTCAGCCTGCAAAACACTTGTCACCTCCTCCAGGGTGTTATCTTGTTCCCATCCCAAGCTGGGGCAGTTCCTCCTTACTGGGCACACTCAACCAGAGAGGGTTGTAGCTGGCTGGTATTTCTGAGGCCACCCTGACTTCTGGGCTTCCATCTAGTGCCCAGTATAAGGCTCAGCTCTGAGCACATCCTTTTATTCATCTCTGCCCTACACCTTACAACACATACCCTAGATGCTCAGCAGCCGTTTATGGACTGAACTGTCCAAAGGTCCACAGCTAGGAAGAGTCCTTTTCCCTCTGGACCCATGATTGCCTGTGCCCAAACCTGTGCTGTTAACCTTGCTCCTCTAGTCTGTGCAGGCTGCTATAATGAAATCCCACACACTGGGTGGCTTCTAAACCACAGATGCTTATTTCTCAGGGTTCTGGAGGCTGGACTGTGGCTGGTAAAGCCGTTTCCTAGCTGAGTCCTCCCATGGTAGAAGAGGTAAGGGTCTCTCTGAGGTCTCTTTTATAAGAGTACTAATTCCCGAAGGATTAATCATTTCCTAAAGGTCTGTAACTTCTAATGTGATTGCTTTACAGTTTTAGCACATGAATGTTGGGGACACAAACGTTCCTCCCACAGCACCTCCTCCCAACCCCCAGGGGTGGCAGTAGGGTCTAGCTTAGTGATTAGGCATGGAGTGCCAAGAACCTGGACCACGTGCTGCGTGACCTTGACCTAGTCACTTCACCCTTCCAGGCCTGTGACTAGTGGAGAATGGTGTGCTCTGAGTGGTTTGATGGGTGAGGGGCAGAAGGAAGGCTCCGCCAGGTAATTTGGGGCACTGTCTCCACATTCCATGTGTGTGAACTCTAAATGGCATGCATACCTGGATCTTCTTGTGTGTTTCATTCCAACCCCTCTCTCCTTGAAGTCACCTTTGGGTGGGGCCTCCTGCTGCCTGCCTGCCCTTGCCTCCAATCAGAGTGTAGCCAAGGCTTCTCTCCTGACCCCCAGGTGTGAAGAAGGAACAAAGACTGTCACCTGCCTGGTCATTAGGGTATACCTAAGCTGCCCACAATACTGTCAAATCTGAGCATCTGGGTGCCCATCTGTGCCGACTCAGGCTAAGCCCTGAGGACCCACTCTTCAACCTCCAGGGATATCTTGGTGTGAGGTGGCCCTCTTGTCTGGGACTGGCTCTGCAGTACTTGGAGCTACAGGATCCTGGGAACCTCTCTGAAAGGGTGTGAGCTCCACGCAGTGGTGAGTATGCCAGCCAAGGGAGGGGACAAGTGTCACGGTCATTTCTGTCACTGGGGACAAGTGGCCATACTGGTTCCTCTGTACATGAGCCTACTGTGCTGTCTATGCCCCAGACATCAACCACTGTGTGGATGTCCTTCATGGAGTGTGAATTTGCCTTTGTGTGACTGCACCCACCTGCACTTTCATATCTGTTTCTTTACACATAAGTTCATCTCTGTGCATACACATGGATCAAACTGTGTTGCTGGGTATACATGTGTCCTTCATATGTTTAAGGATATATATATATATATAATCTGCATGTACCCAGGTGTACCTTGCATGTCCATCCATGTCTCAGTGAAAATGTCATAGTATATTACCCCCAGGGAATATGTGCTTGTCTAAGTGCACTCATCTGTTTCCATGGCACACAGAATCTGCTGGTGTGTAGGTCTGTATCTCTCCAGGTATGCACACCTGTGCCTGGTGCACATCTCTCTGAGAGCAGATGTTCATACTGCTCAGTGCTGTGGCCCTATGTGTCTCTGTGTATGTGTGGGGATGCATACCTATAGCTGGGGTCCCTCTCTAAGCCAGTTTTGTCTTCATATCTGTATCTGTCACTGATCAGTGGGTATAGAGCTGGTGCCCAGGGGACAGCAAGGGTGCTGCCTAGTGTCTGCCTCCCTGAGCTGACAGAGGAGCTGTGGTAGAGAGCAGAAAGAGAGAGACCTGTCCACCCTGGGAACTCTTGTTGGGGTCCCAGGAGTCACATCTCTCCCAGGGACCTGAGGGCATTTCTCAGGTGTACAAGTGGCCAGGAGGTGGCGACAGGAAGGAGCAGCCCCCATCCCAGATTTCTGCTGGAACCTGATCAGAGGCCTGGGGTCTGCACAGTAGGAGTCAGGGGGGTGGAGAAAGAGTACAATACAGGAGAGAGAGGTGAAGGGTCCAAGAGAAGGGTGGAAGGCTGAGAGCAAGGGAGGCGGGGGAGGTGGGCTCTACGGGGCAGAGGCTGTTGTCATTAGGGTAGTCCCCCGTGGGGTCTTGCTGAGTCCTCAGACTCCTGGGAGCCACACCCCACCCCAGGCCCAGCACTACATCAGATCCCTCTGAGCTTGTTTTTCTTGCAGAGTTATTCTGCCCAGTTCATGTTTCCACAAGGCTGGGGTGTGAAGGTTGCACACCAGAAATGACATCCCTGAAGTCCAGGCGGGACAATGACAAGGTTTCCCAAGAGTCCTCTGACAAAGGCGTGACCTTGGCCTCTGGTTCCTGGGCCGATGGAAAGAAAGTGAGGAGGGGGCTAGAATCACTGCCATTTATGGATCTCACTCTAGCTTGAGGGCCACACGTCATCTCTCACTGAGTCGCCCAGTCCTACAGGGAAAGGCTACTATCTCCATTCCACAGATGAGGAAACTGGGGCCCAGCATCCCAAAGGCCTGCTCCCACACAGAGCTGAGGCTGAGGAGAGTAGACACCCACTGTTCTGGGACAGGGTGGGAACTGGGGATCAGGCATAGAAGGGGCCCCTCAGGGAAATGTTAGCCCCTAATACCACTGGGACTTGTATCACCCATGGTTTACTGGTAAGGCAGTGGTTGAGTTTGGATCCTAGGTCTGCATATGATGCACTGTGAAACCTTGGAGAAATCACTGTCACAAGCCTCAGCTTCCACATCTGTCAAGTGGGATTCCTAATCATACTCCAGGCCCCTGGGTTGCTGTGGGAACTAAATGAATGGTTCTACAGGTGAAGAGTATAAAAAGCCATACAGCAGCAGGCATCTGTGTGATTACAAGCAGATGGATGTCAGCAGCATATAAGCAACAGCCAGAGTCACCTTGTACCGAGCAGGGTGTCACATCCACGCTATGCAGGTTGTTTCATTTAACTCATCCCAGTTCTCTGAGGTGCCCCATCACTTTTTCAAGACACAGACGGGAAAAATGGGGTGACTGGGCGCCCAGGATTCCACTGCCTTGAGTGCAGAACTGGGATTCAAGGGTTGGGAGGAAGCTGAAGGGTTGGGCCTTGAGGTGGGGTCACAGGGAGGCCTGGCAGAAGGGGGATCCTGACAGCGTATTTACAGGGCCAGGAGGCAAGGGGTGAGCGGACACAAAGGAAGCCTCCAGCTGGTCCAACCCCTCTCCTCCTTCTCCTTTGATGGCCAATTAGTCCTGCTTCTTTGGCCAAGCCCGGGCCTCTAACAAGCCAAGGTTAGTTAGAGGAAGTTCATGGTTACATAAGGGGAGGCTGCCTGGCTCTCTTCCTGCTTCAGAAGAGGCTACTGGCACGGGATCTCCAGGGAGTTGTCTGGAAGGATTTGTGCCCTCCTCTTACCCTCTGGACTCTCCTGTCCTCACCCTTTTTCACACTCCTCACTCACCACACTCTGCTCCTCAGCCTTTTCAGTGTGATGAAGCACAGTGCAGCACGGAGCCTTCCATTGCCAGCCTTGAGCTGGTTTGCAAATCTGAAACTCCCTGCTCCACAGCCAAGCAGCTGCTGAGCCCCTCCCGACTGCCAGGTGCATTCATATCCAGCTGCATGCAGTCCTCATGGCCTTGAGCAATTTCCTCCACCTCCCTCTGTGCCTCAGTTTCCTCATCTGTAAAACGACACTAATGAGCTAATATTTGTAAAGGGTTTATGAGAAGATGGCATGCCACATGGTACACTTTGCTTAAACATTCATTAATTTAAATGAACTTTAAAATTTGGCCAGGTGTGGTGGCCCATGCCTGTGATCTCAACGACTGAGGGACTGAGGTGGAAGGATCATACGTCTGAGGCCAGCTTGGGCAACTCAGTGAGACATTGTCTCAAAATCAAATTTAAAAAAGGACTGGTGGGTGGGAGCAGGGAAGATGTAGTGGGCCTCACAAGCATGAGGTCCTGAGGTCAGGATTTTTTGTTTTTTTTGTTTTTTTTTTTTTGTCTTTTTGAGACAAGGTCTCCCTGAAGGTCCAGGGCCTGGAACTCACTATGTAGACCAGGCTGGCCTCAAACTCACAGAGATCGACATGCCTCTGCCTCCCAAGTGCTGGGACTAAAGGTGTGCGCCACCATGCCCAGCTCTGAGTTTAGTTTTTGAAAACTCTTAAATACAGCCTTGCAGGGTAACAATTACCCATTCTAATTCACTGTGGTGATTGGGGTTCAGGGAAAATTACTTTTTACCAACTTCATGTTGTCACAAGCATTTATTAAGCACCTACTATGTACCAATGTTTAATACTGTGTGCACATTACCCCACTGGATTCAGGTCTGTGAAGAGTTAGCATCCCCAACATTTCCAAATACCCATCGGGGGTAGTACTTCTCTGGCTGACATTCCTGACTGGTTGTTGTCTGCCTCCCCAACACATAGCTACCAGGAGAGGGGAGAGGAAGGATCTATACTATGTTCTTTGATATGTTCCAAGCACATAGTGCTGATTAAGTATTCAACAAATAGCCACTGGGAGAAGGATTTGAAATATCTCCAGTTTTCAGCCATGGGGACTGATGTTTAGAGAAATGAAGTGACTTGCCCAAGACCACACAGCAGAGCTGAAGTTTGAAAATCTACTGTATCTCAAAAAAACAACAACAACAACAACAAAAAACAACAAACTACTGTACCTCAAAAGTCCGTGTCCTAAGCCTGGCATGGTGGTACACATCTGTAGTCTCCGCACTTGGGAAGCTGAAGCAGGAGGATGACAAGTTTGAGATCAGCTAAGGCTACGTAGCAAAACTTTGTATATAAAAACAGATTCCTCTCTCTCTCTCTCTCTCTCCTCTCACTTGCTCTCTCTGCTCATGTGTGCTCACGAGTGCTCACGAGTGTGCATGCCTGTGCATGCCCCAGCAGAAGCTAGAGGAAGACACTGTGTCCTGCTCCGTCACTGTCCGCCTTATTCCCTCGAGACCGAGTCCCTCACTGAACCTGGAGCCGGGCTGGTCACCATCAAGCCCCATCAATCCTCCTGTCTCCACCCTCGACTACATTGCTGGGGTTATAGGTGATCACCCAACCAGGCATAGCTTTTTACAAGGGTGCTGGGGATCCAAATTCAGGTTCTCATGCTTGTACAGCAAGTACTCTTATCCACTGAGTCATATTTCCAACCCCAAGCTTTTGTTTTAACCATGTTGCTCAAGAAGTCTGAGCTGCGATACAGACTCAGGGCAGTGAGCTATACATACCAGAAGTGGTAGGTCGTTGGGGCCAAGAAGCCCACAGATGCCTTAACCAAGCACTTCTTCCTGCCTCTCTGGCCCACCTGTGTCTCCTC
This sequence comes from Nannospalax galili, assembly GCF_000622305.1. NCBI lineage: Eukaryota > Metazoa > Chordata > Mammalia > Rodentia > Spalacidae > Nannospalax > Nannospalax galili. Next base: position 2,737,191 of record NW_008338126.1, on the reverse strand, counting down.
GGGCCCTGGGCCGTGCCGGTCAGGACAGCAGCATTACTTTGTCAGGTCCTCCATCAAGAGGGGCCAGCCAACCTCCTGAAAATCCAGAGGCAGAAATTGTCCCACTCAGCCTCCAGGGACTCCCGGCTGCACACAGGCTCACAAGAAAACTCAAGGTGAGTGACAAGGGTTCCTAGTGGAGTAGGTGCAGGGAACTTCAGAGAGCAAATCCATCACCTTTTTCCTGCCCATTTTCTGGCTGTGGAAACTGAGGCCCAGAGAAGACGGAAAGAAAAGACAGAAACCTAGACCCAGAGTGACTGCTGGATACCAGGCAGAGTACCAGGCTCTGCTTGCTGTAAGAGCAGCTGCTGTTCCCTAGGAGATAGCAGAGTCTGGGCCCTCAGAAGTCCAGCAGAAATTTGCATACAAGCACGTAATCAGAAATGTTTACTCAATACCCAAAGGAACGAGCTATTTAGTCTACAGAGGTAGGAGTTTATATGTCATTGGGGAAAAAGAGGCTCAGAGAGAGGAGACTGACAACAGCATTATATGCTGCTGAGAAATGATCTCTGGGATTTTGTCAGGGGCACCCAGGGTCGGGGAAGAGAATGGATGCTAGATTGTAGGGGGCTGAGGAGGCAGGAGGCGAGGAAGTAGGTACTGTGTGCGGAGGGCAGCTCTCTGAAGAGAGGCAGAGAGAGAAAGAGAGAGAGAGAGAGAGAGAGAGAGAGAGAGAGAGAGAGAGAGAGAGAGAATCAGAGCACTATACATTCTCCCTTGGAGTACCATGGAATATAGGTAGGCTGGGTGGTTGCTTTGCTTTTCTGCATTAATGTGGGGAAAACTGGGATAGGCTTCAGTATTAGTGGACAGAGTCAGTAGAGAAATTCTGAGGGTTTCCTGAGGAAAGACCCATTTATCCAGGGATGGGGGTGATATCATTGAGCTGAGCGTGAGGGGTTGCTTCTTGGTAGAGACCCCTGGTTCCCTATTGCTGCCCTATTAATTCATGTTGAGACCTGCCTGGGAGCCAGGCTCTGAGCTGAGCACTTGACTTATGTAATCTGTATTCCTTATGGCAGCTGTAGGAGGAAAAGAAGTACCAGCATCACTTTACAAGGTAGCGTAATTAACCTGTGGTCACGTGGCAATGCTTGCTCCAGACATCATACTAGATGGTAGGATGGTGCAGGAGGGGGACACAGTATTGAGGCCTGCATGTGCAAGAACACTACTCTCTCCATTAGCTACTTTAACCTCCTGAGTAGTTTTTCCTTTGCCAGTAAAATGGAGACTCCTGTTCTCTAACAACAGTATTAAGCAACATGGTCAGTGGAAACATGGCATACCATCTATATCACTGCCCGAGATACCTGCAGGAAGTTTCTAATGTATACTTGTGGCTTCTTGTGTGTCTTGATCCAAGGGCTCTTTAGCCTCCAGGGGAGACCAGAAGCCAGATCTATGGCCTCCACCAGTGAGGGAGCAGGGTTGCTGGTGGGTGAAAGCCCCAGCTTCCTTGCTTCTTGGTGGAGTAGTTCTGTGGTGTGTCCTGTAGCCACTTGGTAAGACACCCCAGCATCATGAGCTCTGGTTGAGACCAGGGGGACTCACCATTCATGTATCATCCTTGTCTGTACTCCCCAACCATCTATGTTTCCCTGAATCACCCTCCAAATCCTTGATTGGTCAGCTTTGGGCCAGAGACAGCCCTAAAAAAGGTCATGTTAAAACCCAGCACTCAAGGGACATTCAGCAGATGTTGTCCGCCTGGATTCCTGTTTTCCTTTTTCTAAGAATCAAACATCTTTGAGAACACAGTCCCAGCGGAACCACAGCCAGCCTATCAGCATCATCCAGGAGCAGGTAAGAGCCAGGGGCCCAGGGGCATGGTGAGGAGAAGGGGTCAAAGCCATGGGTAAATGGGAAACTGCTCACCTCTGCTATGCACACAGCCTCTTCCCCTGTGTTCTAGGTTATGCGTTCATTTTCCACCCCACTGTTCAAATCATATGCTTCAGCTCAGGGGACTATGTCCCCATTAGGCTCAAGTTTGAACTGTCTGCTGCAAAGAGCCTTTCCTCTCCCTCCCCTCCTGCTTCCAGGTGCCCCTGTGGTCAGCCAGGCCAGAGGTGAAGTTCCCCTGTGTCCAGGTGGAAGAGCTGATACAGGCCCACTTGCCTGGCTATTGTGGCTTACCATCCCACTCAATGTACCCATCTGGCCACTGTTCTGAGTGCTGAGATTCGGGACCTGGCCAAGACTGTCACCCCACCCCGCTACAAGCTAGTGTGCTCTGTCAGCATTGGGAGTAAGGGGCAGGATGACGTGGTAGTCTCCAGCCAGAGTCTGTGGGACCCATATGCAGACAGCTTTACCACCTCCCTCTATGTGAACTCTACACTCTTCTGTGTGGCACTGGTGCACGCCATCTATTTGGAGTGAGTCTTGTGGTGGGATGGGGCGTAGGATCTTTGTGGGGCTCTACAATAGGGAATGGTACAGAAACTCAGTTCCCAGCCTGCCAGTCAGTGCCACCTGAAGACAGTGGGAAAATAGTGTCCACCTGGACAACACAAGCAGCTTCCACAACTCATGCCAACTGAATGAGTAAGATGAGGGGCCACTGATCCCTCTGCAGGCCACACACACTGCAGAGCTCCTCTGCCTCTGGCCAGAATCATGTCAGCCATGAGCTACACCCAGCTGGATGTTCAGATCAAAAGCACTGAATGGCAACTATCTATGTCTTTGATTAATAAAAAATGGGAGATAAATTAATCATGACTTAATACTTGCAATTTGAGACCCAAATCTTCCAAATCATGGGAAAATGATAAAAGGGGAGGTTTTTTTGAGACAGGGTCTTGCTGTCTTGCTCAGGCTGGACTTGAACTCCTGGACTTGAGTGATCATCCCACCTCAGCCTCCAAGTAGTTAAGATTACAGGAGTGCAGTATTGTGAGGGGATTATTGATAGTGACATTTGGGAAGAAGTGCCATCCTTAGAGGTCAGCCATGGAGAGGAAAGGGGGAGAGGACTGGCCTGTAATGTTTTGAACATGGAATGTTTGCAGGTGTTAAAGGCTTGGTCCCTAGATGTGGTGCTATCTTGGAAGGTACTGGACACTTTAGCTGGTGATACCTGGAGGAAGTAGGTCACTAGGGTACTGGGGGCGTTCTAGGGGGGTATTTCTTGCCCTGGCCCCTTCCTGTCTCTCTCTGCTTCCTGGACACAAGGAGGTAAGCAGTTCTGTTCTGTCCCACTCTTGCTGCTATGTTGCTGTGCCTCACCCCAAGCAATGGTGTCAGCTGACCATGGATTGAAATCTCTGAAACCCTGAGCCAAAAATAAATCCTTCCTCCTTTGTTTCCCTCGGGTATTTGTCACAATGAAAACTAATACTTGGCCTTGCACCCACTCCATGCCAAGTGCAGACACACACATTTTCCTCATCCTTAGTGAGATGACAAGAGATGGCCTGAGAGATGGTGCTACATCCCCATTCTATAGATGAACAAACAGTTACTTGCTATGGGTCACACAGTAAGAGACCTGAACCTAGGTGTACTTTAATTAATTAATTAATTAATTTTGATCTTTTTGGGACAGGGTCTCCTCATAGCCCCAGCTGGCCTGGAAGTCACTATGGAGACCAGGTTGACCTTGAACTCACAGAGATCCGCCTGCCTCTGCCTCCCAAGTGCTGGGATTAAAGGCGTGCGCCACCACTGCCGGCTGTGTTTCATTTTAAAAGGGAGAAAAAGGAATAAACGAGTGTACCACTGTGGGGTTTGGTAAGTCACTTTGGATTTGAGTTCATGAGGAAAAAGGAGGAACAAAGAGAGGGAACAGCCTGCCAGGTCTGAACACCAGAAATGACTCGCTGTCTGTACTGTTGGGTCTCCCACACCTAGAAGGCCTGGTGTACAGGATGATCTTACAGGGCATCCTCGATGAAGGATGAACGACTGGAGAGCTTGGAAGCATGAGAGGCAGAGCCCACTGTGAGGTGGGAGAGGGAGCGAGCGTTTTGAAGCTCCTAGTTCTAAAGGGCATGGACCAGCTGCTTTAGATAATTTTGTTTTGAGATAGCCTCTTGTGGAGCCCAGGCTACCGTCCAACTTACTATATGGCCGAGGAAAACCTTGATCACTCTGTCTCATCTCCCAAGTGCTGGGATTACAGATGTGCACCACTATGCCTGGCTATAATGGGAATTTTTATTTTGAGACACGGTCTCCCTGTAGCCCCAGCTGGCCTAGAACTCACTATGTAGACCAGGCTAGCCTCAAACTCACAGAGATCCACCTGCTTCTGCCTCCCAAGTGCTGGGACCAAAGGTGTGCGCCACCATGCCTGGCAACGATTTGTTTTTTGTAATTTTAAACTATGGCTCTATTTTAAATGCAAAGAGAGATAGGAAAATAATAAAGGAATCAGGGAACCCGTCACCTAGATTTACCAGAAGCTCACTTTACAGTGCTCAAATCAACTATTTTTTGTAATACAAGAGCAGCTATGGTCAGCAGTCCCATTCCCGTCCAACTATCACCAGCAGTCACCCCTATGCTTGCAGCTGGTCTAGCTCCTCCCCAGAAGTAAGCATTATTTTGGGGATTTCACAATTCCCAAGTACAGGTATTTCACTGTCTCTTTTTTTGAGACAGGATCTCCCTGTAGCCCTGGCTGACTTGGAATGCACTATATAGACCAGGTTGGCCTTGAACTCACAGAGCTCTGCCTGCCTCTGTCTCCTGAGGGATGAGTTAAAGACGTGTGCCATTATACCTGGCCCATCCTCTCTTTTTAGAAAAATGTGGTTGGTTACATTTATGTACTACGTGTCTGTCTGTGTGCATGTGAATATGCAAATATCAGTGGAATCATTCTCTCCTCCACCATGTGGGTTCCAGGGATCAAATTCAGGTCCTCAGGCTTGGCAGGAAGCACCTTTACCCACTGAGCCAGGCATATTGCCCACCCTGGATCTGTCCTTTGACAATGTGCATTTCATCCCACTACAATTAAAAAAATATCAAATCCTTGTTGGTACATGGAGCTCTTTTTCATTCATTTTTAGCTACTGTCTGATGTTCCACTGGAATGCTTCTGCTGGGGCTGGGTGTAGCTCAGTGACAGAGCATGTCCTAGGTTTAGCATGTATGAGGCTCTAGGATCAATCCCAGCATCAAAATAACAAAACCAGAAAAAGAAAGAACTGCTTATTTTTCAGTCTTTTTCTTGGATAATTTAAATCTTGACTGTTTCAAACCATGCAGCAGTAGCAGTCTTGGTATTCATGTGTCACATACAACCTTTAAAACAATTACCAATGCTGGAACTTGTGTTCCCTATGTGACTTTGGAGAATTGCATGGCGTCTTGAAGGCTTAGTTTCTGTGCCTATAAACCAGGGTAATACAATGGCATGAAGATTCTGTCCTTCCCTGTGCCACCTGGAAAGTGCACCTTGACTCTGCTTTTTAGAAAAATGTGGTTACTCTGTGTGTATGCGTGTGTGTGTCTGGGCTGAGCCATGCAGGCTTTTCTGTGTTCCCAGACTGATGTAGGGCTTAGGCAGAAGAGTTCTGGGTTCTGATCTTGCCTGGTGCGGATGATCACTCACTCCCTGGCAGGACTTTCAATGGAAGTGACATTACACTAAGAGATGAAAGAAGAAGGAGCACAGGAAGGTGAATGGGAGACCAGAGGTGGAGGCCAGCTAGTAAGAAGTGGCAGGGAGAAGGGCATCAGTGACATGGAGAACACATTCAGAGCATAGATGTGGGTGTGAGGGGCGGTAGCAGAGGAGGGGGTGGAAGTAAGTTAGCTGAGCTGCAACCAGGGCTTCAGGTAGGGCAGTGGCAGGCTTGGCACTGCGGGCTAGGAAAATCTGTGTGGTCAGATGGTGGAGTAGGGCACGGAGTAGAGAAGTAGGCTGGTGGAAATATGTGAGCAATGCTGGAGTTACAAGGGCTGAGATAAAGCTTGTGCTGCCAAGATCTGTCCCCTTGGCCCTTTGGTCATTGTTGTCTTCCTGAAGCCAACTCAAGCAGAAAGATGATTTGTCTGGCTCACAGAATCATGGGCTATTTGTTGGCTTCCTGGAGCCTTTAGGTCATATTCAGGTCATTTGTGTCCCTTCTGCCACCGCACCATTGCAGTGGTACTACCCTGGTGGAACTCCATCCCACAGGCTACATGGAGTGGGACATTATTTGGAGATGAGAGAACTAGTCAGCTGACAATCTATCCCATTCCCAAGAGCTCCCAGCCAGTCCTCTTCTGGGCTCACCTAGACCCTGTGAGGCACAGCATTAGCTATGAACTCTCAAGTATCCCAATGACAGGAGTCCTTTTGGCGTCTTGGTACTGAGGGCATGGCTGGGTCCTTACCAGTATTTCATGATAAGTGGTCCCATCAGCAGCCAGGCTGCCCAGGTTTTACATGGAGTGAGGGGGAGAGGATGACCCACTCTGGGATAGGGGATGCCAGTTGCCTCTGGGTTGGTCTAATCTAATGCCTAGGTATCAAATATCTAAAACAGTACAAAAAGAGACATGTAAGAACTTCCCCAGACTCCACCCCTTATGTGAGAACTCTCTGACACCCCTAATAACGAGTGTGTTGCTTTTGAAGCCTCTATCCTCAGGGCAGTGGACTATCCCTGTCCCCCCCGCCCACCAGGCCAGGTTAAAGCACTTGCCCTCCATGGTCCTAGCACTGTGTACCCCAGTTCTACAACATTCACTCCTTTCAGAGACATGAGTTTAACTTCTGCCTGGACTGGGAGCACTCAAGTGTAAAGGCTGTGCCCTGTCTTGTTTGCTCCTTGGTGTCTAGGACAGTTAAGCTTGAGAAGAATTAGTAGGATGCACTAAGGTACAAGGATGTACCCTGAGGCCCCAACAAAGGACAAGTATCTTACCCCAGTCATGGTCAGGCAAGAGAAGACATGGTCTCTACTTTGGAGTGTTGGCTCTCAATCAGGGCCTTTCACTCTTGTCACACTGTGCTGGAGACTTAACTGGGTCAACAAAATGAAGCTTCTTGACTTATGTTTGCAGAGCTTTAATGTACTCCTGGCATTTGGTTCTGAGACGTCATATGGTATGGTCCCACACCCTACTGACAAGAGAACCCTTGCCCCTTAGATGCAGTGTGAAATCTTTCTCCATCCCCAGCTGCTCGCTGTGACTATTGAACATGGTCCAGCATGGAGAACTGTGATTTTGCTGGTGGAATGGAAAAGTCCTTTCTGACAAATAAAAGTTATCCAAGCTCCACTATAAAGATGAGGTGAAAACAGACCTGCTATGCTTGAGACAGATCTGGAGGCCCCTCTACCATCCAGGCAAGGTGCCCCAGTGCCCTGTGGAGCACCATGAGTAGGAGGTGATGGGAGACTTCTAGAGCTGGCTCTACCATGAACTATTTCATGCTGGGCGAGTCCCTGAACCTCATGGGAACTTGGACTCCCCATTTGTACAAAGAGTCTGTTAGATGGGGCTTTCTGGCACCTGAACTTCATCTCTGCTGGGAGGATTGCAATTCTGACTACAAAATCCTAATCCTGAAGGTTCTCAGCTCTCTGCTTCTAGCACTCCATTGTCGAATATTCCAAGTCTGGGGCTGCCTGTAGCCAGCCTGTGCTGGCGCAGCACACCGGGGCCCAGGCTGTAAAAAGCAGAATTCATTAAGTCAATGTGATGCCCAGGGGCAGCTAGTTCCCTGGAGAGGGCATGCATGTAGGATGGAGTTGGTGGGGTGGGGGGCTGGGTGGAGCTGGATTGGCAGCCATGAAGTGGGCAGAGCTAGAAGAGGGACCCAGGTCTCTTGACTCCTGCTCTATCTTTAGATCTCCATAGCAACCGTCACCAGGGCACCGAGCTGAAGGCACAGGGCTGAGCGGCTGCCTACAGGAAGGAGGGGCATTTGCCTCCCTGCCTCTTCTTTTGTGAGGAAAGGACTCTAGGCTGGGCTCTTGAGCCAGGAAAGGGAGACTGAGCATGATGCTGATCGCAGGTTGGTGCAGAGAAGAGACAATCCAGGGCAATGTAGAGAAGTAAAGGTCCTTCAAAGAGCTCTGTGCTTCTGAAGTTATCTCCTAAACACTTAGCACCAATTCTGAAAGGTGCTGAGGAAGCAGCAGGAACCCCAACTGGGCCCTCTGGAAGGTGAGGAAGGCTCCTCGCCCCTCCCCCAGTCCAACTTCCACCATCTTGGGCTCAGCAGGACTTGATTTCCTTGGCTCCCTTGGAGTAGTCTTCCCTGGCTCCTGGGGCTATTTGCTGGTCTTGTTCCACACAGCAGGATGCCAGGAGAGAATGACAAAACTTATAGGGCAGACAGGAAATGGAGGTTCCAAGGACAAAGGCACTTGCCCAAGGTCTCTGGACAAGTCAGCAGCGGGGCCAGGGCCTGGACTCCATGTCTTTTGACTCTAGCCTGGGCCCCTTCCAGTCTGGGCGCCTTCCTGTACCTCTGTAGAAGGCCTACAGTTAGGGTTAGAAGAGGAAGAAGGAGTCTTCCATCAGGCCGGCAGACAGCAAGCACCTAGCCATGTCCTTGGTAAATTCAGGTGAGCCACAGACCAATGCAAATGGCTTTCTCCGGCAGCGGCTCACCAGTTCATCAACCAGCTCCTGACCCAGGCGGCCGAAGTAAGTCTTCTCACGGTAGCTCCAGGGAAGGAGCTCTGGGGAGGTCTCCTGGGAAGGTAACAAAAAGCAGGGGTGACTCCTAGGAGTCCTCAGAGTTCACCCAGCCAGCCCTTCTCTGCCCAGTGAGGAAACAGAGTGGGGAAGGGGAGAAGCCAACCCTCATGAAGGCCAGCTTCTAGTTCCTTGGGCTAGGGAGCCGGGGTGGAGTAAGTGACTGGCCTTTCTGAGGTATGGGATGATGACAGTATGAGCTGTAGAAAACCATGGTCCTGGCCAGCCAGAATAAGGACATATCCCTGTGGAGGCCTGAGGAGCAGAGGAGGAGGCAATCTAAGTCAAGGGCATGTGAGTGAGCAGGAGCTACCCAAATCACTCCTTACCACTGCCATAGAGCCAGCCTGCTCCCCTGCCTGACCTCCAGCATCATTGAAACCTGTCAATGCTGAAGGTAAACTTTAATATAAGTCTCCAGGCCAGGCTCAAATGCCTCCTGTTCCATGCAGCCCTCCTGATCCCACCTGCCCTGCCCCCTGCCAGCCAGCAGTCACCTGGCCATCTCTCGGTATGTGTGTTGTGCTATCTCATACTGATGATGGGCACTAAAACAATGGTCTCTGAACAGGGCCCCCTAGGCTGGTGCCCAACTCTCCACTGCTGTTTCTTCTTTATCTTTTTCTTATTACCTCAGTTCCCACATCTGTAAAAGGTCCAGGGTGGCAGAACAAGTCTCATGAGACTGCAGTTGGACTTAATTCACATAAAGTGCCTTGAATAGTGTCAGACACATTGGAGTACTCAACGAAGGGCAGCCATAACCAGCTGTCCTTGCAGCTGTCCTCCTGTGGACAGGTCAGTGTCTTGAGGGCAGGGAGTAGATCACTTTCACTTGTGTCCCTGGCATCTGTCATGTAGTTGCGAACAGAAGTCAAGAGGCTGGACAGTAGCTAGGTGAGGGTGAGTCTGCCAGGTGTCTGTGTCCTGCTCCTGTTCCTGCATCCTGGTCCAGGCTCTTGCTGTGCTGTTGTACATCTGGCCTGTGGCCTGCCTCACCCCCCTCAGCTGCACACCCACCTCCTGTTTCATGTCCTGCCTTGTTTCCTGGCCTTAGCCACAGGGTCGAGGATCACATAAGTGGTCAGGGATTTTCCAGTGTTGCCTCAAAGAGGAAATTGAGGAGGTGATACCTGCAGTACAGGAATATAAGGCTGACCTCGGCAACAGGGAACAGAGGGGGGCCCCAGAAGCAGACCTAACTCAGGGGGTGAAGGAAGAAGTAAAACCAGACAGCTGGAAGACGGATGGACAATGGCAGTGGAGGGCCTGGCTTGAAATAAGGCACAAAGGTTCCCCTATGCTGCAGCAGGAGCAGGGTCTTTAGAGTGAATAGAGGGAACAGGAATCAGGTCAGAAGGTGGCTTCCTGCTGGAGAATCTATAGCTTGCTGAGTCTAATGGTAGCTGTCCTGCAGCTGTCTGGAGGGGCAGTTGGAGGTGGAAGGGACCCTATTAAAGGCACTACTCAGTCAGTATTGATGGAGTCCCTGTGCTGGCCCCTGTACTAAGCACTAAGGGGAGTGGGAACCCACAGTCCTAGCCTCTACTGTTGTCCTGACTTCACTGTCTGGCCCCAGCCCACACCAGTGACAGCAGAGGGAGGGTGGGACACAGCAAAGGCTACAAAATGAAGCTCTGAATTGTGAAGCACCAAGCCCAGTCCTGGCTCCCCATCTGTAGTGTGGCCTGTGGGCCCTACACCTCTATGAGCCTGTTTTCCTCTCCTTACAATGGACTCTGTAATGCCTGCCTTCTATCCCAGGCAACTGGGATTATTAATACGGATGGTTTACAATGGCTACAGCCAGTCTTCAAGATAGCACAAAGGGAACACAGCTTCTCAAGTGAGGAAGTCCTTACCCTGGGCTCACCTGACTGAGAACAAAGAAGGTGCGCACGTTCCAGAACCCGGCCTGCTCCTGGAGGAAGGTCTTCAGGTAGATGCCCTCAAAGGTCTTGAAGCAGCTGACCAAGGTGACAAAGGTTTCATCGTCGGCATTGTCTGTGATGCTCTGCAGGATGGGCACCATAGGAGCCAGGCCTGTGCCTGCAGCCAGCATGAGAAGTTCCCCATACTGGAGAGTAGAATGGGCAGCATAGGTGAGCATGGGGTAAGGGGGGTGTGCTGGATAGCTTTAGTGTCAACGACACACCTGGGTTGAGGGAGCCTCAATTGGGGAACTGCCTCCATTGGAATGGCCTGTGGCCATGTCTGTGGGACATCTTGATTGTTGAGTGATATGGGAGGGCCCAGCCCACTGTGGGTGGTGCCACCCCTGGGCAGGTGGGTCTATATTGTATAAGAAAGCAGTCTGAGCAGGGGCTAGGCGAGCAAGCCAATAAGCAGCCTTCCTCCATGGCCTATACTTCAGCTCCTGCCTCCAGGTTCCTGCCCTGAGTTCCTACCTGGGGTTCCCTGATTAACTGTGACCTGGGAGATGTAAGCTGAATAAACCTTTTCCTCCCCAAGTTGGTATTGGTCAGAGTGTTTTGTCACAGCAATGGAGAAACAAACTAGAACAGGGGGTCTCACCTAACACCCCACTGTGGACCTTTCTTTGGTCTTGCCTGAGCTGGGCAGCAGTGCCCTTTTTAAATGTCCCACCCATCTCTGCCCCGCCCCACCTCAAGTGGAAGAAGCCACCTGCCTTGTGAGAAACAGGTAAGGCCTACAGAGTACAGTTTATGGGATCTTGAGGATCCTACAGATCAAAATACTGTAGCCCAACATGAAAAGAGCTTGGCTGTCTTCTAACACATTCTTACAAGGACTCTCCTTATATGCTCCTGCTGTTGAGGAACTCATTACCTCCCAAGGCTGCTTTCACTTACACGAAAACCTTGTCCTTCCTGACTTCATCCCATCCATGGTATCTGGGGAGCCTTATAAAGGTCTTAGACCCCCAGTCTGGAACCTTGATTCTCTCTTCTCCAGACTAAATGAGGTAATATATACATGTACCTGGCACAGCATTGTAAGATGAGTTCCTGCCCAAGAGACCTGGTACTACTGACTCCTCAATGAACTCATTTCCTGGCTATAGATTTCTTAAAAAGGGGCAAAACTTTTTAAAACCAGTTTTTCTTTTTCTTTTTTATTTTTCTGTTCTTTTTTTTTTTGAGACAGAGTCTCCCTGTAGCTCCAGCTGACCTGGAATTCACTATGTAGACCAGGTTGATCTTGATCTCACAGAGATCTGTCTGCCTCTGCCTCCTGAGTGCTGGGATTAAAGGTGTGTGCCACCATACCAGGCTTAGTTTCTTAAAGGGTAATTGCCTGACTGTCACAGAGAAGTATTCACCTTCATCATTTTAGAGATTAGCCCTCTGTGAAGAAATCCCAAGCATAGCTCTTTTCCTAATCTGATCCTCAGTTTTTTCACTGGTAAAGAACAATGATAAGAGTACTTTCCCATAACAGCTCCTATGTCAGAATTGCCATGAGGATCAAATGAAGTAACATAAAGGCCTAGTATGGAGCTGAGGTTTAATCCACTTTGATTCTCCCTACTAGTAAGCCTGAGACTCTGAGCTAGGTCATCCTGTTCTGTAGCTATGGTTCCTTCAGCCTCCAGGTCTTTAACTTGATTTGCCCCTCCTTTCTCTCATCCTTGCTCAGGCTGTGTTTTGGGAGGCCATCCTGAGCAGGGCTGGGGTGAGGGCTCTTTTTTCTTGTTTTCCTAGTCTGTCTGTCTGTCTGTCTGTCTCTCTCTCTCCAATGGCAAACAATGTCTGCCTCCTCCTGGGCAGACAGTAGTGACTGACAAAGGGTGTGGCATGAAGGCACAGATAGATATTTGTGTTGCTGATTCAATATCTGTCTGTAATGGAAACAACCACAAAGCAGGGCTGACAAGACGGCAGGCACCCAAGTGTTCTCAAGGACTAAAGCAGGTCCTGGCCAATTTGAACGTGGGAGGCACCATCACTGTCCCCTTGCTGCTGGGCCTACCCACTCCTACTAAGAAGTGAGGGACTCTACATGTTAAAGGATGCAGGTCACAGGCACTGGAAGGCTCCCTAGTGGGAAAGGTGATCATCTGTTCCCCATCTGTCCCAGGCCAGGAGGGAACAGGAATACCCACACCCTGCTCTTAAGGGCCTGGGGACACAGGAGGATGCTCAGCTAGAATGCAGGGCCAAGCATGATTAGTACCAGAGTAACATGCTGCAGAGAGCTAACATACGCACCTGTATATAGAGTGAGGAATCACCTGTGAGCTGCCATGAGACCTGAGCAAGCCAGCACATGGCAAATGCTAAGGTCATGCAAAGAGTACACACCTCAAGTGGGTTTGGCAGATTGTATGTAAATCTGTATATATTTATTGTGATGGTGGGGATGGAGCTCAGGTCTTCACAAGTGCTAGGAAACCACTCTACCATTGAGCTACACTCCAGTCCTGACAGGGCTGATATGATGCACGTATACTTGTGTGTATGCATATATGTGTTTGTATATATACCCACACATGAGGCAGTGGGTCTGGCACGTCTGGAAGGGGTGTGGTCTGCAGGTGCATTTGCTTTTCTTCTCTCTGTTGAGTTTTTTGGTTAGTGAGCACGTATCACGCATTTACAATAAGGGAAAATGCACTAAAACCTATTTTTAAATTAAACAAAAAGAATGGAGAGGCATGATTCATTCTTTTGCATTTGTTTTGGTTTTGCGTTGTTTTCCTAATTATAAAGGTAATAGGTGTTCATTCCAGATAATTTGGAAAGTATAATGAAGAAAATGAAAGTTGCTCATAATTCAACCACCCAGAGCGGCTAACATTTCACGTATTTTCCTTATATATTTTTCCCTGTGCATTTTAAGTTAGTTTTCTGACTGGATTTATGTCATTTTGTACCTAGTACTAGCACCTAGTGCCTGTCACTCAATCTTATAGCATAAGAATGTAGAATCATTTATGAACATAACTTGAAAATCTAGGATAATATTCTAGGAAATATCTGTAACCCTGTGCACTTGTGTTCCCGTTGTCAGATAGTCGGTTGCCTCCATCTTTTGCTATTATTAATAAAAATGTCATCAATACATGTGAGTCAGCATTTTAGACTTTTTCTCTATAATAGACTTCCAGAAATGAATTATTAGGCCAAAGAATTCAAAGATTCTTGAGACTCTTGTTCCATACTGCTGGACTGCTTTCCAGGCATGAGACAGCTGGTAAGAGATTACCAGTTCTTTCTGGGAAAGCCAGAGAGCCGGGTCCAAGCACACTGTGAAGAAGGGAGGTGGGGGCAAGGGCCTTCCAATCTGGGAGGTGCTCAGCTCCCAGCAGTGAATGTGGGGCTACATTCAGCTTCATGAGTAGAAGGTGCAACTGGAACAGTATCTGAGGGTCAGAGGGCCCTGGGGTGCTGAAACCCAAGTACTCAAGCCTGATTTTCTGAGCCATGCATAACCATCAATGGTTCAGAAGTGAGGTGGGCCATTTTGTTTACTAGTGCCTATTCCATCTCCTCCTTTGTCTAAACCCAAGAATAGGTTGGGGATTGGGTTAAATCTTGGGAAGAAAAGTGCAGTGAACTTCTAGATCTGGAACAGGAGACTCACAATCAGAAGTTCAACCTGAGGGAGCTCCTCAGGACTGAAGGGTACTGGCACTGACCTTGTTTGGTTCATATAAGAAGCCTCCAAAAGGCCCTCGCCAGAAAGCCATGTCTCCTGTTCTCCAGGATTCCACATACCGGGACATTAGCCCAGTCTGGTAGCACTGGAAGCAAACATGGAGTGGTCAGAGGGCAGGCATGTGCTGTTGTGCAGATCATTCTGACTATCAAGTGGAGCCCCTCCTGCATGCTCAGGATCCTCCAAGAGGGCCTCATGTCACTTTCCTCTATGCCCTATAGGTTGGTGCTGTCACCTGCAGTGATACCTACCTATACAGGGTGGATGGTGAGGCTGGAATGAAAATCCACAGGACCTAGCAATTTCAGCAAGGTCTCAAACCCAAATGCTGTGCAGGAAATGCAGCCCAGTGAAGAACCAGGTGGTGACTAATGCAATGAACACTCAGCATCAGGAAGACAGCAGGCAGAGCTGGGATTGCAGTAGACTGGCAAGGGATGCTCTTTCTAAAAGGGAAGCCACTTTACAGGTTCCAGTCCACAGTCTGTGGGGTAGAAGATGCCAGATCTGCTTGATTCCAAGATGGGCAGGAGATCCATATTTTCATTAAAAATTTTCTCACTTCTGAAATGTCAGCAACAAACCTAAAACTCCACAACCCTGCACAGACCAGAGCCAAGTACATTTGTATACTGGACTCAGCTTGCAGGTCACCCATTTGCAATTTCTGGCTCACTGTATCCCACCTCCTGGTGGGATAACTAACAAAGGGTGTCTGTTTGCTCTGTTCTGGGCACCATGCTGGGGCAGAAGGCACACAGCTGGAACAGAATCTCCATGAAGATAGCAGTATCTGAACCATGGGTATTCAGCAATAAACATCTGAATCCATTTATCCAGAGTCAGGCTTTGGCTTAAGAAGCTCATAGTGTAAGAGGGAGCTACATCTCTGACATAAGGTAGAAACTGCCTAATACTCTATGAAGAGGGTAGTGTCAGTGGAGCCCTGAGGAGGCGTGGTCACTCTCAAAGTGAGATAAGGATGGCTTCTCGGACCTTGAGCTAGACAGTGAGGAACAAGCAAGATTGAACTGCCAGGGGTTAGAAGCAGACATACAGAGAACACTGGGCATCTGCAGCAGTAGTCAAGCACAAGAGAGCCCAAGTTTTCTTTTGGGGGGAACAGATGGCCATGGAGGGAGGGGTAAGGTGAAGGGAAGTCTGAGACACAATGGGTACCTGGAGTAAGTATCCCCAGTCTCGAAGGAGAGACTAGGTTTTTAGTGGCTGGACCTGCCTTTGAGCATCCACAGCTGCCCTAGATACTATCCCTGAGTCTGCAGACACCACTGTATGAGTACAGAAATCCCTGCTAACCTGGGAGAGGCCTGGGAGGGAAGGTTTGCCCGTCTTACAGGAAGCATTGTTGGAGCATATTTTGTTTCTGGCCCCACTTTAGGGAACGTAAAAACCCCAGCTATGGCAGAGGTCCCATGACACAGATAGCACTAAGAAAAGGGGAAAGATTCTTCTGCCACACAGAGCCTGGCATGGAATAAATGCTCATGGAAAACTGACATTGAACTTTTGTCCTACTGTCCAAGGGGCTTTAAGCTTCATTTCTTCATCCGTAAAATAAGAGATGATGTGGTCTACTTGAGGTCATAAGAGAAAATGCTAAAAAGAGTTACAAGCAATACCTTGTGCCTAGCAGGTGCCTGAAAAGCAGCTCTCCTTCCTTTCCTCATGGGAAAGTAAACCTACAAATTCCCAGTGCCTTCCCAATTTGCAGAGACATTTCCAACTCTTCCTAGCCAGTGGCTTAGGGATAATGAGGTACCTCTCTAAATTATAGTGGCTTCCCAGTAAACGAAGGAGAAAATCAGCCTAGCAGCTGGGAGGGATCCAGCTGCTCTGAAGGACTATCTCCAGGCTTATCCTCTCAGTAGAAACACCCTAGACAAGCAGTGCAGGGAAGCAGGCCATTTGGAGAGGATTTGTGGAATCTCCCAGACAAACAGTAGCGTGCAGAAGGGAGCCCATCCAGGCTTATGTGGGAGGGAATAAACATTCGGGCTCTGCAAGGAGGCAGGGAAGCAGTAGCCCAAGACGGCTCTGGGTCTTGGAGTCAGGGCTTGCCCACCCATAGCACTTCTTCCTCTCTGCAGACCTTGGGTCCTCTTGACCAGTGAATTAGGATGCAGCCTTAAGCCTTCTATATTGATGCTCTCTAGGATTCCACTAGGGAAATGGTCTTACAGGCATGTCCAACCTGTGGCCTATGGGCCACATGCAGCTGAGGAGAGCTGAATAGATGAATGTGCCCCACACAAAATTGGAAAGTTACTTTAAAACATTATTAGGGTTCTTTTGTGATTTTAAAAAACTCAACTGGGTGGTTCTGGAGCATGAACTGATGGAAATGGTGCAGAGTCAGGGATGGTCTACTTTGTAGATGACAGCATGACATTGCAATGTCAAAAGGTTGGACATGCCTGGCAGAGCTACACACCAGAGCTACATGCCTGGCAGAGCTACACAGGTTGGCTCACATGAAGATGCTCTTGCTGGAGGTCAGACATCAGGGGTCAGTAGTTTCATGAAGATTCACTTACTTTCTTCATACTCTGGGCCTTCACAATTGTGTACATTGGTTGCCTAGACCTTGGGTCACCAGGGCATTTTGTATGCCACCCACCTTACTCAACTCTTCCACCTGCCCAGCTGCCCCATAAGCACCTTCTTCTTCCACCACTTGGGTTGAGTACAGTTCCCACAAGACCCAATCTGTACCAACCTTCCCTGTGTCTATCAGTTCCCTCAGCCTAGAATGCCATTCCCTGCCACTATTAATTCATACCCTTCAAGGCCCACCTCCCAGAGCAAGGTGTCAGGTTAGTTCTGTCTGCAGGGTCTTTATGTCCTACCTTCTGCCCAATTTTCTCTCCCAGCATCCTGTCCTGTTCCCTCCTGTGTCAGGATGAACAACTTCCCTAATTCATGCCTCTTTAGCTCTGCTGCTTCCAGCTCTCAGAGCTTCCTTCCCATATTTCTCACTCCATGCTCACATGGCTCAAATAAACAGCATCTCCCAGAAAGTCAGGCCTGTGTTCCCTGTACCCCTATCTGCTGAGTTCGGCAGCCTCCTCTGCACAGCTAGCATCATGCTTATTGTCTTGATCTGAGCACTTGTTGTGAGACGGGTCCCTCCAGGTCAGGTACTGTGTCTGACTCACCTCTGGACCTCTGTGTCCAGCACCAAGTAGGTATAAGGACTTGTTCCTCTCCTCATTTTAGCTTGCTACTCTGTCTCTACAAGTGGGTAAAAGGTGAGAGGGCAGAATTTTCCTTAAAATCTCCCCCAAACATGCCCTCTGTAGGTAGCCCAGTAGCACCCTCCCTAGGAAAGGAAAAGGAAGAGGTATCCCCATAACTAACTGCTCCCACAAACCAGTCTTTTCTCATGCCAACAATGGGTGGAAACCAACCCACCAATCAAGATAGAAAGGGAGGAGTAAGTCCATAGCATCTTATAACATCCTCCGTAACAATCAACTCACCTTAATTAAAACATCAAAGTATCCTTCTGCAGTGGCAGGGCTGATGGGAGTATAGGCTCTCTGAATTTCTAGGCCATCTACTACTCCTCTGGGAAGGAGAAGCACAGAGTCAGACAATCAGAAAGTCTGGCAGTCAGTCATTCAACAAACTCCTATTAGGCACCTCCTCTGTGAAAGTGGGCTCCCTAGAGGTTATCACTGAGGGACAGGCAGCAAAAACTCTGAGCTCAACCCTACCACATGCTGCTTGTGAGACCTGGGCAGGTCACTTAATCCCTCAGCAGAAGCATCTGCAAAATGACCACCTAAGTCCTGGTTGTGTGACTTAAAAAGTATACTGATATGAGCAGTTCAGGAGACATTACTGTGGTTTTCTCGTCATCTTCTCCACTACAAAATAATACAGATTAAAAACAACTGCTAAGATTTATGAAACACTTACCAGGGAGCATCTGAACTAGAAGAGTCCTCAAAAGCATCCAAGCCCAAGGCCCTGCTCTTGTATAAATTGACTCTATAATGTTATCAGCAACAGGGTTTAGGCTATCAATGATAAGCAGTGATAGTAGCCATAGTGTATTAACACCTATTGTGTATCAGGCACATTATATGCAGAATTTAATTTTAAATGTTTTATTTTTTATTTATTTATTTTATTTTATTTTTTGGTCTTTTTTGAGTCAGGGTCTCTTTGTAGCCCCAGCTGTCCTGGAACTCACTGGCTGGCCTTGAACTCACAGAGATCCGCCTGCCTCTGCCTCCCAAGTGCAGGGGCTCAAGGCTACGCCACCACGCCTGGCTATTTTTTTTTTTTTAAATGTGTATCAATGTATTGCCTGCTTGCATATAAATGCACCCATGTCATGCAATGCCTGCAGAGGTCAGAAGAGGGCATCAAATCCCTTGGAACTAGAGTTAAGGATGGTTGTTAGCTGCCATGTGGGTGCTGGGAATCAAACCCGGGGTTCTCTGCAAGAACAGCCAGTGCTCTTAACTGCTGAGTCATCTCTCCAGCCCCCATAATTTCATTTTAAATGACAACCAAGGCCTAGAGAGATAACTTGGCATTTAAGAGCACTTGTTGTTTTTGCAGAGATCCCAGTTCCATTCCCAGCACCCATGTTGGGCACCTCACAATAACCTGTAACTCCAGCTCCAGGGAATCTAATACCCTCTTCTGACCTCCTCAGGTTCCTACATGCATGTGGTACATATGCATATATTCAGGAACTCACACATAAAAGAAAAATAAATATTTAAATATAATAATAACCCAAATGCAGAAAGCAATGCTTAGAGAAGGAAAGTTACTTGCATAGCTAGCATTCAATGATGGCTTCAATTTCAAGCTAAGTTTTTGCTCCTCAAAGCATCTCAGGAAACTGGGTGTAGTGGTACATCCCTGTAATCCCAGCACTTGGGAGGCTGAGGCCAAAAAAGTATGAGTTTGAAGCTGGCATATGCTACATAATGGCCTTGCCTGAAAAAAACAACAATGAAACCAACTTCCCAGGAATACCTAAATAGTCTTCCCTCAAACCCTACTGTGAGCAAAATATTCCACTCTGATGTTCACAAAGATTAAAAAGGCCCCGTCCAAATATGTCAAATGCAGAGGAGCTACACAGAAATATTTAAGAACTACTTATAAAACTGATGAGGAAACAAGGAGAGGAACACATAGCACGGCTTAGTTGCAAAGTGCATTATGTCACCTACTGACACAGAGGCAAAACCTGACATGTCTCAGAAGGAGTGACCACTCTTATCTGTGAACTTAAGTCTGCTGGAGTCAGTAACTGAAGCACAAACAGGCCACTGACAGATGAAAGTTGGGAAAGGAAGGGAAGTAATTCCAAGCAGATGGAACAACCCAGGCTGGACAGTACAGACAAGTCAGGTGCTGGTGGTGGATTGTGAGGCTGGGACTGGGGCACATGAGGAGCAGGGCAGGGTGGGAAAGGAGGCTAGGCAGCCTCGGATTAGGATGACATTATGGAAACAGTAAGGTGCACCAGAACATATATGAATCAGAGTGACGTGTCAGATGTGTCAGGAGTGTCACTGGGTGGTAGGGAGGAGGGAGGAGCCAGCCTAGAAGCAGGGTGTTCTAGCCACCCCAGGTTTATGGATGGAGGGGTTGTAACCTGCATTGTGGCTTTTCTTGTATCCTGGAACAGTGAACTTCGAGGATTGCTGACAAGGTCATAGGTTAGAGGAGCTGAACACAAGCACCAGCAACCAGTCTGACTAGCAATACGTTCTCTTCTGGTGCCTGCCTTGTCTCCTGGCTATGTTTTCTGTCTTCTTTGTTGGCTCTGCTTCCTCCTACCAACCGCAAAGCTCCAGTGTTCTTGAGGTTCAGATATATGCCCTTTCTTCTTTCCGCACATATGCTTCCCAATGCCATCTGGGTATGCAACGATGTCTCCTAGATCCATGTCTACAGCCCTGATCACTCTGCTTAGCCTCAGATATCCACAGCTGACTGTCTGGCAGATGCCTCTCCCTGGCAACATGGGTACAGGGATCAGGCTGGAGACCAGCAGAACACTACAGCAGGCCAGAGGAACCTTAGAGGAGTACTGATACAGTGCAGTGTTCAGTATTCACCTTAGAGGAGGAATACTGACGTAGTGCAGGAGCCAGGTTGTCTAGGTTGGAATCCTGGCTCCATGACTTGGTAACTATGTGATATTGAGAAAGTTCTTTTTTGTTATTTTTATTTTTTTGAGACAAGCTTTCACAGAGCCCAGGATAGCCCCAAATTTGCTATGTAGCTGAGGCTGGCCTGAACATCTAATCTTCCTACCTCTGCCCCCTACATGTTTCAGTCCTTCTCAGCGACAGCGCCTGTTCTATCAGTGGATGACAATTACATTAGGTTAAAACCACAGTCTCTAAAGTCAGCCTGCTTGCCTTCAAATCCTGATCTAACACTTCCTGTGTGATCTTGAGAAAGTTCCTGAACCTCTCTCGCTTCAGTGTCCTCTGGGGAATGATAATAGCCCCTATCACCTAGGACTTTGTGAGGGTTAAATGAGTTCATGAATATAAGTACACGCACCTGTGCCTTGGACGGTGCCATTAAAGTGCTGGTGTTATTATTATCTATTACAAGAATGCATTATCCAGCTCCATGCCAAGAACCCTGAGTCACATGTGTCTATTTTTTTTTCTGAGAATATTGGTTTCATTTTTTTTTTTTAATTTCTTTTTTTCTCATTACAGCTGGTTTGTTTGTTAGTTTGTTTTGTTTGAAGCAGGGTCTCCCTGTAGCCCCAGCTGTCCTGGAACTCACTATGTAGACCAGGCTGGCCTTGAACTCACAGAGATCCGCCTGCCTCTGCCTCCCAAGTGCTGGGACTAAAGGCATGCGCCACCACGCCCGGCCGAGAATATTGTTTTTAATTGCAAAACACACATAACAGATTTTTCTATCTTAAGTGTACACAACAGTGTCATTTAGTCCATCCCACAATAATGTGAAACTATAAGCATTATCTAGTTCTCAAACTTTGAAACTTTAACATATAAAGTGATGGGTTTCATCATGGCATTTAAAAAAATTTTTTTATCATTAAAAAAAAAATTTTTAATAACATGCTTATTTTTAAGATGGCAGACAGAAGCTCAAGAGACGTCAAGCAAGCCACCCCAGGCCACTTTCCTAGTGGTAAAGGGGGAAAGCAAATGCTGGTCCTCCCACTACCCGAGTGTACCGTAAGACAAGGTGCTGGCCAGGATGCAGGCCAAGCTGGCTGTTCGCAGGCAGTATAAACCGGACAAGATAGGTGTCTTTGGTGAGTTTCTCCACACCACAGATGTGGAAGGCTAGGAAGGTCTCTGGTCTCAACTTGGTGGAGCAGCTCTGCAACAGAAAAAGACCTGCTAGCTAGAGGCCAGGCCCAAGGGACATACCATGTCCTTGCAAATTTCCCCAATTACAGCGTCTCAGCTGTTAAGTTTTCTGCCTGACAGATTGGCCCCACCTTACTTTCCTTTGATCTACAGCACAGTGCATGGTACTTACCTGGCGTTTAAATCTTCTGTGGCTCCCTTTAGCTGATCAAGCTATATAGGGTGCTGTGGACAACCTCAAACTTCATTTTATCTGTCATATAACAGATACCAGACTTTTATTCCTTCTCCCAAGACTATCTGCCACCTCCTACCTTAGAGTCTGTATTGTTCAAGTTGTATCCTTTATACAAAACACTCACCTATGGTGTATCAAACATCTGCTCAGCCTTTTAAACCTGCTAAATTTCAGATCTGCAGAGCTGAAAAATGGATGGGTCCTTAGAGATGATCTAATCCAACATCCTTATACCATATATGGGGTAACTAAGGCCTGAATGCTAGTGGCTTATGAAAGGTCTCAGGTTTAGGGGTTCAAAAGGGACACTGAGGCAAACTGTCCCTTTGGTTAGCACATTTATTAGAAGAGTTATGAACACTAGAGATGGATAAGATAGGAGTTCAAAGAAGGTTCAGGCCCACAAGGCTAAGTGGGGGCCCCTCTTACAGGTTTCAGAGACAGAAGGGAGGTCCCATATCATGCAGTTGATAAGTAGCCCACAATACATTCTTGCAGTCAGGCTGTCTCTAATTCCAGGGTGGCAGGGAAAGGGAGAAAAGTTTGGCCATTTAGTTAATGTGCATCCATCATAGGATGGACCACTTGTAGCACTAATAGCTTAGGGTGCTTGGAAAACTTCCTTTTGGGAAGTGAGAATTAGAAAGTCACAGTCACAGTATGGTGCCTGCCGTTTCTTTTACAGTAGCTGTAAAGGCAGAAAGCAAGAGGCTGCTACAAGTGAGCATGGCCTGAGTAGTCCCTAGTCTGGACCTAATAGCTCACTTGTTCAAAATCACACTGTGAGCGGGAACTCAAATCATGTTTTCTGGGTCTCAGCTCACTGCCTTTACCATTCCAAACTCTCCCTATGCCTCCTCCAGGAAGCCTTTTCTGAATGCCATGAACTTTGAGCTCTCTCTCTCTTGTATAATCCCCATACTTTGCTGATCTGACCTGCCCAGGTTAGGATGCAGCACCAAACTTGGAATCTCAGTAACCATGGCAGTTTTGACAATGTCTCAGCACTGACAGAAACCTTCAAGCTTGGTGTCTCAGCCAGTCTCCACTGCAACCCCTTCTGAGATTCTATCTAACCAGGATGACCTATCCTTAATCAGCCAGAGTGCCTGAGAACCCTGTCACAGCTGCCTGAGGCTCTGGAAAGAAAATTAGGAAGGAGTCAGGAACACCGTGATTGACCCATCTTAACTGCTTTCCCCTCTGGGTCTCAGTTTCCTACTCTGTAAAAAGAGGTTATTCATCTGATAGGGCTGGGATTTTAAATATGTACCACCATGTCTAGCATGGTAGCTGTATTTCATAAAATGTAAGTTGCTATGGAAATACAAAATCTTTGTATATTATTACTTTAAAAGTTAAAAGATAAGGGGCTGGAGAGATGGCTCAGTGGTTAAGAACACTGGCTGTTCTTGCAGAAGACCCCGGATTCAAATCCCAGCACCCAACGTGACAGCTAATAACTGTCCATAACTCCAGTTCCAGGGGATCCGATGGCCTCTTCTGTCCTCCATAGGCACTGCACGACATGTGTCCATTTACATGCAGGCAATACACATAAAATAAATAAAAAATAAAATATTTTAAAAAGTTAAAAGATAAAATTGTTAGATTGAAGTATGCAGTTTTGTAAGACATAAAATATTGTAGTGCCAAGTAATTTTCTGTTACAGTAGGTGATTACAGATACTATTTACTGAACACCTACTATGTATGAGATGTATGAAGTCATCTAGGAATTCAGAAAAGGAAGAAAAAGTCAGTAAGGTCCAGAAAAAGGGAGTAACAGCACCACTATTTTCCTAAGATATAATACCATATACTAGTTTGCTCTATGAGGGCAAGGACTATGTCTTGTTTGTTCTCAAAACCTCAATAGCTTACAGGGCCCAGTGTATAACAGATACTCAGTAGACATTTACTGAATGAAATAATTATCAGACTCTGTGCTAAACAGTACAAATGTCCAGCTCCATTTTATAGATGAGAGAATTAAAGCTCTGGTAGGTTCAGACTTGGACTAAAACCAACAGCCACTAGTAAGTGTGTTTCAGGCCTGGACTTTCCCCCTACCCTGCCCCCCCGATCTATCTGCTCCCATTATGCCTACTCTTTCCTTAGTCAGGAAGGCTCCCCACAGTGGGTAGATACTGCCACTGTAGGCCTCTAGTCAGGTGTGGACTTTTCACCTGTGACTGCTTTCCACTCAGCAGACTCCTGTCGTTGCTGGTTTGGGCTGCCTTCCATCTTTCCAGGTCTCGGTGATAGAGGTCAAACACACAGGGTGAGCAGCCACTGCCGCAGCACTGGGAAGGCAAGGGCTCCACAGGCCGCAGCTGCAGCCAGATTTCTTCAGTGTTCTTCTCTTCCCCCTCTCCCATTGGCAGTGGGGTTTGGGCGCAGTGGGAGGGACAACCGTGAGACCACAGGCTCAGGTTCTTTCTTGCCAGCCTGGGAGATGAAAAACATAGGGGTTCTATTCTGGCCTCCTCTACTCCTCATATTCTCCCAAAAGCCTGCCAGGCTCTGCACATGCAGTGGGGACAGGAATGGACCAGGGATCTGCTATTAGGAGGGGCACACATACTCCTTACTATCATTGGTTTTCTGTATGAAATAAATCTTTTCTTAGTTAGAGAAAAGGGTTTCAGAAAACCTTTTCTTCTCTCTCTGATTTATTATTATTATTATTATTATTATTAGTAGTAGTAGTAGTAGTAGTAGTAGTAGTAGTAGTAGTAGACAGGGTCTCCTGTAGCCCCAGCCCACCTGAAACTCACTATGTAGACCAGGCTGACCTCAATCTCATAGAGATCCACCTGCCTCTCCCTCTCAAGTGCTGGGATTAAAGGCATGTGCCACTATGCCAGGCATTGATTTATTCATTTTTATTTTGTGTGTAGGAGTGTTTTGCTTACATGTAAGTTCATCTGTGTCATGCAATGCCTGGAGAGGCCAGAAGAGGGTGCTGGATCCCCTGGAACTGGAGTTATGGATAGTTGTTAGCTGCCACATGGGTGCTGGGAACCAAACCTGAATTCTCTGGAAGAGCAGCCAGTGCTCTTAACCACTGAACCATCACACCAGTCCCAAGAAAACCTTTTCTATTGTGTGAGAGCTCTGAATTCAGGAAGGTTCTGAGCTGAGAGCCCAGTGAGGGCAAAGTTGTTATCTTACTCTTTCTGTATTCTCCCACCAAACACAGATTATGATATGTAAATCTGACTACTGACTGATGAGTGCTCATTCACTTTACAAATATGGTCTGAGAGCTAGGCACAGGATTAAGTGCTGGAATGTAATGAAGGTGAACAGGACACAGTCCCTATCCTTGTAAGACCCAGCACAGTATTATATCCATCCAATCAACCCATCTTTATGCCAATTACTCTCTGGGTTTGGGGGTATTTAAATGAGATAAGCAAAAATGCTTGTTAACTGTAAATTGTTGCATAGTGTGAAGGTTAGTCATTGTCCTCTCCCTTAAATCTGCCTTCATAAAGCTGGTGGTGCTGCACACCTTTAATCCCAGCACTTGGGAGGCAGAGGCAGGAGGACCTCTGTGAGTTCAAGGCCAGCCTGGGCTACACAGTGAGTTCCAGGCCAGCTGGGGCTACAGGGAAACCCTGTCTCAAAAAGCGCCCCCACCCAAATCTGCCATCATGTTCTAAGGGGCTTTTATAACCCTACTGTCTCCGTAATTTTGGAAACTGGTAGAGAAGTTGACCACATCAATCCTGATTTTAAAGATATGGTTCATATCTTTCCTCTCAGCTTCTGCCTTTCTGGTCTAAGACACTATCATTGATACTGCCTCTGCCTGGATGCCTCTCCCGTTCTTCAGGCTTTGGCTGAACGGTCATCTCCACTCAGGATACCTTCCAGTGTCCCCCTTGTCATTACCAAACACCCTGTTTCTATCATGTATTCACTTATAAAACATGCACTATATATGAAGCAGTCCTCTAGGTGCAAGGGACACTGCAAGTGAAGAAACAGAGAGTCCTGCACTCACGGGAGAATCACTAAAGTCAAAATGAAAAGCATACAGCAACGTTAGTGGTTAAGTGAGAGAAAAGAACCTAGGGAAAAGGGACAAGAAACGTGGGTGCGGTGATCGTGTACGCTGTTTGCACTCAGTCCCCTAAACCTAAGCTCGGCATGCCACCAGTGCCCACCAGGTGCTTAGCACAGCACCGACAAACGGGGAACACGGCATAGGAGGTGCTAAGCAAAGGAGCGGCTCCCAGCTCAGGCACTGCCTCTCAGACGGGGAAAGAAAAACTCCTCAGGAACAGAGAGGAAAAGTAACTCTTTCTGGCGCTAGGCCGTGTGCAGAGCTGGGGCGGACACCCGGCCCCTCAACAACTCCCGCGAGCCGCAGTCAGGAAAGCGTCGGCAGGCAGTGAAAGTGGGCCGAGAGAACCCGCCGTTCTCGAGCCCCCTTCCGAGCTGAGCTCGCTAAGACATTTCTACTAGTTTTACAAACAAGGGACACTGCAACCTTTCTCAAGCTCTAAATTCCCCGGAGCGGCCAAAGACGCCTCAACTTCAGCTGCGAGGGTCCCGGAACTATCCACGGGCAGCAGAGGCAAGCACCACCACTCACCTAGAATCCTCCAACTTCCCTACGAGAAGAACCTGGAGCCCCCGGAGGCGGGGAGCACTTGGCGCGTTTCACCTATTAAGAAGATGGAGACGGCCCGAGGGGCGGGGCAAGACGAGAATAGTTTGACTGTGATTGGTTAAACTGCCTGCCACTCGCAAAACGGGACTCTGCGCCTTAGTCCCTTTCGCTCCCGGCACGCCCTGCGCGCGGAAAGATGGCGGCGTCCAGTTAGAAGTCTTGTGGATACGGGGTCGGAATGGCGTTGGCGTCCGGGCCCGCAAAGCGGGCGCTAACTGGCTCTGGAAAGCTCGGCTTCGGGGGCTGCGGGGCTCCGAGACGCGGGGCTTATGAGTGGGGCGTTCGCTCCACGCGGAAGCCCGAGCCTCGCCCCCTGGACAGGGTGTATGAGATTCCGGGACTGGAACCCATTACCTACGAGGGGAAGATGCACTTCGTGCCCGGGCTGGCGCGGCCGCTCTTCCCGCCGTGGGAGCCCGGCTGGAATAACCCGAGGTTCCATCGCTCGTCCCCGATTCACGAGCAGCGGCTTTACAAGGAGCAGGCCTGCTACGTCTTCCACCAGCGTTGCCGGCTCCTTGAGGGTGAGGCCCTAGGACAAACCGGGGAACCCTGTTCTTTGCTCAGCCCTAAGCCGGATTGTCCGGAGGGTCTCGTTTCTTCCTCTTCGAAGTGGGGCCATAGTGACATCCATCTTCTGAGAGTTGTCACTATCAAGTGGAATGGAAAGAGGAATGTTTGTGTGAGGGAGCAATAGAGAATTTGCGTGTAAGGTGTTTGCTCTTTAAGACTGTCACTTCATTTCACAGGTTGGCCAGTTCTGAGAGGGGAAGCGATTTACCTGTACAGGCACAGAGGGCTGGTAGGTGATAGTGAAGCCAGGCCTACAACTCTGGTTTCCTAGGTTAGAGTTTTTTTGGTGTTTTTTTTCCAAGGAAAGAATTTGGGGGCCATTGTAGGCCAGCGTCTGAAGATGCTTAGTCCTGTACCTGCAACCTGATTGTCTAGCCATTAACCACTTTCAGTGGCCCCATTGGGTGCTATGAAGGATCTCATAGGCCATGACTCCTTTGAGTGACTCTGGTAATAGAATACCAAGTGGATGTATGTGTTCACAGTATTTACAAGTTAAGATTATATTCATTGAACTAGGTTGAAGATCTATATCCTACACTTTGACCAGTCACAGAGAGGTTTTGTAAAATTGCAATAAAACCCTGTAAGATACAGGGCTAGAAAAGCTGAGGTTGTGGAAAGATTGTGGGCTTTAGGGGAGACAGACTCTAGTTCTTCTATCCGTGCCATGTTAAAGATAGGTGACATTGCTGAGCATGGTGGACTTTAAAGATAAGTGACGTTGCTGGGCATGGTGGTGCATGCCTTTAATCCCAGCACTTGGAAGGCAGAGGTAGGCAGATCTTTGTGAATTTGAGGCCAGTTTGGTCTACATAGTAACTTCCAGATCTGCCAGGGTTAGATAGTGACAGACCCTGTCTCTAAAAAAACAAAGTAAGTGACTTGAAGCAAATTTCTTAGTCTGAATTTCCTCCTTCATTTCATAAAATCCCATCTAACTTGTAGGTAAAGTTTGTGGTACAGACAATGATATTCAGTAAATGGCAGCTCAAATTATTACTTATTTTATGTGTGTACTAGTGAACTATACAAGCTTAATATTTTATCTGTTTTCAGATTTAGAGAACAATGGTAGTTTTAGGCCCCAAGCTGAGTTTACCTCACTCCAAAGTTTTTCCTGCTGTACCACTAGATGCAGAAGTTACATCGTTTGCTAAAGGGAGCCCTCAGCTTGTGTCAGAGCTTGCCAGCAGTAAGTATGTTACAGAGCTGGGGTCAGCTAATTAGGCAGTACCCTGTTAATGTAAATAAAGTTTTATTGAAAACTGTGGCACATGTACTTTACAACAATGGCAGAATTGAGTAGTTGTGATGGACGTACATCTCATAAGTGACTTATTAGGGTTAGGGCTCTTCTAGTCAGGGTTAGGATATAGATTCATAGAAGGGATCTTAAGTGAAGGACTGGTATCCACTGAGCTAGTCTCACAGCTTTGGATCTATCTGCCTGCAGGGAGTCAACCATAGGGTCTCAGCTGCCTTAAATACCATTTGAATCCATCCCAGGCGGGCACTCAGTCCCACAGCAAGCTCTCACTACCTTGAAGTAGATAGCATTCCTGAAGATGAGCTGTAATTTGACTCCTCTTCACTTTTGCTTTTTTTTAACTTAGATGTCCCAAAACAAATCCAGCCCTCTCTTGAGGCAGCCCTTTTTCCACGGTGTTCCCTGGCAGGCATGAGCATCTCTTCCTGAAATGCTTTTTCTTTTCATTGTTTTATGCTGATGGCCCCAAGGTATGAAGCAGGCTCTCTGGCTTACTAAGACCAAGTTAATAGAAGGCCTTCCCAAGAAAGTGCTTAGTCTTGTTGATGATCCAAGGAATCACATAGAGAACCAAGATGAGCGTGTTCTGAATATCATCTCTCATGCCCGTCTCTGGCACTCCACTGATGATATTCCCAAGAGAGAAACCTACTGGTAAGTTTTCCCCAAGTAAGTAAGATTTCCAACTGAGGAATATTGGAGTTAACCCATTGCTATAAATCTTCAAGTCTCTCTTCTTTTTTTTTTTCTCCAAGCCCAGTCATTATGGACAGTCTCATACAGCTGTGTAAATCCCAGATGTTCAAGCACCCTTCTCTGGCCAGACGGATCTGTGCCCAAAACTACTCATTATCCACCACCTGGAATCGAGGTTGGTCATCTCGTATACCCAGAACCCTTGCTGTTTTGTGGGTTTTTTTTCCTTCCAGTCCTCTGCCCTCAGCCCCACCTGCTTCCATCCTTCCTATCCTACCCCTGCTACATTTTTCTTGGGCTCAGACACAACCTTTATAGGGTCTCCCTATGTAGCACTGGCTGGCTGCAAACTTGTGATCTTCCTGTGGCCCCAGTTGACCTGGAACTCGCTATGTAGACCAGGCTGACTTTGAACTCACAGAGATCCACCTGCCTCTGCCTCTCCAGTGTTGGGATTTAAAGGCATGGGGTACCATCCCTGGCCTCTTTTCTGTTTTTTTTTGGTTTTTTTTGGTATTTTTGAGACAGGGTCTTCCTGTAGCCCCAGCTGGCCTAGAACTCACTATGTAGACCAGGCTGGCCTTGAACTCACAGAGATTCACATGCCTCTGCCTCCCTCCCAAGTACTGGGATTAAAGGCATGTGCCACCACGCCTGGCCTCTCTTTTTTTTTGGTCTTTTTGAGACAGGGTATTCCTGTAGCCCCAGCTGTCCTGGAACTCACTGTGTCACTACGTAGACCTTGAACTCACAGAGATCCGCCTGCCTCTGCCTCCCGAGTGTGCTGGGATTAAGGCATGCGGCTTTTTTTTTTTTTTTTTTTAAACCATTTCAAAGACTTTTTTTTTTTTGGTGTTTTGAGACATGGTCTCCCTGTAGCCCCAGCTGGCCTGGAACTCACTTGTAGACCAGGCTGGCCTCGAACTCAGAGATCCGCCTGCCTCTGCCTCCCAAGTGCTGGGATTAAAGGCGTACGCTACACACCCGGCCTTTCAAAGACTATTATTTTTTCAATCATTAACAGCCAACCATATCCATTCAGCACCTGGCAGTATGTTTGGGTGTTTCTAAATGCTGAAGACAAGGAAATAAACCACATCGATCTCTGCCCTCCCACATTCAACAGCTTTCTTCCCCCTTTCACACTTCTGCAGTCTTCTAAGTTCCTGTTCAACAAAGTTGCTAGTGTGGTCTTTCTACAGGGCAAGTCTTTCCATGTGTTCCCCAGTACTGTCTCCCAGGAACTTAGACAATTCATTATGGGATGCAAGGCCATCTATCTCATCCTTCAAGCCTTTTCTTCTCTGCTGCCCCATTCCCCTATCTCTTAATTAGCCATTTGCAGCTTTTTGGTATCCAGCTTCTCCACCTGTGTGTTTTTGCATATGCTGTGTGCTTGGTAGTGCATGCTGATATTTCAGATGAGCGTCAGTAGACACAGGTGTTTCTAAGTGATGGCCTCATGGAGCAAGGAAACCAGCTGTGGAATATCTTGGGCTTTAAGGATATCTCTTTGGTCAGGTTTCCCCAGCTTTCCCCTTTGTATATGGACTTCCTGGCAAAAAGTCAGGAAGAAGTAATGGCACCACTAAGGAAATTAGTGCACCTCATTAATGGAGAGTACTTGTTGGCTCATCATCAAGTATTACCTCTAATTAAACTGCCCCATTTGGAACTGTCACCAGAGGAGGGATGTGGAGGGAATTGAATTAGAAACCACACTAGAGCAATCTATGGGGAGAATCTAAAACCCAAGGTTAGGAGAGGTCTGGGCACATTTGTGTTCCTTCACATTATGTGTGAGAAAATAGGAAATGCTTTAGGAAACTAATCTTGAGGTGCAGTTATCACAGAATTTATCCATCTGCAGATGTAGCATCGTTTTTTATATATCTAGTAAGGGAGGCCACACACTGATTAAATGGCAGTACTGTTGACCAAACCAATTTCTAAACCTATAAGAAAACTAACCCTGATCCTCACACTGAGATTTGATTCTCTGAACCAGGTACCTGCAGAGGAAAGTGTCTGTTCCCAGAGCCCCTCAGATGACTGTGTTCAACAGTGTTTCCAAGCACATTTTATCTGGCGGTGGCACATGGTCTCCCATGGGCATCTCCACACATTCACAGCAGCAGGCTTGCTGGTCTGTCAGCTGTGAGGTTGTTTCCTCTGACCACCTGTACCTCTGTGTAGAATACATACTAATCTAACTTAAATGCGGCTCTCTGGTACAGCTTTTCTTTACTCTGTTTTAAGAACAAGCTGGCCTGGTTGGAGAGATAGTTCAGTAGTAAAGAGTGTTTAACTGCTCTTGTAGAGGACCTAGGTTTTGTTCCCAGCACCCACATCAGATGACTCAGGCTCACAACCAGCTGTAATTTTAGTTTGGGGTTCTGATGCTTTCTGGCCTCCAAGGCATTTGCAAACTTTTGGTGTACATACACTCATTCAGGCACAAATCAATCAACCTTTAAAAAAAAACAACAAAACAAGCTGGCTCTCTGCCTGTGGTCTCAGTGTTTCCCTCTTGCCCTCTGATATCTTGTCACCCTGGTTTGTTTTTCCACAGAGGCACACACTCTGTGCCTTTATATCCTAGTCTTTTTCAGTGCCAGCAGACTGCTACCCAGGGGTGTTACAGCAGAGACAGTTTTTACCCTCTAGGGGACATTTGGCAGTGTCTTGATTGCTGTGACTTGGATGGGTTTGTGGGGGAGGGGAAGTGGAGGTGGAGAGTGATGCGTAGCGGGCAGAGGCCAGGGCTGCTGCTAAACACCTTACGTACACAAGACAGCCCCCCTTCACCAGAGAATTAGCTGATCCCAACTGAATAGTATCAAAGTTGAGAGACCCTGCTATCCAACTTCTGCCCAGTTTTAAGGTTCTGCTTCCTTCAGGAGGCTTCCTAGGCTTTGTGAGGCCATATCTGAATATAACGTGTACTTTTTGCTGTAGCACTTGCTGCTTACAGAGCTCCTTGAGAGAAAAGAGTAGTTCTTAGTCATCTTTGGGTCCAAGGCTTTGAGCTGGTGTTCTGGAAGATCAGGTTAGGGCCAAATGGGCATCCATGGATCAGAAGGCCTTAAGAGTTCATAAGGAAAGGAGGTATGGAGAAGTGTGCTCTAGTTCCTTGTCCTCTCAAGAACTTGTTAAATTTTTTTTTTTGTTTGTTTATGTGTATGAGCATTATGCCTGCATGTGTGTAAGTGTGCCCCTGTCATGCAGTGCTCGCAGAGGCCAGAAAAGGGCATTAGATCCCCTGGAAGTGGAGTTACAAACAATTGTTAGCCTCCATGTGGGTGCTGGGATTCAAACCCAGGTCTTCTGCAAGAGCAGCCAGTGTGCTCTTAACCACTGAGCCGTTTCTCCAGCCCCCCAGGATTAATATTCTAATGCCACATTTTGTGTTTTCTGCTCAGGCTGGTCATCTAGAAAAGCTGTAACAGACTTGGACTTAAAGGTTCATGAGAGATGAGGGCTTCATATTTTGCAGAGCTGAGAAAAGGCTTTAGACCAGGTTAGACTAATCATCTTTCCCCCCCTTTAGAGTCTCTTCTCCTTCAGGTCCGTGGTGCTAGTGGTGCCCGACTGAGTGCCAAGGATCCTCTGCCCTCCATTGCCTCCAGAAAGGAGGTTGAAGCTACCAAGAGTCATGTTCTTGAGACCTTCTATCCCATATCTCCCACCATCGATCTTCAGGAATGTCATGTTTATGATGTGAAAGATGACACAGGTAAGGAGCAGAGCCTTTGGATTACAGAAATAGGGAGCATGCTTTTTTTTAATGGGAAGGATATATTAAAAGTACTGGGTGCTGGTGCCTCACATGCATTGTCTCCTGGAATCTGTGTGGCAGCCTATGCTTGCTAGCTCTTCATTTTCTGCAGTTCATCTTAGGAATCACTTCCTCTCAGTTTCAATCAGGGGCCTTTTATCTGTCCTCCCACTGTCCCTGAGTCACGTTGGTTCTTGACCTGTCTGTGTTTGGATGTGATTGAGGCTCTAGACTGAGTTCACAGGCCATGGCAGACTCTACTCTAGTTCCATCCCTTATTCCGGTCTAGAGCTCAGCACAGTGTGTGCTGAGTGTCCATGTGCTGCAGAGTAGAGCAGCCTGAAGGACGAGGCATGCAGGAAAGCAGGGCTCTCAGCTAGTACTCTTCTCCAGGTTTTTCAGAGCCTGTATCCCCAGCCTTCTTCCTCCTTTTCACTTGTGTTCACTGATTCAGGTCACTTATTCTAGAAGCCCCCAACCCACCAAAGGGT
Source organism: Nannospalax galili (assembly GCF_000622305.1). NCBI lineage: Eukaryota > Metazoa > Chordata > Mammalia > Rodentia > Spalacidae > Nannospalax > Nannospalax galili. Next base: position 2,703,751 of record NW_008338126.1, on the reverse strand, counting down.
TATTCATAGCAATGCTGAAGAAGCTCATGACTTGGTAGTCATGGCTGAGGTGAGCAGGTGCTAAAATGAAGTCACGAGATAGGAGGCAAGTTATTTGTTGCTAATGTTAATTGATTTCTGCTTTCTTCTTAATAACTACCACAGCTTTTAGGTTATCCATCTTTTTTTTAATATTTTATTTATTATTTTTATTTTATGTGTATGAGTGTATTGCCTGCATGTATGTGAGTGCACCCATGTCATACAGTGCTGTGGAGGTCAGAAGAGGGCTTTGGATTCCCCTGGAACTGGAGTTAAAGATGGTTCGTAGCTGCCATGTGGGTGCTGGGAATCGAACCCAGGTCCTCTGCAAGAGCAGTCAGTACTCTTAACCATTGAGCCCTCACTGTCATCTACACTTGAATGAGAGAGAAAGGACGGAGTTAAGATGCCTGTGCAGGAAGCACCTGGTACAATTTTGCAAGTGCTTTCTGTGAAGAGCCAAATAGTAACATTTGACACATTATAGGTTTTACAGACCACCTGTGGCTTCTGTCTCAGCTACAGGTAGACATCCATAAATCTATGAACACAGTGATGCACCAATAGAACCATTTGTGAAAGCAGGCACCAGGCAAGGTACAGCAGTAGGCTGACATCCACTGCCTGAGCTAGAGGGATAGCGGGTGCCTCCTCTGAGTCTGTGCCTACCCTGAGCCGAGGTCAGGAGTACTTTCTGAGGCTCTGTGGCAGGCTGGTGAATTTGTCTCCCTGCCCCTTCTGACTCTTCTCTTGCAGGATTCCGGGAGGGCTATCCTTACCCCTATCCCCACACCTTATATTTCCTGGAAAAGGCCAATTTACGGTCACACCGCTTTCAGCCAGATCAGCTGCGGACCAAGATGCTCCTGTTTGCTTTTGGGAATGCCCTGGCTCAGGCCAGGCTCCTCTATGGGGTATGTGTGTGGAGAAGACCATGAAGCTACTTTCTGTGTGGTTGGTATCCCGCCGTAAAGACTAGTCACAGAAAGAAGGGAGTGAGGTATTTACTTTGGGCTTGACAGGAATCTTAGGGAGATGCATTTCCACTCACCTTGTAGCAACAAGCTAACTTTTGCTTGGGGCTCACTGGACCTGTACTTTACCCAGACACAGTAACCCTTCAGGTATCATTCAAAGCCCTATTTTTCAGGTTATGCCACAGGATCACAGGGAGCTAATCAGTTTGTACTGCCTTCTCCAACAGGAAGTGGTAGAGAAAGGTTTGGAATGAGGCATACCCTACTCTGAAGCTTATTGTCTGTGCTCTTCATACCACCCTGCTCAATAGGGTCAAACCTGGAGCACAGGGCACCGTCAAAAGGCACAGGAAGTGAGGCCATGCAGATGGCTCAGACCTGCTGCCAGCTCAGGGTGGGCTACAGGAACCCAAGATACCACTTATTCGTGGTCCACAGTGTTGAGACAAAGTCCCAAGACCTAGATGGTGTAGAATGGAGTCTGAGTGGTTGTCACAGAGAGCTGTCTCAAGATGGGAAGAAAGACTGGCTGAATGTGTGTCAGGCACTGTTTATGAGTGATGCTGCTGTTCTCCCAGTTCTTGGTTCAAACCTAAGGCCTAAGGTCCTCCTGGGAGTGAGGGAATTCTTACTTGCCATCCATCCTACCTGGTCTAGGCACTGGTAGGGTTGGGGAAGTTTGGTTGGCTGCATGGGTAGGGAGTAGAAGAGACTTTGCCTGTATTGAGCACCTGCTACATCTAGGCATTAATGGACTGTTGACAAGGGTGGTTCTCAAAACACAGTCCTGGAGGAACAACAGGACTTCATCTAGGGGCCTAATGGACATGTGCTTCCTACACCTATTGAATCAGAAGCCCTGGGGATGGGCCCAGCAGTCAGTGTTTAAAAAGCACCTCAGGCGGTGCTTGAGTTTGAAACTGTGCATTAAAATTTGAGGACTACTGACATGGTTTGCTCCTTGTAACAACCGTGTGTGGCATATGTTGTTAACTTCACATTATAGATGGAGAAACAGGCTCATGTAGACTATTTATTTACTTGCTCAAGGTCATACAGCTAAGAACTTGCAAGTGGGCTTTAATATAGCTCAGTGGTAGAGCACCTTTTTAGCATACATGAGTCCCTGGGTTCTATTCCAGTATGGAGAGAAATAAAGTAAAACCAGAGAGATTGGCAGCTGCCAGATCTTTATATACTCTTCTATGCCTGTCCAATCCTTCCCTCACTGTATACTTCCTGAATTATCTGGAAGGTTAGGTAAGTTGCCTGAGACCCCACAGCTAACAAGTGGGGAAGAAAGCATAGATTGATCCATGATCCCTACAGCTTCAAAGGATGTGCTGTGCCCAGTTTGGGCAGGGGGAAGAGGCAGCCACATGCCATGTCCTAGGCCCACAGACTCAGTATAGTCTCTGCCAGCCACTAATTGCCACCCAGTTGGGTAGAAGAGGCAGCCTCCCCACCCTCTCCAGGTACAGATTATTCCTGGGGATGTGAAGTTGAGCAATTATGGGAAGAGCCTCCATGTAAAAGGTAAAATTGCTGAGAAATTTATGTTCTACCTGCAGTTTTATTGATCTGTAGAGGGAGATAAGAGTCAATATAGAATTCTTGGCAAACACTTATAGGTACTTTCCTTTTTATTTATTTCTCATGCAGCTAAGAACAGGTATTTTTAAGGCCAATTGCCCTAGTGTGGCCCACACTGAGGTCTACCATTAGCCAGTCCTGGTGCCAGGCCAGCCCTGGAGGGTCAAGGCAGCAGCATTTTCGCGTTAGGATGCCCTGCTTTCCCAGGCTTGCCTGCTGGATCTTTGGCGAGCAAATAGCAGTCACCAACTGGATTGGTGCAAAGTCTCCAAAGGTAGACTGCGTGATTCATCTAAATAAGGACATTTGAGAATGAAAGAGGTGCTGCTGTCAGATATGCTGGGACGCTAGGTGTAGGCCGGAACAGTAGGATTAAATGACTTAGTGTCTTGGGTTTGATCCTAACTCGTACCTCAGGGTAGCCTTGAACAAACTGACCTTGAAATAAATCTCTCCGAACCTCAGCATCTTTATCTGTGGAGTGAAATGCTTCTAGATTTATGAGAGTAGAGGTGAGTCTCACGTATGAAAAGCAAGCAGGATGCCCAGCACTGAAGTGGGCTTTATTCAATAATTGAAGTGTTTTAGTATCATTACTGTTACTACATGGCTCTAACTGAAAGACCATTGTAAAGGCACTGATTCTGATACGTGGCTGGAGGAGCTCCTCTAGGAATGTGGCCCACTAAGTTGCAATGAGGGTGTGAAGCTGAGATGACTCACTGCAGTGCAGACAGTCCAGTCCTCAGGAGTTCCCAGTGATGCCAGGCCCTGAGGAGCAAGGTGGAAGTGACAGCATGCTCAGTCTATCTCTGCAGCTTCAGACTGGTCAGTTTACCTTGTTGAGTCTGTTCTTCCTGTCAGATGGAGTGAGAACTGAATGATAGATCTGTTCATATCCCAGGTTAGCATTTGATAATGTCATTGCTGTCCCCCTTGTTCTATCTTAACTGTCCTTTAAAAGGAAGCAGTTGGGTGTTTGAACGATGGAATTGGAAGCTGCCTGATACGTCCTATTCCACCCCATTGTTTGTTTACTTGACTGCTTTTCCTCATAGGACACCGCCAAGGTCTTGGAGCAACCCATAGTTGTGCAGAGCGTGGGCTCTGATGGACGTGTCTTCCAGTTTCTAGTATTGCAGTTGAACACCACAGATCTGGCCTCTAGTGAGGGCATCAAGAATTTGGTATGGATGGACTCGGACCAGGTTCTTTACCAGCATTTCTGGTGTCTCCCAGTGATCAAAAAGAAGGTGGTGGTGGTAAGTCCAGCCATCTCCAGCCTAGTGATTACAAGGCCTTGACTCATCTTGTCCTATCCAGAGTGAGCCTTGGGGGTTGAGCATGGTCTGAGAGGAGGGCTCTGGTTCTAAGAATCCAATACACACACCTCCTTGCTTTTCCCTTCAGCTCCTGCTGTGGAGATGGTCCCTGTATTTACTTCCCTGCCCCCATCAGTGAATGGGGCCCCTGTCACAGCACAATCACACTGTTGCCCTGTGGTTATCTGGGTTCATGTTTTTCCTCCACCAAATTGAGCTAGAAGGTGTTCTAGTTAGCTTTCTATTGCTGTGATAAAACATTCTGACCAGAATAATTCAGGGAGAAGAGGGTTTATTTGGCTTACAGCTCACAGTACATTATCAAGAGTAGCCAAGATAGGAGCTCAGGGCAGGAACCTGGAGGCAGGAACTGAAGCACAGATCACAGAGGAACTCTGCTTATTGGCTTACTTCCCTAACCTGTGCTTGACCTTTCTTACACAACCCAGAACCACCTGCCCAGAGGTGGCACAACCCGTAGTGGGTGGGCTGGTCCTTCCCACATCACTCAGTAGTCAAGAAAATGCCTCACAGACATGGCCACAAGCCAATTCGATGGAGGTAGTACCTCACTGAGGTTCCCTCTTCCCACATATGGCAGGTACACAACTGAAGCCATCCAGCACAGCAGACCTATGGACACTACATTCACTGTTTCATTTCACCCATGTGGAGCTCCTCCCGTGGCCCTGCTGTACTTTGGGCTCAGATGAGAGTCCAGCCCACTGTCTGTGCAACGGGCAGCAACCGTGTGTAAACCAGTTGAGGCTAGGATGCCAGGCAGATGCCAGTCTGAGGAGACAAAGCTGGCTCAGGGATGAGAAGGCAGAGCAGAGGTGCTGCTGGATCTGACCAGCTGTACCCCAACAGGGCTCAGGTGCAGACTTGCTCAGTGGAGTTAAGTGGCCTTTGAACTTTATGAACATGTCATTTCTGTAATGACTTCTCCAGCCTGTCAGTGTGCTCTCTCCTTGAAATGCTGTCTGAGTCTGGGCCCTTTTCTTTGGCCCCAGATCCATTGTCTTAGTGCAGTCCCACCAGCCACCTCCTGTCTGTCTGTTGTTAGTGTTGTCTCCTTATGTTTCAAGTCCTGTTTTTCATAGAATATGAATTCAGCAGCAGGCAGGCTATTGGTTTGGTCAGGGCTTCCAGTTAACATTTCCAACTCCATTTCCTACCTCTTTACCCCACCACCATGGATCTGGGCTCGAGCTTTACCCTGGTCCTTCCTGTCCTCAGTTGTATACCTGTGCTAGTGTAAATACTGCTCTCTCAGCTTCTATCCTTTCCTTTTTCTTTCTGGTCCATTCTACTTACCCTTCATGAAAGCCAATGAGGCACGCGCGCGCGCGCACACACGCACACACACACACGAGCCTTTTTGTACTATTTCTGTATTGAGGTCTGTCACCTTTTCTAGTTACTATTTAAATACCTGGTTGGGGGCTGGAGAGATGCTCAACAGTTAAGATCACTTCTTGCTCTTCTGTAACTCCAGTTCCAGGGGATCCAACATCCTCTTCTGGCCTCCATGGGCACCAGGCATGCATGTGGAGCACTTTACACATATTCAGGCAAAACAGTCATGTACATTAAAATAAAAAATTTAAGCACCTGGAAGTTGCTCAAGGATAGGAACAGATTCACATCACTCCTGGACTGCTAGGAGCTCAGGCCCAGCACAGTGAGAGCAGGAATGATACATTAGTGTGGAATGGAAAGAGATTCTTGTCTTTGTGATTACAAGGGACCATCATTTGTTCCTGGTGGTTGGAGAGAGGGGATTTAGGGAGCAAGGCAGTGCCAACAGATGACTTGGCTGATGGGTGCCAGGAGCCCTCAGGATTCTTAGTGCCAACTCCTCAGTGTCCCTCTTGGTCCATGAGAGAGGTGATGTGGGAGAAAGAGATGGTGATTAGCCAGGCACTGAAGGTTTATAGAATAGTAACCTATTTCATTTGCTGTCATTAAACCTGGTAGCAGGATCCTAATGGGCTTTGTTCTTTCCAGGAACCTGTTGGGCCTGTTGACTTCCAGCCAGAGACGTTCAGGAAGTTTTTAGCTCTGCATTTACACGGTGCTGTGTGAGCTGAGGACCTTCTGGGGTCGAGTTCCCCTAACCTCCTGCCCTCTGAAGAGTCTACATCCTGGAAAGGCAGTGCCTGGGCCTGGGGAGCCTCCATATTCTTGGTCTGGTGGTCTTATTGGCAATGAAGAGGCTTTGTGCTGGGTGTGGTGGCACACTCCTTTAATCCCAGCATGTGGGAGGCAGAGGCAGGTGGATCTCTGGGAGATTGAGGCCAGCCTGGTCTATATAGCGAGTTCCAGGTCAGCTGAGGCTACAGGGAGACCCTGTCTCAAAAAGACCGAAAAAAAAAAAAAAAAGTCCATGTGTCTGTGTTGCTTTGGAGCCTGCATTGGTTTGAGGGTGTGGTTGGGGGGCTGTATGTTGCCTATGCCATGGTTTGAGGGTGTGGTTGAGGGGCTGTATGTTGCCTATGCCATGTGCTTCCTTCTCTCCTATGGGTCCTGGGCTAGCTTTGCCTTGGACCCATGTGGCATCTTAGATGAATGCTGAGTTTCAGTCTCTCATCTGAAACTTGAAGCTAATATCACCTTCCTTGGAATTTTTTATGCGTTATTGGGGGTATAGCATATGCCATGGCACACATATGGAGGTGAGAGAACAAGTTTGTGGAGTCAGGTCTCTCCTTCCATCTTTATATGGGTTCTTTGGATCAAACTCAGGTCTTGGCTTTATTTTTGTTTGTTTGCAGTACTGAAGAGTGAACCCAAGACAAAGCAGTGTGCTACCAAGCTACATCCATGCTCCCTTCCTTATTTCGTAAATTTTAGACTAAGAGCCTGTCTTGTTTGCCTCATGGCAGGTGCTCTAAATGTGCACTGACTTTTTACAGAGTTGTTTAAGTTGTACACACATCCCACAGTGACTGTAGAGGCTCTGAATAGAGTACTTGTTGTAGAGCTCTAGTTTTCCTGCTTGGTGGGTTTGGATGACTAGTTCCCTGGATCATCTGGCCTCCAAACAGTGTCAAGTCTTATTTACACAGTGTCACCATTCCCGGTGCCTTGCGCACAACACCTTGACTTATCTTCACATAGCCCTCCAGGGTGGCTGCACAGTAAATGCCACTTCAGTAGGGAAGAGAAATACCGAGTGACTAGTATATGAAAGGCACGGTTCTAAAACCTAAAATGAGAAAACAGAAGGAGAAGACCCAAGTTCCCACAGCTGGTGTTTTGGGTCTGACTAGTATATGAAAGGCACGGTTCTAAAACCTAAAATGAGAAAACAGAAGAAGACCCAAGTTCCCACAGCTGGTGTTTTGGGTTAACTTCCCTAGGACACACCTAGAGACACCTGTGTGTGGATGTTTGGGAAGAAACTAGGCCCAGCGCCTGTGGAGAGCATGGGTGGGAGCAATGGAGAGAAAGGATGGAGCTCAGCTGTTGCGTCTGTGATCACACCTGAGGCCTCAGCAAGCTGGAGCCAGTTCAGTCCTCAGCCTGTCTATAGAAACCTTTGGTTTGTCACAGATCGCTGGGTGACTACCACCTCCCGTCTACCCCAAACCCCCTATAAGATAAGGCCTTGGGTGAGGTGACTCTGTTGGCTGTGAACACTGGGGCCTCAAGCTCCCCACAGGAAGAGCATGAAGAGATCCTGGGGGCAGTGCAGCTCCCAGTCCATCCCACTCCAGCTGTGCGTTTTCCTCTTCATAACTTCCTTTCAGGCTTAGCAGGGTCTGTGGGATTGGGGATGTAGGCAGAAGGGATCACCTGGACAAGCATGTGGAAAATAAAGGAACCTGCTGTGTCAGGTGCCTGGGAATGGGAGGGTGTTTTGGAGGCTGGAGTGGCTTATGACATTGAGCACCAAGTGCCCGGGGCTGCCTATGGGAGGGAGTCTGGCCAAGTGGGGATTGTCTGGTGAGCCTTGTGGCCAGTATTACTCTTTGCTTTCAAGATGAAAATACCTAAGTTGAGGGGGCTGGAGAGATGGCTCAGCAGTTAACAACACTGGGTGTTAACTTGGTCCTCTTGCAGAGGACCCAGGTTCAGTTCTTAGTGTAGTGGCTCATCTGTAGCTCCAGTTCCAGGGGAATCCAGTGCCCTCTTCTGACCTCCAGAGTACACACATAATAATAAAATACTTTTTTTTTTTTTTTTTTGGTCTTTGACACAGGGTCTTCTTGTAGCCACAGCTGGCCTGGAATTCACTATGTAGACCAGGCTGACCTCAAACGTTCAGCGATCTGCCTGCCTCTGCCTCCTGAATACTGGGAATTAAAGGCATGTACTACCACGCCCAGCTAATAATTTTTTTTTAATTTTAATTTTTTAAATATTTTTATTTTATGTATATGAGTGTATTGCCTGCATGTATGTGCGTGCTCCTGTGTCGTGCAATGTGTTGTGCAATGCTGCAGGGTCGGAAGAGGGCTTCGAATTCCCCTGGAACTGGAGTTAAGGATGGTTCTGCCATGTGGGTGCTAGGAATCAAACCTGGGTCCTCTGCAAGAGCAGTCAGTGCTCTCAACCACTGAGCCATCTCTCCAGCCCCATAAAATATTAAAAAAAAAAAAAGTTGAAGATTCAGGGAATAGAGAAAAGTACAAAAAAGTTATTCACACCCAAGGCAACCCCAATCCTTTTCTCAAGGGGCAATCCAGCTGGGAGTCTTGGGGTTCCACCAGCATGGATGCTCTGCCCATTCCTTCCAGCAGCTGCACCAGCAGCTCTAGATAGCCATCCAGGTTGCTTCTGGGTATTAGTTATTACAAAATGCTGCAGCAAACATCCTTGTTCATGTATCTGAGGCTGCTTTTGCCAGTGTAGCCATTGGGTAAATTGCTGGCAGTGGAACTGCTGAGTCAAAGGGATTGTTTTTTCAACTGGTAGAAGCACAGAGGATGCGTTGGCAGGATGACAGTGAGGAGTCCAGCTGGAGGCTACTGCGGTAATCCTCGGGATTGGCGGTGATGGCTGGAAGCCTAGGGAGGCCTGAGTCCCTTGGGGACTGGCTTAGCTGCTGAAGAGGGTGACGGAAACTCAGCCCGAGTGAGGAGTTGGAGGCTGAGTAAGCACAGTCAGCCCCATGACCTTGCAGCTTGAGGCCTGGGGATGACTCTGGACATGCCAGTTACTACATGGCTGGCAGCCTGTGTTCCTCCTAGTCCCAGCAGGAGGACTACTTGTCCGTTAGCCATGGTGCTCTGTGCGTGGAGCCCACAGCACACAGTTCAGCACAAGAGCGGCTGCTGTGTAGTGGAGTAGCAGTGATGGGTATCATCTCCCTACAAAGGTGGGAAACTGAGGCTCTGGGACTCATACAATGTACTATGAAGAGCTAGGAAATTCATAGGTGGTGACAACTGCCACCTTCACAGAGGGAAACTTTTCCCCAACTCCTCTGTGCTTAGTCACTTTGTGTCTTCTCACTTTGCATTCCTTATGGAATGACATTAAGTCCATGTGGCTCAGAGCCTGACAGGTACCCAGCCACCCAGCCTGAGTCTGGGTTAAGGAAGAAATGCTGAGTGGGGAAGGAGAAGGGGAGGGAAGCAGGGTCACACTAGGCATGAAACACCCACTCTAGGGACCTCTAAGCAGCAAACTTGGAGCCAAAATGACATTCCCATAGTGAACCTGAATGTGAGCATATTTGTCATGGTGTCATAGATTTAAGTGCCTGATCCATTAAAAAGCTCACTTGTGCTAAGAGTGATGATACACACCTGTAATCTCAGCACTCAGGAGGTGAAAGCAGGAGGGTCATAAATTCAAAGTCATCTTTGACTACACTGGGAGTTCCAGGCCAGCCGGGGCTACATGAGACCCTTCCTCAAAAATATTTTAAAAACTGAAGGGAAAGCTGGGTGTGGTGGCGCACGCCTTTCATCCCAGCACCCGGGAGGCAGAGGCTGGCAGATCTCTGTGAGTTCAAGGCCAGCCTGGTCTACATAGTGAGTTCCAGGTCAGCTGGGGCTATAGGAGAGCCCCCCCCCCAAAAAAAATGAAGAGAGGGAGGAAGGAGGCTGGCTCAGTTCATCCCTGTAGACCCCAGTCTGGAGGGAAGTCTAGTTTGGGAGACCTTTCCCCACAGACCTGTGTATCTAGCTGCCCTCAGGGCATCAGCCTCTGCAGAGTGAAGAGGACCAAGCCCCCTTTCAGAATCTGTCACTTTTGGATCAGGTGGGCTGCACCTGACCAGAAGGCTTCCTTCAGATGGGTTTCATGCTTACGTGAGTGCTGAAGGCTACTCTGGTAACAGGGACCGTCTCCCCACATTTGGTAACCTCTAGTGACATGTATTTATGTTCAGTCAGTGCTGTAGTGGATGCTCCTTCCCTTGTATGACACGTTGCCAGCTACTTGATCCACTCTCCTAGGAGTTCATTGTGTGCCCAGTTGTACCAGGCTTGATGCAAGGCCATGGATATTGAGTGAACAAAGCAGGTCCTGCAGCCACAGTATGTGCATTCCTATGTGGGGGGAGGCAAGAAGTGAAGACCCACATGCCAGAGTGACAGAAGCAAGGGGTCTTAGATGGGGTTCCTTCAAAACAGGCTCTGAGATGAGGAATTGGGGCTGCATGTTCATTGGAATGTTGTCTGTGAGAAGGGCACTGTCAGAGGGGAAACCTGGTGCCTCGGTTGGCCCTATGGAGAGCTCTGGAACCATGATGGCCCTCCAAAAGTGTCCCACATTGCGGCAAGGTAGTGTGGAGCATGGCCCACATCACTCACTGGCTACTGCCCGAGGAGGAGGTGAAACCTTACCTTACGGTAGGCATCCCCCAGGAGGGACACACTTGTGAGCGATCAGCAGGTAGGGTAGTGGTAGCCCTGCCCTCCCAGAGCCAGGGAGGCTACCATGGGTGACTGGCTCTGTGAGACAATGACACTCGGGCAGAGGCCTGGAGAGTGTGGCAGGCCAGGAAGACACTTGGGGACAGTGTGGTGGCTCTGAACTGGGTATGGACTGAACACCTCGTGTGCAGAACCACTGGCCCTCATCATAGCATTTGCAGAACTACATCTGGGTATTTTTGCCAAAAGAGGACATCACAGGGCAGTCAAGCCTATGGAGACCACTTTTAGAGGTGGCAATTCAGCTCAAAGCAGGAAGGGGCCTTTCTGAGGTCAGAGTGAGGTGGTCCTAACTCCAGCCCCACCCCTGGGATGGGACTGTGTATCTTTGCCACCCACCAGGGTCCCAGGAATCAACCCCCCTTAAACATACACCACCCTTCCCCAGCTGACTTTTGAACTTCCACACAGGGAACACCCGCCACACACCCTTTTCTTTCTCAGGTATACTGGTGGCTGTGTTCTCAGGAGGTAATGCCATCCTGTAGCTTTGGCTCCAGGGCCCCAGTTCTGCTTTCTGGACTGTACACATCTCCTCCCAGCAGGGGGCTTCCTAAAGAGATAAGAGGTGGGAGATGATGGACCACGGATAGCCTGGTTTCTCTTTCCAACCTGCTTCTCAGTTCACAGATCTCAACTGGGTTCTGAGTACAGTAGATAGAGCAAGGCTAGCACCTTCTGTCTGGGACACTCTGCCACTAGAGATCATGTCTCATGCCAGCTACCTCAGACCACATTCTTCAGACCCATCCAATGAGTGGGCTTGCTGCTGAGGGCAGGACCTCCATCTCAGACCAGTTTGTGCCAAGCAACATGCCCCTTCAGTACACATATATATCCCCAGCTAGACCAGTGAGAAGATGCAAGAATGTTAGGATTGGGGACTGGGTCCTGAGGTTCCCCACTATAGATCTCCCCTGGTATAGTCCAAGCATTCACCCTATCTTGAGCTAGTCTCCCTTGGATCTGCCTCAGCAGGTATCCACAAGGGCAACTTTTTACCCATACTGAAGGCCCTGCCCACATGGGACAGCATGGGGGACAGGTGCTCTATGCATATTCAAGGGGTTGCTGACTACACAGCAACTTCCAGTTACTCCATGAATGCCAAGAACCTGCCGGGAGTTAAGTATGATTCTGCACAATATGAATCTGGGGACAGAGACAACTCAGGCATGGTCTGTAGCTTTGAGAAGGCAGGCATTGAATCATCAGCACAGGGCCCTGGGGACTCAGTTACCACAGCTGAGTAGCTTCCTCATGGATGGTGAGGGCTTTTGGACTGGGTTCTAGGGGACAGATAGGAGGGCGCAGTGAGAACCAAGGTCTAGGTGGCAAACAGAATCATACATGGTTGGAATACCAAGTGCTGGCGGGTGAGATGAGGCAGGAGAGGCTATGGGGACAGCTTACAGTCTGCCGGATGCCATAAACATGGATTTGGTCTAAGTCATGGATCCCCATAGCTCCACCCTCACCTCCTTTGCTTATTCTTCTGGTTTCTGATCACTGGGAGCCTCATCTCCATTTATTCTCCAGATGACCTGCCTCTGGCCAACCTAAATGTCAGTTACTTCCCCAAGGTGCCTTGCAACACAGGTGTTTGCTGCCTATACAGCTGACTCGATTTAACCCACCTAAGCAGGTCTCCCTGCCACCTGCCTGGCCCCATCCTTCCAGGCCTGCTTTGTTCAGTAGGCAGGCGTCACCACACAGTGATGAGTGAATCCAGTAAGTGAAGAGGCTCAGAAGGGTAACAGGAGGTGACTGAATGTCTAGACTCCAGCTGCTGGGGACGGGGATCCACAGCTCGGGAATGGACAGGAGGAAGCCCAAGCTGTCTTTAGTATCCTCCCTTCTTCCTTGCCTAGCTTACAGCTAAGCCCTGGAGAGCCACACAGATCTGGAAATCAGATGGCTCAGCTCCAACTGAATCAGGACCAGAGTGGTCAGGGAGACTGTGGGGCTATCTAGGGCCCAGCCTCCTGGGATTAGCCAAGACTTGGAGCAGCCTCCCTGCCCCATTCATTGACAGAAGGTCTGGGCCAGGTCTTCAGGTGATAGCCAGCCCACAGAGTCTGCTATTCCACTTCTGGCTCTCTGGATCTAAGTTTCACGGAAGAATGGCCAGAGGGGAGGGGACACTGTCTCCAGCCATGTCAGCTACCTCAGAGAGTCAGGTGCATGTGAACAGTGAGGACCAGCAAAGCAGAGGTGGCTGCGGGGCTTCAGCTGGGGGAGCCTTTGGCTCGGCTCCTACACCCCTGCCTGAGCTGAAGTCCTCTCTCTACCATCAGGAGCTCATGGTGCTGCTCAGGACAGTGCTCTGGCCTGGCTTTCACACCTTGGTCTGACCTGAGTAACAACACTCTAGTGAATAAGGATCAGTGCTTTCCTCAAAGACTAGGCCTTGAGTGGCCATCTGCGCTGGGACGGCAACTGTGGGGGTTGCTCAGGGGCTTGTAGACTGCTGAAAAGCATGCTGTGTGTGGGACTGGAGAGATGGCTCAGTGGTTAAGAGCACCCGCTGCTTTTGCAGAAGTTCTAAATGCTACATGGTAGCTAACCACCAATTCCATGCCCTCTTCTGACCTCCATGGGCACTGCATAACACAAGTATACTTACACACATACAGACAATACATGCATACACATAAAATAAAAATATAGGGGCTGTAGAGATGGCTCAGTAGTTAAGAGCACTGGCTGATCTCAAGGACCTGGTTTGGTTCCCAGCACCCACATGGCAGCTAACAACTATCTGTAACTCCAGTTTTAGGGGATCTGGCTTCTGTGGGCACTGCAGACATATGATGCAGAGACATATATGCAGGTATTTATACAAATAAAACTTAAAAAAATTTTTATGTGTATGCATAAAATACCTGCATACAGGTAAGTGCACCTGTGTCATACAATGCCCCAGGAGGTCAGAAGAGGCTGTTGGATCCCCTGGGACTGGAGTTACGGACAGTTGTTAGCTGCCATGTGGGTGCTGGGATTCGAACCTGGGTCTTCTGCAAGAACAACCAGTGTTCTTAACCGCTGAGCTTTTTCTCCAGCCCCATAAAATATATATTTTTGGTCTTTTTTTGAGACAGGGCCTCCCAGTAGTCCCAGTTGGCCTGGAACTATGTAGACCAGGCTGGCCTTGAACTCACAGAGATCCACCAGCCTCTGTCTCCTGAGTGCTGGGATTAAAAGCGTGAGCCACCATGCCCAGCTATTTTTCAAAAAAGAATGCTGTGTGGTCACCTCCTACCCCTATACCAGGCAGAGGTAGAAGCCAAGATACCTGGGTCCTCTTCCATACTGTAACCCCTGCACAGCTCCTATCTGGGAACACAAATTGGGCAAGGGTGTGAGTGCACACTCCGCCTTCCAAGTACAGCATGTGCCTGGCTGGTATGCAAAGTGTCTCTTTAGAGCTGCCCCAGCCTTCATCACCCATGGGTCCTAGAGGGTGCATCCCCAATAGTTAGAAACGGTGCTGAGAAAAGCCTAGGACAATTCTAGAACCTTCTAGTTACTCTCCAGCCACCATTTGTGCCCTTCCGAGTATGAGTTAAGAACCACTAATGAATACACACTACTCACATTCCATGTGAGACACTGTTAGTCTATGCTCTCCACCCCATTTCCTAGACTGAGAGCATCACAAACTAACCTGCCGATGGCCACATAGCAAGTAGTAACAAAGGCAAGACTCCAGCCAGGTGAACTGCAATCTGATCCCAAAATCTTTATAAAGGCAGACTGAGTGCTCTTTGCTCAAGCACTGGTCATCCCCCACCCCTACATACAGGCTGGGAGAGGTACCCAGTGTTTCAGCTTTATTTTGTAAACATTGACAATCACTGTCCCTCTCACCCTAGCCCCTAGCATTTCTTGCCTACCCAACAGCTGGAATGGCTTTCCCTACATCCTATCGAGCCCCTCTGTAAGCTAAAATTCAGGTCTGCCCGGGCCATTTTAAAGTCCTTTGAGGGCTTCCCCTTGCCTTGGAGGTAAAACAAAAAATGAACCTTTTAGTGGCCTAGCACCTAAAGAACTTGTCATCCCTGCAGCCCCAGACACTAGGCACTTTGGGACCCCAGAGGCAGGGTGTGGCTGCAGTGACAGGGCCACCTTGACCACCTCACTTGCAGCAGTGTCCTCAGGGGCCAGGCATAGAACTACCAGTGTCACCTACCACCTTGTGTCACCTTCTATTCACAATCAGTATCATCAGCCCTAACCCACATTTCCCCCAAATATGTCAGGAAGGGCTGCGGAAAAAAGATGTCCCTTTAATAAAACGTTATCAACATATATCGTACACAAACTACAATGTATCATAATTACTTTTTTTTTCCCTCTCATAATTCAGAACCAGACTACAAGGTAAGAAAAAACACAGAAACAGCTACAATGTTCCCAAGAATCCGCACAAGGTCTTTTTTCAGGCAGATGGTATCTCACATAATATGATATACATGGGTCAGAAAGGGGAGGTAAGAAAACAAAGACCAGCTACAGGGGTGGGTGGGGCGGCGAGGAAGGGTGGAAATGTACAAAGAATTCGGTGTCTTCCAGGGCAAGACACAAAGGTTGCCATGGGGGCGAGGCCAGGGCGGCTACCAGTCACCCCTCCTAGGAGGGGCCAGGCTCCACCATCGGGTTTGTAGTTTTTGAAAATAAAAACAGGACCGAAAACAGCGTCTGTTTGGTTGCTGGTGCTCCCCCACCCCCACAGCGATGCTGAAGTCTGTCCATCCAGTTCCAGGCAAACACAGCAATTCTGAACAACAGCCCGTCTTTGAAAAAGGACGAACAAAGAGGAAAAAAGAAAATCACAACTTCAGCCCACCCTACCCATGCGCACGATGGGAGTGAGGACTGTGGGGAACAGAATATGGAGGTCAGTTCCATGTCTCAGGGCGCAGCCATCCTGTTGGGTCCTCTGCTACGGGGCTTGGGCTACCACCCAGCGGGCAGGATTCTTGCTGGGAGGCAGTGGGTCCTGGCAGAGGAGGGGCTGGAGGCCCAGTGGCTAGGCAGGAGAGGTCCTGAGAGAGGCAGCAGTCCTGGAACAGTGCGTGCACCGGGTCACAGCGATGGTCTCCACTGGGCTGCGGCTGCTCAGGTGCTCTGGGCCCTCTGGCCACAAGGATGGGGCAGGGGTTCAGAGTAGAGCAGGTGCCTGCCCCTCCTTGCCCAGTGAACAACCCCAAAGGCCCATGTGGAAAAGGCTGACTTTGTCCCTTTCTTTCTCAAACAGCTTTTGAGAGAAACCACCAATTGTAAACTGTCCAGTTTATTATTTTTAGATGGCTACATCAGTGTGACATCACACACCTAGACTAGCTTTCCTGGTGGCCGGGCTTGAGGACAGACAGCAGGCCTTGCAGGTTCTTCCCTTTTTGGGGGGGCCTTTTTTCTTTTTCCTTTTTTTTTTTTTAATCCTTTTTCCTTTTTTTTTTTAATTTATTTTTTTAAAGAAAGCAAAGAGGTTGACTGGGGTGGGGCAAGGGCTTGCTAGAAGCTTCCATTAAAAAAAAAAAATTCCCCCCAAAGAAACCCCCCTGAAAACAAATTTAAAAATCCCAGCAACGGTAAAACCCAAACGAAAAAACAAAACAACCAAAAAGTGTCACGTACAGAAAGGTCCTTTAGGGCAGGGGTGCGGGTGGGATTTTTCTGGTCATTGCCTCGAAATACATTTTTTAGTTTTGTCCTTCATGTTTTATGGGATAAAAAGTTTGGCCTTTTTATTGCATGAAACTAAAATCGGGAAAGGAGGGGGAGTGGATGGGAGGGGTGGAGGGGAGCAGGAGACACCCTCCCCCAGCTCCTGGTATTGACACCTCACTTCTTCTTGCATAATTTCTGGTATCTTCGGCCTGCAATGCAGTCTCAGCGTCTTGGAGAGGGGTCACACACTCATCGTCATGCTTGGAGAATACTGCAAGGGAGAAGCAGGGTGGGGGATGGTTGTGAGGTGCCAAGGGGAGACCACGGACTTGCCAAGGTGCCCACAGCCTGCTGAAAGCTTGGTGCACAGCACTGGACAGGGCTAAGTTGGGGGTACACAATGGGAAGGGCTAGGGTAAAAATGAGGCAGAAGTTAGGTGCCACCTTAGAGACCAGTCTCTGTCTTTTGCCTGGAATACTGGGCAGCCCATATGGCTTCCAGTTCTTTCCCCTTGGAGTCAGCCCTTCTGGGAAACCGAGACAGCAGGGAGCTGGTTAGTGAGCCAGAGTTGCCACAGGGTGCCTTGGGCTGGGGAGGATAGTCTAGAGTTTTCAAAAGCTGCTTTCTTCAACGAGTGTGGACATAGAGGCCCACTGCAGAAAGCAGACGGCTGCCCCTGTACACTGAGGCTCCAGGAAATCCCTGGCTGCATGAAGCAAATTCATGAGGCAGTGCTGGCCCGACTCAACCCAGGGCTTTCCCAGCCATTTCAGCACAGGCATCGAGCCTTCATGTATCCCCACCAGAAGGACGGACCACAGGAAAGGGGTAGTAGTTGGGGCTCTGCACTTGGGTAGAAGATAACAGAGGTGAAAAGCAATGCATAGGGAGGCCACAGCCACAGGGCCCACAGCTTGCTGCAGTTCCCAGGCCTAAGGGAACTGTGGGGATCCAGGGACTGGAAGAGTGCAGGGGCTTACATTGTCATTCTGGAAGGAGTGAAGGAAGTTCCCTCCTAGCTCGCCATCATCTCGAGGGGTGCCTGGAGGATTGCTAATGCCACTTATGTTGTTAGGAGAATTCTGTAGAAAGAGAAGGAGAGGTGCATCCAGGTTCCCAACAAATTGACCTCATGGATGAG
Source organism: Nannospalax galili (assembly GCF_000622305.1). Lineage (NCBI taxonomy): Eukaryota > Metazoa > Chordata > Mammalia > Rodentia > Spalacidae > Nannospalax > Nannospalax galili. The sequence goes on along the minus strand of NW_008338126.1, from coordinate 2,686,130 downwards.
GAGGTATGGAGGGAGGGGACCACAGTACACTTACTTTTGGAAGTCCATCTATGTCACCTGATCCTGGAAGGAAAGGAGAATCCAATTTAGGGAGTGTTGTTTTTTTTGGGGAGCAGGTGGTTATTTTGGGGGTATATGCATGATGTGTGGGGGTCAGAGGGTAATATGTGAGGCATTTTCCTTAATTGCTCTTTTTTTTTTTGAGACAGGGTTTCAATATGTAGCTCCGGTTGGCCTTGAATTCACTATGTAGACCAGGCTAACTTGGATTTCACGGAAGTCCATCCACCTGTGCCTCCAGAATGCTGGCATCAAAGGCATGTGCCATCATGCCCAGCTCCATTTTACTGAGATAGGGGTTTTCATTGAACCTGGAGCTCCCTGATTCATCTAGACTGCTTGGCAGTAAGCCCCAGAGATCCTCCTGTCTCTTATCTCCCCAGTGCTGGGATTCTACGTGTGTCTCTGCCTGGCTTTTATGTGGGTGCTGGGTATTCAAACATAGGTCTTCCTGCTTGCAAAGCAAGCACTGCACTTTGACTAACTGAGCTAACCCATGAGTCGTGTGTGTGCGCGCGCACGCCTGCAGTTTCCCTCAGGAACTGCAGTTTCAGGAGGTTGTGAGCAGACCAACATGTGAGTGCTGGGAGCCAAACTTGGGCCCTCTATAAGAGGGCGGTAAGCACTCTTATCGGCTTTGACATCTCTAGCACCCCCACCCCCACCCCCCCAACAGAATCTTCCTATGCAACGTGGCTTAGCATCCCAAGTGCTAAGAGTAAAGGCTTGTGCTACTATGCCCAGCTGCTGTTTCTTTCTGTACTGAGGATTGAACCCAAGGCCTCACGTATACCAGTCAAGGGTTCTAACACTGAACAACATCTCTCATTCTTCTATACTTCATTTTGAAACAAGGGCTCACTAAGTAGCCCAGGCTAGCCTTGAACTTGTTTGTAACCCTCCTGTCTCAGCTTTTGGAGTGCTGGTATTACAGTAGGTACATACCACCATGCCTGGTCTAATTCAATTTCTTGCTCACTTTTCCCTGGGAGGGGGTGGGGGTGGGTCTCTCCAACCTCTGAGGATCCCTTTCTCCCTGCTCCTTGGGCCCAAGATCTCTTCTACCCAATTTCATATTATTTCAGTGCAGTGAATTCCCTGTGGGAAGCAGCTTTCTCTCAGGCTGTTCCTATGTGCCTAGTCGAGGCCAAGGCAGTCCCAGGCCCAGGTGACTCAAGAAGTGAGGCAGAGCAGCCTGCTAGGGCAAGTGAAGCTGAGCACATGCCATCTTACCTAATGATCCGTTCATGTGGTGTGGCTCCATGCCGCCCATGCCTCCCATTGGGCCGTCCGAGCCAGGACCCATAGGGAACTGTGGGAGAAGCAGAGTGGTCAGGGGATACAGGGCCCCAACTGCCTAGAAATGTCACTCAGGGCACTCCAGACTGGTGGGTTACTTTGTGCCTGCTCAGGCACTGGGTATCCAGAACAGGTTCCTTCCCTTGGCCCTTGGGGGCTACAGGGTAGAGGGTTATGTACCAGACAAGCAAACAAACTCAGAAAGGGAAAGGAACCTGTTCAAGGCCAAGAGCTCCATACACAGCCAGCATTCCAGTTTCTTGGGTTCCTTCACAGGGTTTAATCTACCCCTGGGCAGGTGCCTGGTTCACCAGCCAGTGCACACACAGTGTCCAACTATCCAGACTACAGATCAAAATGATTCAAGCTTGGCCACCTGCATTTTACAAGTGAGGAAATTAAAGCTGAGCATAAGAGGTGCTTTGCACAGTCTCCCAGGGCAGAGGCAGAGCTGTGAATGGAGCAGGACAGCCTGTTATAGGGCTGTCCCTGGTGGTATCCTCCAAACTCCTCCTATGACATCAGGAAATTCCAGGGTAGGAAAAAGGCGCAGTGGAAGGGGTCACTCCTGAGACACCCACACTGAAGTCATGATAGACAGAGCTGGCTCGGAGAAGAAATCCACTCCACCCCATCCTCAGACTGTTTGCCACTGTCAAGACCACCTCAGAAAGGAAGCAATAGATGGCTGTATCTCACAGCCTTGAGTCATATGGCTGGGAGGGATGGAGAGGATAGCTGGGCACAGGACTGAGGGGCGGAGTTTCAAAGATAGTTTAAGGCACAGCTGCAGCTCACGATGGAAGTGGGGAAAACTGTATGGAGGCAGAGCATCAGCACAAATGATAGAATCTGGGCTTGCAGAGCAGGACCCAGAAGCCATTCCAGAAATGCTGTGTGAGCAAGAGGCCATATAGGTGGTGGGAACCAGGGTGGAGAACAGTGTTCAGGGCCAAGGCCCATACCACCAGCAGGGTAAGGCTGGGTATTAGGTGCTTCCCCATAGGAGTACAGCACCTCTGTCATCTATCCAGGCACATTTTGCTATGTGGCAGCACATTTCATGCTAATTAGTCCACCTTATTAGGATCCCAGGACACAGACCAAAGTACCCAACACAACATAATATATGCATATACAAATGTTACTACTTCAACAAATATGTCACTATTCTAACATAAATGTGACCAACATAGAAAAATCAGTTTTTTGTTTTGTTTTTGAGACAGGGTCTTCTATGTAGCCCTGGCTAGCTGGAACTTGCTATGTGGAACATTGCTTTCCCAAGTGCTGGTTAAAAACACGTACCAGCCAGGTGTGGTGGCGCATGCCTTTAATCACAGCACCTGGGAGGCAGAGGCTAGCGGATCTCTGTGAGTTCAAGGCCATCTCTGTGAGTTCAAGGCCAGACTGGTCTACATAGTGAGTTCTAGGCCAGCTGGGGCTATAGGGAGACCCTGGCTCAAAAAGACAATAAAACAAAATAAAATAAGAACATGTACCACCAACCCCAAATCAGTTACTTTTGAAATTAAATGTTATGTATTTTGTGTATTATTTAAATAGCTTGAAACAGAATTCACATATCATACAACTGACCCATTCAAAAGATACAATTCAGTGTGGATTTCAATGTATTTATATATCATCATGCCCAGCCCCAAATCAGTTTTTTTTTTTTTTTTTTGTCTTTTTGAGACAGGGTCTCCCTGTAGCCTCAGCTGGCCTGGAACTCACTATGTAGACCAGGCTGGCCTTGAACTCCGCTTGCCTCTGCCTCCTGAGGCATGACCCACCACGCCTGGCTGATTAAAGTTCTTTTTCAGTTTTAACTTTCTTTTCTTCTTTTCTCCCCTTGAGATGACCCCATCACTATGTTGCCCTGGTTGGTCTTGAACTCCCGGGTTCAAGCCATCTTCTTGCCTCAGACTCCAGAGCAATTAGGTCTATAGGCATGCACCCTGTTTAACTTGAAAAGATTATTTTATTATTATTATTATTATTATTATTATTATTATTTTTGATTACATGCATATAGAGGTGGAGGTCAGAGGATAACTTGCAGGAGTTGGTTCTCTCTTTCCATCATATACGTACCAAGGATCAAACTCAGGTTATCAGACTTGCCTTTACCATCTCGCTGACCCTAGAAATCCTTTTTTAATAATCAGTCAGAAAGCTTTTGGTGAAAGGATTGCCAGACTTACATTTTATAAGTCTCCCTGTAGTCCCAGCTGTCCTGGAACTCACTATGTAGACCAGGCTGGCCTTGAACTCACAAAGACCTGAAGTGCTGGGACTAAGGGTGTGCGCCACCATGCCTGGCCAATTATTTTATTATTTTTAGTATTTTATTCATGCTTTTATTCTATGTGTACTAGTGCATTGCCTGCATGTATGTAAGTTAGAAGAGGGTTAGAAGAGGGTGTGGGACTAAAGTCATAAACAGTTGTTAGCACCATGTGAGTGCTGAGAATCAAACCTGGGTCCTCTGCAAGAGCAGCCAGTGCATTTAAATGCTGTGCCATCTCTCTAGTCCATATTTTATTATTCCTAATTATGTGTATGTGTGTGTCTGTGTGTGGGCAAGTATACTTGAGTGCTGGTGCCCATGAAGGCCAGCAGTGTTGGATCCCTAGAGCTGGATTTATAGGTGGTTGTGAGCTGCCTGATGTGCATGATAGGAATCACACTCCAGTCCTCTGCAAGAGCAGTATGTGCTCTTAACCGCGGAGCTATCTCTCCAGCCCTGTTTAACTTTTTTTTTTTAAATTTTATTTATTATTTTTATTTTACGTGTATGCATGTATTGCCTGCATGTAGGTAAGTGCACCCATGTCCTGCAATACCCACAGAGGTCAGAAGAGGCTGTGAGATCCCCTGGGACTGGCGTTACAGTTGTTAGCTGCCATGTGGGTGCGGGGGTTCAAACCCGGGTCTTCTGCAAGAACAACCAGTGTTCTTAACCGCTGAGCCATCTCTTCAGCCCCGTTTAACTTTCTTAACGGTGCCCTTTTAAATTTGCCTTTTTCTTTTGCTGTTTGTGCTTCTTTTGGTGCTGTACCTGTGGAGCTTCAATGAGCCAGGTCATAAAGCTTTTCCTCCCACGTTGTTTCTAAATGTTTTGTAGTTTTTCCCCAAAATGTAGGTCTCAGATCTACTGTGAGCTAATTAGCGTGCATGTATGTGGGTGGGTGTGATCGCACCTGCACATGGAGGCAAGAGGTCGATACTGAGTGCCTCCTCAGTTCCTCACCTTATTTTTTGAGACAGGTTCTTTCATTAAGTTTGGAGCTCACCTTTCCAGCTAAACTGGCTGACCAGTGAGCTCTGGGGTCCTCTGAGTTTCTACTTTCCCAGTGCTGAGATTACATATACATGCACTGTGTTCAGCTTTTCTTTTTTTAACGTGAGTTCTGGGAGACTGAGCTTGGTTCTCATGCTTTCATAGCAAATTTCTGTGTGCTGCTGTGAGGAACGAGGTCACCTCATTTGCTTGCTTGTGGATGTCCACTTGTCCCAGCTCTACTTCTTGTCTATACTGGTTACTTTTCTAATATGGAAATGCCATCACTTGCTGGGTATGATGGCACAGGCCTTTAGTCCCAGCACTTGGGAGGCAGAGGCAGTGGATCTCTATGAGTTGGAGGCCGGCCTGGTCTACATAGAGAGTTCCAAGCCAGCCAGGGATACAGGGAGCCCTGTCTCAAAAACAAAACAAACAAAACTAAACAAAACAAAATGCCATTAGTAAACAAAACAATAGGACCAGTTAACACCAGCAATTAGTTGGCAGTCTGGTTACAGAAATGAGGCCTGTGAGGAAACTGTAACCTTCAGTGCTTCTGTCCTGACACGGAGTTTAATCTTTCTTCTGTCCCAGGCTTCAGCAGAGGTTTTTTTCCTACTTCCCCAACTTCTGAATTGCCTGTAACCACTGGGACATCTTTCTTCATAACACTGAGGTAAAACGAACACAGTAGTCAAGGTAGCATTCTTCTGACTCTCTGTCCTAAGTCCACTTTACATTGCATCGGCTCAGCATAGCACTGGGCAGTCTTCTCTGCAACACAGTCCATGTAGGGAACTTACAGCTTTACTTACTAGCCTGGGATATGGACTTTTAAGAATGACTTGCAGCACCTCAGCATGTGCATTAACTCATGTCTAAAGGCTGGCTTTGACCAGCTCTCTGTCAGTCAAGGGCCTTTGCATTGTCAAGGTCATTAGACCAGTCATTCCTGACTATGATATCCAGCATTCCCAAACCTAGCTAGCACACACACACAGGACAGAAGTCACGCTCAATTAAACCACCGTTTCTAAGGAAAAATGGTGGTTGAGCACAGAGGAAATTGAACTTGTGATCCAAGTTGGATTCCATGTAAGTTAGTTTTAATAAAGAAATTGAGAGTCCTGTTTAACTTGGCTGCCCTTTATCATGACATTTTCTGATTTCTTTCAAGCAATCTCATTTCTTAAAAACCCGAGTCATTATTTCTGTGGTATGAGGCTTAGCTGTAGCCTCCACACAACACTGAGCATCCAGAAGAGGCTGGCTTAGACCCCCTAGGCTTCTCAGGGCCTTGTGAAAGATGCTTGCACACCTACTTCTCTTTTTATTGTAATCCCTAGCCCAGTTTTCTTCCAACAGATTTCCAAACCAGACGTGGACCACCTTTTTGTCTCAGGCATTTTGTTTTTCTTTCGGATGACTGATCATGTGGCTTTTTTCCCCCTTTCTGTCTTTTTGAGACAGGGTCTCCCCGGAGCCCCAGCTGGAATGGAGCTCATTATGTAGACCAGGCTGGCCGCGAACTCACAGCGATCTGCCTGCCTCTGCCTTCTGAGTGCTGGGATTGCCCTTTGATTTTGTGGCTTTTTGAGACAGGATTCCCATAATGTAGCCCTGGCTTATCTAAAACTTGCTATGTAGTCTAGCTGGCCTGGAACTCATAGCAATCCTCTGCCTCTGCAGTGCTGGGACTGTAGGTGTGAGGCACCATGGTGGCTTGACTCACACTTTTAACTATGAGTTTTGTTTTTTTTAAAAAAATTTTACTATTTTTATTTTATAGGTATGAGTGTATTGCCCGCATGTATGTGAGTGGACCCGTGCGGAGGTCAGAAGAGAGCTTTGGATTCCCCTGGAACTGGAGTTAAGGACGGTTCGTAGCTGCCATGTGGGTGCTGGGAATTGAACCCAGGTCCTCTGTAAGAGCAGTCAGTGCTCTTAACCACTAAGCCATCTCTCCAGCCCCTAACTAGGAGTTTTGTTGGTTTTTTTTAAAAGTTTTTTTTTTTTTTTTTTTTGGCCTTTTGAGACAGGGTCTCTCCCTGTTGTCCCAGCTGACCTGAACTTACTATGTAGACCAGGCTGGCCTTGAACTCACAGAGATCTGCCTGCCTCTGCAACAATTGAGTTTTTAAAGTCAACATTTCATTCTTGTCTGTGGTTATCCCAATGGTAGTCTTTTTACAGGCACGTATCTGAGGTGCTCTTCATTTCTAGGAGGTAAAAATTTTCATGAAGTTGTTCTACAAAGTGATAAAGTAAACCTAACTTTCACCGTAAGAGGTTGCTGCAAGGTGTGTGAGATGTTTTCATTTCACTGGCAATGAACTTGCCAAGATGAACTTTGCCAAGAGCAACATTATACTCTCCACCAACCATGCAGATCAATGAGCAAAACTTAGCTTGTATTTGATAAGTAAGCAATTTTGTTTTCTGCAATTTCATTAGAAACCTCATGAAAATCAAGAGGATGAAAAATTCTGGTTCTCAGATCAATGTATGCGAAGGACCTAGCAGGAACTTGTCTTTTGTGTTGTTTCCTTGGGTGGTGCTAGGACTGAATCCAGAGCCTCCTGCATGTGAGCCAAATGCTCTACACCTGAGCTGCACCCTCAGCCTGCCAGTCTTGGGTTGTAATGATGTGTGGAGTCACTGGTATGCCACAGAAAGCACAGCTGCTGGTGTGATCAGTCAGAATCAGCTGTACTTGAGAGGCACATCAGTTTACACGCAGCACTTTTATAGTTGCGAGCTCTGGATAAGGAAACAACCTTCTCAGTTCCAGTGAAGTGGGGGAATGAGACGGCACCAGTGCTCACTCCAGGGTTTGCCCAGGCTAACTCAGGGGCCACTGCTTTTGACTGGATACTGGTGTCACTTTGGAGAACAAAAGGGGCTTTTGGTTTAGAAGGATGAGCCTGTCAACCCGTGGTTGGGAGACTGAGTCCCCACTGTGCTTCCATGCCACCTCTCTGCCATGCCTACCTGTAAGTCCCTGTCAGCACATGGTGAAGAATATCCTTGACTGCCCTCATCCAGCTCTGTGTCCTTCCACTTGTTCTTAAAGTAAGTTACTTGGCTTTCTCTTTGGTGCTGTCTGGATCATGCCAGAGCTGTCATTGCCATGGTTTGCATTTTCATTATCTCAACTATTAAAAACATGGTTGCGGGGCTGAAGAGATGGCTCAGCAGTTAAGAGCACTGACTGCTCTTGCAGAGGACCCGGGTTCGATTCCCAGCACCCACATGGTGGCTACGAACCGTCCTTAACTCCAGTTCCAGGGGAATCCGAATCCCTCTTCTGACCTCCGTGACATTGCACAACACGGGTGCACTCACATGCATGCAGGCAATATACTCGTACACATAAAAAGATAAAATATTAAAAAAACAAAACATGGTTGCAGCACTCCTGTTTATACTAGGCTATTTTAGCTTTAAAAATTTTTTTTTCTTTATTTTCTGTGTCAGAGTGTTTTGCCTGCATTCATGTATGTGTACCATATGCATGTCTGGTGCCCATAGAGACCAGAAGAGGGCGTCAGATTCCCTGGAACTGGAGTTACAAACCATTGTGAGTCACCATGTAAGTGCTGGGAAGCAAAATTGGGTCCTCTGCAAGAGCAGTAAACACTTTTAACTGCTGAGCCATCTCTCTGGCTCTAGTATTCATAATGTTAAATACAAATCCAGTACCATCTTGAGCAAGCTTAAAAGCTGCAGCAGCATGACTACTGTGCCCTCATATCAGAGCCCCTGGGACAGCACAGACTCATATTTGCCATCATCTGAGTTCTGGGGAAATACAGCGACAGTGACTATGGGAGGCAGATAGTCTAAGCCATATCATCTGACTTAAAAACAGCATTCTCAGGGCTGGAGAGATGGTTAAGAAAATTGGTTGTTCTTGCAGAAGACCCAGGTTTGAATCCCAGCACCCACATGGCAGCTAACAACTGTCCATAACTCCAGTCCCAGGGGATCTGACAGCCTCTTCTGTTCCCTGTGGGTATTGCACGACATGGGTGCACTTACCTACAAGCAGGCAATAAAATTAATTAAAAAAAAAAACAAAACAACAACCCCCATCCCCCGCCAGCATTCTCTGCCCTGTCTTGTGGGCTTCTGTATGGGTTTGATGTTTCCATTCAATCCCTTGCATCTACTGCTACAAAACAGGACTGTGCCCTGAGGTAACTCAAGATGCAGAGCTTTTAGTGCTAAAATCTGGATGACTGACAACCCTAGTGAGGAGGTGTTGAGGCTAGGGTGGATGGGAAGACTGTAATAGAGAGCTTCCCATACTTACTCATCACGTGGCCCTAGCAAGGAGCCCAGGTCAAAGCACAAGACCTCAGCAGGCTCCTGGGGAGTAAATGTGTGCAGTATGTGGCAGAAAGGGTGCGACTCTCGGGTAGAGCATGTGCTTAGCATGTGCAAGGCCCTGGCACAACAAATATACAAGCAAGCAATCAAACAAATTTGTGCTGTCTTCAGCACAGAGCAGCCCACAAGTGTGTGGGGGGATTAATACCTGGGGTGATTCCTGTGTCATCTCAGGAACTGGGCCATTGAAACCAACAAAGAGCCACAAGGCTACCTTCTCTCCAGGCCCAGGGCTCTCCAGTGCCAAGTTTAGACCAGCTTACTTCCCATCTCCACAGAGGGGAGTAGGATGGATTTGCTGTCTGTGGAGGCCAGGCAGCCCAGCTGGGTCCTTGAGGCACTCCTACTGGGAGAGAGAGGCAGGCTGCAGGTGTAGTGTGCTGAGGGGACTCAGGGCCAAGTGACAGGGAAACAAATGAGAACCAGGATAGATAGAACTCCAGTTGAAAGGATGGCCTGGGTGGAAGTGTGTACCCTAAGCTCTACCTTTAACTCCACAGCCCTGGAAATAGGCAGGATGGGGTGGGAGGGACTATTCAAGGTGGCACAGCCGGTCAGGGGAACGGTGCTTCCCCTTACCAGCACCCTCACACCTCCATCAGCAATAAGACGGGAACTGAATTGCCCAAGAGTTAATCACTTTTCTGATGGTTTATTTTATTCATCATTGGTAACAAATGGCTGAAATCAATTAAGACTTGCTTTCCCCTCAGCTGATGAAGTTAATTATGATTTGTTATGGTATCTGGTATGTAAATGAGTAGAAAGCAGACTTACGTTGGACCGGCTGCCTCCAGGCGGCACAGGATTAATCATTGTGTAGATGTTGTCGCTGGAATTTGTTGAATCTGTAGAACAGTGGAAATCCGAAAGTTGAAGTGATTAATTCACTTCTTAATTAAAACAAACTTGTGGCACTTGAACTCATTCTTTTGTATTTTATCACCTAAAATTTCTTCTAAGTATTGCCATTTTCTGGCTAATTTGTGTTTAATGAAGATTCACAAAGTTTTTAATCACAGAAAATTCAACTGTGAAACCACTCAACCACAAAACCAAGAATTTCAGGGTGTCTGGGCAGCAGGGAGGACACAGCACAGGGGGACTGTAGATCCAGTCTCCTCTCCCTGTCCACAGGGACAAGATGGGGGCAGTGAGGGGAGGGCCTGTGCTGCCTCTCAGTCCCACCCAGGGGAGGGAGAAGAGGCAAGTTACCCAGGGCAGGAAGGAGACAGGGATGGGGCTGGGGACACATTAACATACGGAGTGGGTTAACGTGACCCAGTCTGAATGTAGGTCATGCTGCTCATCAATGCGGCAACTGCATCGAGATTGAGCTGGAGCAGGAGCCAGTTGCTGCAGCCAGCTCCACCCCTGTAGCTGAGCAGTTTCCCTTTATTGGGAGAGCTGGAGGGGGAGTCTCTGGCCATCTCCCTACCTAGCCAGGAAAGTCTCCTCAGGAAACCAGCTAACAGTGTTCTCTTGGGAGCAGAGAAATCCTGAGCGCCTCCCTCTCTCTATTTTGGGCTGGGTGGGGGATGCATGCTGCATCCCTTCCGGCTGACTGCAATGCTATTCTTAGCTGGGAAAGACATAATTGTGATGCTGTGTGTGTATGCACATCTGTGCACATGCCCTCATGTGCACGAATGCCCTCTTCAGATTAAATAAAAAGGGAGTAGAGCTGTCTCACACAGAGGATCAGAAGTCTAGTGCTCTGGAACCTCAGAGCCCAGTGTATCTTAGAATCCTGGTCCCAAGCTGCCAGGGCCCCAAAGTCCTTTACTGAATCATCTAGGGCAACAGGACCCCTTGTTCCAGACCTCTGTCTAGCCTTGTTCTTTTTTTTTTTTTGGTTTTTAAATTAAAAAAAAATTTTCTGTGTATTTTGCCTGCATATATGTAAGTACACCCATGCCATGCAATGCGGAGAAGGTCAGAAGAGGATATTGAATTCCCCTGGAACTGGAGTTACAGACAGTTGTTAGTTACCATGTGGGTGCTGGGAATCAAACTCCAGTCCTCTGCAAGAGCAGCCAGTGTTCTTAACTGATGAGTCGTCTCTTGGCCCTGTTTTTTTGTCTGTCTATTTTAAAAGCAGAATCTATGTAATCTTGGGTGGCCGGGAACTTGCTAGTAGAGCAGGCTGACCTGGAACTCACAGAGATCTGCCTATCTCTGCCTCCTGAGTGCTGGGCTCAAAGGTGTGTGCTACCACCCCTAACTTAGTCTTGTTCTTCATAAAGCTATGTAACCAAAAGGGTG
>NW_008338126.1:2573127-2674781 GCF_000622305.1 Nannospalax galili | reverse complement strand
GGGGGGGGGGGGGGGGGGAGTCATTTGTCTGAGGCCACACAATAGGTTGGTGGTATTAAGGGCTCAAAGATCTTGAATACCCACGTGTCACGGTGCTTGGTGGAGGATGTGCTGCTCAGGAAGCAGTGGCTGGAAGGCTGGGCTCTGCAACTGACCCCTTGAGGACCCTATAGCATCTCCAACCCCCGTCAGACTTTCTCTTTCCCCTTAAACCCTCTTACCCGCAGGACTAGGCATGATGGGGGTTCCTGGAGGGCCGCCACCACCAGGGGGTCCCTGAGATGAGATAAAAGCTGGCATCAGTTACCTGTGATAAGAGGCTTGGGGAAGCCACCACATTCCCTCCCAGTGCCCAAGCCACCCTGACACTGTTTCTTGCTGAGCCTCTTTTATATGCCTAGAGCATACACACGTGAAGAGAGGTGGACTTTCCCTTTTCCTCTCCTTAAACCAAGAGGCACCCACGATGGGTATGTGCACACTTGCTCATGTACATGCATGCCAATCAGTGAGAGCCAGCGGCATTAAGTGGGACGTACAGCCTGCTGGGCAGCCATTCAGAAGGAGCCTCCTCCCACATCAGGTTTAGGGATGTCTGGGCCACACTGGGCTTATACAAATGCCTCAACACTGACAGCAAACCCTAGCAATTTGGGTGCTGGGTGCAGATTGTGTCCTTACAGGAAACATGTGAGACCCTTAGTGGTTCTCCTGCCAGTCAGATGCAATGGACAGTCAAGAGCCAGGGCTGCACTTACCACATAGGTACCAGGTGATGAGGAGGAGTACGGGATCTGGAAGGGAGATGTGGGAGTCATGTTTTCACTTCCAAACCCACCTGGGGGCATACCCAGGCTTGGTGATACAGTGAGCTAGTGACTTCGTTAGTTTCTCTAGGAGGCCTGATATATGAGCAAAGTCACACTACAGTGGTCCTTAGGGCTAGTCACCTCTCCCTAGTCTTGAGTTGGAGCCTGGGAATAGGGTCCCAGGAGGCCTCCCAAGTTGTGGGGAAATGCACACGCACGCACGCACGCACGCACGCACGCACACATCTTCTTCTCAGCTGGTCTATGTACCTCACCATTCCTTCCTCTCAGTGCTAACAGCCTAAATTTCCCTCTCTGAACAAATGATGTTTCTGGAGCCTAGGCTCTCAGCTGATACCTGGGAGCTTCTGCAGGGCAGGGCCACCCTTGAGGATGCCAGAACATTACCTGAGGGTTCCACCTACTTGTGCCTCCTTCTTGGAGGCATCAGATGGAATCTTCTCCCTCCCTGACACCTCCTCCTGGGGACAGGAGCCACCCTGTGCTCAGAACCTCTTTCCTGACAAACAGTGCCCCACTTGACCTGGATACTCACTGAGTTAGCACTGTTGGGATTGGGCCAGGGTCTGCCAGCTCCTGGGCCCCTGAGAGAAGGAGAGATGGAGACAATGAAAGCGGTGCTACAGAGTCTAAGGAGTGGAGCCGGCAGGGGCAGAAGAGCAGGCCAACATCAATAACAGAAGTCCTTCACACAGGCCTACGGTCCTAGAGGCCATTTGAATTGGACTCTGGGATAGTAATGGATAGCTCCATGGTGGAGATGTATGGACTCCTTTAAATTACATGTAAACAGTTTACAAGATATTTATATCTAAAATTCTCTCTGAATTTTCCTAGGAAGATAGGCTACAGATTCCTGCATAGGCTAAAAATCACTTGAACACTAGAGATCAGAGGCTATTTGTACAGGGATTAAATCTTGGCTCAGTTAATAAAAGCTGGGCAAGCCTAAGGAAGTCACTTCATGTCTCTGTGCCTCAGGGAGTTCATCGTAAGTGGGGAACATAACACCCCTGTTCACAGGGGTAGCTTGTGTCTGGCACTGTGCCTGCCATACAGCACTGTACCAGGCAAAGCTCTTACACCTGGGATCATCAACACCCTCATCCTGTTGAGGAAACTGTGGTCCAGAGAGGTACAAGTGACTCCTACTGTGAGTCTTCTGGGGTGCCAGCAGAGGGTGGGGAGGCCACAGGCTCTAAGCCACTGGCAGGAGCCTTTTTGCCTTACATGTTAATCCCAGGCATGGCGGGGCCGAGGGAGTTGGGTGGTGGTCTCATGCCGCTGCCGTAATTCTGCAACGATAACCAAGGGTCAGTCTATGAGAAGGAGAAGGGGAACCGGGGAGGGAAGGAGGAAGGGGAGACAAACACAGAATATAAGTGAGAGGGTTAGTCTGTGAAGACGACCTGATGAGAAAAAAAAATCATACATTCTTTCAGAAAGGTTGGGGTAGGTAGGGACCAAGTGACAGGGACCACAATGACAGTAAGCCAGCACAGAGGGTCACAACAGTCAATGCATTTTCCAAGGGATTCAAAATTGATGTTCCCTAAAACATGGGGTGTTCAGTAAGTCATTGGGCAGCCCCTTCCCATAGGCCTCAGCAGGTTAGAAGGGGAGACTAGGGTACCAGGTCCAGAGCCTCTCTCTGGGATGCCATCTCTGCCTACCAGCCTACTTACCCTAGAATGCCCAATGGTCTCCCCACTGCAGTCACGTGGTCATCCCTCCCCTCCTGTTGGATTCTTACAGTGGGACAGTGTCTTCATATCTACCCCCTCACTCTATGCCTCAGGGCAGTCACTGAGCAACACAGAAGCAGTCAGGGAAGGAGCAAGTACCCAGGGAGCAAACTATAGCCTGCTGCAGCTTGACCTCTGCCCTCGTGGGGGCATCTAAGGGAATGAGGCTGGTAGAGTGCTGATGGCAAAGGAACTACCAGTGTGAGCTACCTGTCACTAAGCACACAATATACTCTTACTAGGTCTGTTTTGTCCTTGTAACAACCCTCTGAAGCTGGGAGGAAGCGGGGAAGTCCCACCTTACAGGAGAGAACACTAAGGGTCTGAGGGGGAGCAGTTTGTCTAAAGTCAGCCAGCAAACGGCAGATTAGGGTCTCACTCTGAACCCACATGCACTAGAGTCTAAACTCTTCCCCACCCCTCTGGCAGGGAGAGGTGGAACTGGAGAAGAGTGTCTCAGAGCTGACAAGGTTGAAGATGGGTCATTATAAGGTAGATCGTACCAACTGAGGGGTCCCCTACTTTGCTAGTCACCTATGGAGGCCTGGAGTCTAGAAGAATGCCCGGGCAGCAGCACCCAGCAGGCTGGCAAGGAGCAAGGTGTGGAGGTAGCCAGCTTGCAGAGCCTCCTTCCAAAGCCTGGGTAGTAAACAGAGTACGTATAGCAGCTGGCCTCAGCTTGGCTACTTCCTGGTAACTCCAGCAAACTATATAAATGACAATTCACACAACAGAGTATAAAGTTGTGCCACATGTTTTACATGTCTCCAGCAACTCCCTTAGAGATTAAAACACAAGTTGCCAAAGGAATGATGGCTCCACTGAATACACAAAGGCCTGCAACTCTGCCTTGTCTATAAAACAAGGACCAAGAGCCCATGAGCCTCCAACCTTACAGGGACCCATGTGGATTGTTAAGTAGTGGTTCCTAGGTGCTCCAAGAGCCAAAGGGCTCAGGCTGACTTGGGATGGCAGCAGCAGACCCGTTACAGCCCTTTATGCTGCTATTGCATCACAGGGTGCAGGCATCAAAACCTTTTCTAATCTCTTTTTACCCCTCACAGGAAGCTGTGTGTCCCATGCAGCTGGCCCATGAGAAAGGCTTTCCAGGTAAGGCAAGAGCTCCCTTTTCCAGAAACCAGGGCTACACCTGGCTTTCTTCAAGTCAGGGGCGAGTCACACATCCCAGGGCTATCAGAAGCCAGGATGCCAGCTATAGTTCAGAGAGGGCTGAGAGATAAAATGAGGCTGGCATGCTCCAGAGGGACATCGAGGCATGCAATGGGCTGCCCCTGGCTGGGAGCTGCAGAGTTGACTCCAACTCTACTCAGCTGTCACATGGATAACAAGGCAGTTCCCTGCATAGAGCTACCCCAAGTCTCCCTCCTGCAGATCTAGACTCTGAAGGGCCACACCATACCTCCCACTTCACAGATGACAACCTGGAGGCCTAGAGATGCCAGACACTTGTCTAAGGCCACCCAGTAAAGCAGAAGTGAAAATCAGGCTGAAACCAGGTTTGGAAGGAAAGCCTTCTAGTCAGGAACACCAGCTTTCCATGTGAGGCAGGAACCTTAACAGCCAGGTTCCAGAGACTCTGGGAAACAGAACTTCTCTGTTCCAGCACCTGCCTGCTGGAGGTGACAAGGTTACTAAACAGGAGTTGCTGTTCCTTCACGTTCTCAGCACTGTGCTGTAGGAACGGGGAGGCCACAGCCACAGGGTCTGCTCTTCCTCACTCCCAAGCTGTAGACAGAGGTGCCTGATTCACAGCCGGTAGCAATGCAGCACCCCCCCCCGCCCCCGCGCCCCTAGCCCTGAGCTCTGCTGGGTCTGGGGAGACGTGGCTGCTGCCCACACCTCCCTCAATGGGCTCTTTCTCATACTTCCTGTGTCCTACCCAGTGCTGTCTTTATCTTAAAACAGGTATAGCCACCTGTCACTGGACTCACCTGGAAAGGAACCCAAAGCTATGCAGTCAAACTTTTCTGGGGGGAGGGGGGTGCGCCTGGCTTCCACATCGCCATCTAATCCCAGGCATCTGGCCACCCCATACAGGGAGGTTCTCCAGGGCCTCATTCCCTCTCACCCTGACCTTGGTGCTCTGTACCACCATGAACAGTCTTTTCATCTCCTATGACCTCTGCTCAAGAGGCTCTGAGCTTGTACCAACCTGGGTCACAGGAGTCCCAGGATACTTAGCTTCTTTAGGTGGCACAGAGCCCTAGGGATCGCGGATTATCCTCCATTTGAAATTTTTCGAATACAGATAAGCTAGGATAGAGATCTGATTCTAGTCCCAGCCAGAATACTGAGGCAGTATGCTACTGAGGCAGCAGCCCTGAGAGCTTGTGAGTGGTCTTACAGCCTCTCTACTCAGTGTGACCAAAAGCCAGTACGTTTTAGCTTCATTTAAGAGGAATGACTTTCTGAAACTTGGACAATAGGTTATTGTCTCATATTAACTGACAAATCTTGTTTTGCTTAGTTTGTTTTGAGACAGGGTCTCCCTGTAGCCCCAGCTGGCTGGGAACTCACTATGTGGACCAGGCTGGCCTTGATCTGAGATCGGTGTGCCTCTGCCTCTGTGCTGGGATTAAAGGTGTGCACCACCACACCAGGCTGACAGTTCTGAAGGGAAACAGATTAAATGGAAATACTGCTTCTTTTTCACTGGTCTTTTCACATACTTGAGTGAAACCATCAGAGGCCCTAAGGGCAAAGATAGGGTGCCGCCTGGCTCCTGGCTGAAACATGATACATATTCAAAACTTGGAATGCCATTCTACTTGGTTTTCAAACCTACAGAATAACCCTAAGACCACACTATACTTGCCTCCTCCCCTAGAAAGATCTAAAGGGGTCACTGGCTAACAATCTAATTCCCCACTGGAAATCATACTAGTGGTGTCTCACTGTTGTATCTCATCTGCCCCAGTACTATGCATGCAGTGGTGCTCAATTATGCTCCCACCCTTCTAATGGCCTACTACCTAGGTGGTGGTAGGCAGGTCAGAAGGCAAAGTGCAGATCCTGCAGGAAGGAAACAGGATCCTGTGCGAGTGTTCATAGTAATTTTCTTACCCTGCCTCACTGTGAGTCCTATAAGGTGTCATCTCTTGACCATCTATTTTGCAAAAGAGGTATGAGAGCAGAGTCAGAAGTGACCAGTGTTTCCCAGCATGAAGTTCAACCTCATTTATTCCTTCTTGTCAACAGAAGTGCCTGGGCAGTAGCCTCAGCAGTCACACAGAAAGGGCCTGGGGAACAGAGAGAGGCTGCCTTCTACCATTCTCAGCTGTGGGGTCCATCTTTCCCCTGGAGCCTGTAGTTCACCCTTGCCCAGGCCCAGTAACTGTATCAATACCAGGCCTTCTTGCTGCAGTCATGAGCTGCTGTGGGGACTCTGAGCTGCTCAAGGGAGGTTTGGTTCCACAAGTTGTTGGGGGTTTTTTGTTGTTTTTTTTTTTTTCATGTAGACTAAGCTGACCTCAAATTCAATATGTAGTTGAGGATGACCTTGAACTCCTGATTCTCCTGCTGTCACCTTTCTAGCACTGGCACTACAAGTACAGGCCACTACATGAAGTTTATGCTGGAGATCAAACCCAGAACCTTGTGTACGCTAGACAAGTACTCTACTAACTAAACTATATTCCCAGTCCCTACATGTCTTTTTTGGAAACTCTTTTTTGTCTTTTTGAGACAGGGTCTCCTCGTAGCCCCAGCTGGCCTGGAACTCACTATGTAGACCAGGCTGGACTTGAACTCACAGAGATCCCCTTGCCTCTGCCTCTCAAGTGCTGGGACTAAAGGTGTGCGCCACCACGCCTGGCTTTTTGAAAACCTTATGTCTGTGTGCGATGCTAGGGCTGAAGCCAAGGGACTTATGCATGCTAGGTGCTATCACTGAGCTATACCACCTACCCTTACTCAACTTCACTTAATAGTAAGATTAACAAACTGTTAATGACTTTGCCAGGAAAAGAAGAAAAGCCTAATAGCAACCACCAAACCCAAAGGAGTCCTGAACATTGGTTTTAAGTCCCCTTCGTGGGGGCTACCAAGGCCCAGGAATCACACGAAGCACTTGACTTGATCCTCCTTTCAGCGTCCTACAAGGTGGGTGGGTGCTGAGCCTCTGGGAGTCCTCACAGGGGAATTAAGATCCCATCCTTCTGTGTCACTCGGATCTCTGTGACATACTGAAAATCCAAGCCCACTGTCAACTCCTCACCAGCAGTGAGTGCCACTGGCTCAGGTCAAGGAGACAGAGAACCAGTTCTGACCCTGGAGAGGGGGCACTGTACTTTCAAAACCTACCCTCTGCCCTGCCCATGGGCTGTCCTGTATAGGTCAGCTCAAGGTGGCTGGAAGGGGTTGGTGAAAAGATCGAACTTTGGAGACAAGACGACTCAAGCCACAACTGCTATAGGCCTGCTTCCTGTTAGGATTCAGGATAGGATCTCTCTCAAAGCTTTCAACACTGCAGATATTCCAACTACCACGGAGAAAGCAGCTGGTTGGTTTGCTGTGGAATTCTGAGAAGGAGTAGGGGCTTCTGAGTCTGCAGAACAGAGGTTTCCCTACAAAAGTGGGCACCTGGGGCAGAGGACACAACTTCAGCCCCAGGGGAACTGGAAACCTATGGAGGGGACCCACAGCATCCTGATCACCTATAACCATGAGCGGGAGAGACAAAATAAGACTTCTAAGGAGGGCAAAAAAGGGAAGGAATATTCTAGAGAAGCTTCTGTCAGACTTCTAGAGAATTTTCAAAGGAAGGTAGAACACAACAAATTCTGCCACATTCAAATACTCAAAGGATGAGGAACACGCAAGAGCAGGTTCCAGAGCAGGAACAGCCTGTGAGACCCTTGTATAGATGAGATGGTCCTTCCCTGTGAGGTGTAGCACTGTGCCTAAGGAGATAATCACTCTTATAGCTGCAGCTATACATGGGCTGTTAGTAATTATTTCTTCCAGGTTTCTAAACTGCCTTTTCTTGGTAATGGAGCCCTCTGGATAAAAGCAACCTGGGGCAAAACCCTAGAGTATGAAGCTGGCTATGGTCTAGAGGTAAAGTGGGTGCTGGAGATTATGACTGCCAATTATTCCCAAGAACACGGATAGAGACAATCATCTGATAGGTGGGGGAATTGCCTACTGGGGTTCAGAGAAGTCAAAGTGACTCATCCAAGAACGAGTGAATGGTGAGTGGCAGGCATAACTAGGTCCCCACTCACTTGTTCCACCACTGGCTCAAACGTAGCCCTCTCCAGTCTATTCCACTTAGGTGCGCAGTATCTTTGGATTTCTGGGGACCTTACATCACAGCTTGTGATACTAGACCCTCTGCCTCCCCAAATTCCTCAAATTACATGTTGGGACACTTGCCCCTGAAGGATCTGTCACCCAGATTGATCCCTGGCTGGGCTCCTTGCCCAGGCTCCCTGGGTGTATCAGCTGTCTACTGCCCACTGAGAGGTTAACTCCTGGCTAGTCTCCCACAGGCAGGGAGGGAAACTGGGAACCTACCCATGCCCTTCTCATCCAAGAGCCAGAAATGTGGGAGACTGACAGACTGTGGAAAGAGGAGAGAAGGCGGGTGCACACTGATGGCAGGACAGACAGACAGACAGGTGGCTAGTTACCTGTGGGCCAGGCCCCATGGGCCCCATGCCTCGAGGAGGGTTCATTCTCTGCATTGATCCTCCCATGTTGGGGTGGCCTATGTGAAAAGAGTGAGTGAGCCACTGGCTGGCAGGAGTAGAGCAAGGGGAGCCCTCCCAATGCCTCGCCCAGCCCACCCTGCCCGCCTTCTCTACCTTGTTGTCGTGTGGGATCCATGGAATTGGGCAGCAATGGCTGTGTACCAGGAACTCCTCCTGGAGGCTGAAAGAGACATGAAACTCAACTCAGTAGCTGCTTCCAGAGCTGGGGAGTGAAGGCAGGGACAAGATGTATCTGCCCTACCCCACCTGTCTTCCTTCTGGGGTCATTCATAGCCTCTTCAAGATCATTCCTGCCAGCTAGGGGAGATCCCCCAGTATCAGGTGAGAGAAAATCGGGGAGCCAAGCTCTGCCGTCTGAACCTGAACACCTGCAGTCCTAAAATAATTCATGTACTGGCTTCACTATTCACCCCCATCCAAGTGGCAGTAGTGTTCCTCCCTCTAAGCTACCTGAACCCTGGGGGCTGCAGTTTAAGTCCAACGCCACCTTCCTTTTGCTTCAAAGATGGAACTCTTTTAAGTACACCTCCAAATAACAAGGGCCCAGCTGGTTAAAACCCTATCATCAAGGGAGTCTTTTTAAAAGGGAACTAGGTAAAGAGGTCTGTGAGATTCAGATGGGGTTAACTGAGATCCAAAGCTCTTAAAGCCCAAGTCATATATCAGTAGGACTACCCAGGCCTCCCAGCTTCCAACTGTTCCCACTCCAGGGGTGACAGGCAGCTACTGGAAGAGAAGCAGGGTGCTGAAGGACAGCGTGCTAAGCAGTGGGTGCTAGTGTGACAGCTGTCAAGGTGGAACAGGGTGCCGTGGGTCATGCAGTGAAAACTGACTAAAAGTAATTTACTTGGGACTGAAGTTATTTCAGCTGTAATTTGAACGAAGGCAGCAGCAGCAGCAGCAGAACCAGTATGCCTATAGGACCTCATCCTTTAGACTTAACAGGAGCATTTGCCTTATGGAGGAAAAGTCTTGATGGCAGGACCACAACTCCCGGCAATGCTCATGGAGGGCAGGGCCCAGTGACAGGGTGTCCCTGCAGGGCCTCTAGCCCTGGCTGCTACTGTAGGCAGGCTGAGGGAGAGCTCTTCTGTCTCAGGTTCCAAAGGGGTGAGAAGCAAAGGGACGGGCCCTGTTGTTTTCCCCAGCTTCAGAACAGGAGCGTATGGCTGGGGTGGTGAGGTTTCATGAGGGCCACCCAAGTCCTTTAGCCAGGCAGCATCTCAGGTTCACAAAGTGGTACTGGCATCTGTTGTGTCTGCCTGCCTGGACAGCTGATGAGACTGGGTCCCCACACCCTGAGTCAAACATCACTGACCCCTTGTTTCCTCCCCTCCAGCTCCTAAGCTATGAGTCAGCCAGCTGGTCTATGTCTGCCCACCTGGGCTGATGGTTTTTATGGAGCCTGGAAGCTTGGGGGTGGGGGTGGGGGCTCTCAGATCCCCAGTGCAGGTATATAGACCCACCCCTGTCCAGGCAGCTCTACAACAATACGCGCTTTCTGTAGAGTACCCCTCCATGGCTTCTAAACCTGCAGATTAAAGTTGTGAGTACGTAGGTTGAGGGATCTAGGAGAAGGGAGGGAAAGTGTGTAATAGCCATGGAAAGCAGGGGTCTACAGCCCTCACACCTGAAAAGGAAGAGGGGGATAATCTTGCTACGCATATCCCCTAGGGAACTACAGGGGATAGTGATGTTCTGGGGCTATTGTATTTAAATGTGGCACAGGCCCCTGAAGGTAGGCCCGCTCTTCTATAGCCCTGGCCAAGGCTCAAGAAGTATGGGTTCCAGGAGATGGACAGCTGCCCTTGCAGCTCACACCTGCCCCACCAGGAGAGTAACCAGGTGGGAGCTCCTCAAAGGTGTGTGGGGATGGGCGTTTGAGAGACTAGGATCTTAATCCATCCTTTCCTATGCCTAGCTGAAGCTCATCATTCTCTACTTACCCTCACTGAAAACAACTCTTTGCACATAGCTCTGAAGCTCTAGCAGAAGAGACTGGGGAGTCAGGCCTTGCAGGGCTCTGAGGTCTAGCTGGGACCGTGGACTTCTTGGTCTCCTGGTACCTTGCTTATTGACCTCTCCCAGAAGGCACACATGACAGATGTGTGAGCCTAAATCCTCCTTCTTGCTTCTGTGAGCTAACCATAGTGGTCCCAACTGAGACATTCTCCATAAAATACCTCAGGAAAGGGCAGATTCCTCTATGGGGGACAAAGATTTCTGATGGAAGTGGTGGAAAGATTAGGAAAAATGACTTGGGATGCAAGGTTTGGATGGTGAATCTATTTTTCATCAGTTCTCTTGGGTCCCTGCTGCTCACATCCGCTCTGTGGTCCTGAATTGCTAGAGGACGAGCCCAATTACAGTTAAGAAATGTCTGCAGCTCTCTATGGTAGATCCTAATTGGGCCAAAGCCAGCCCCTGAGTGGGCAGCGGGAAACGTCACTGTGATGCCCACACATGCAACAGCAAAGGAGTCCACCAGGTGAGTAGTAAAAGCCAGGTGGGGCAGTCATGCTCCGACAATGAAGTAAGTAAGAAGGGTGGGGTGAACGGAATCTGCACCAGCCAGAGCCCACCTTGCCTCGCTGTGAGGTTCTGGGAAGTCACTCCTCTACTCTACCTTCTGTTTCCTCATCTGTGACATACCCAAGAATTCCTTGTTGCTAAAAGGCTGGGTCTCTAAATTCTCTTTGTCCATATCTGTCCCTTTTGTGTTGGAGAAAACAGGAAACAAAGGACTTTGGAATAGGAAAATAGCATGGTAGAAACCTGCCGGGCAGTTTCATGTCTTAAAGGTCCCTCTACAGTCCCCATGTCATGTCACTGGAGTTTTCTTTCAGTCTTGGAGAGCACCAGACTAGGTGACTGAACTCCCCCCAGCTGCAGGGCCTGGAGCTGGATATATTGGCATTGCTGTCAGATTTTTTTTGAAGAGCTTTTGCAAATTATTGGAAAAATTCTAGTTAAAAAAAGAAATTCTGGCACAAAAAGATATCTCCCTGATGCCTCCCTAAGGTTGTTTCTCTCTGACCATCCTTGGCAGAGACATCTGTACTTCTCCAGCCCTCCCACCCTTGATGGGCTGGACCCTGGAAGGCCACTTGAGAACCCATTTCTTCAGCCCACCCCTAACTGCCAACCATGACAAGACAGAGGAAGGCATTCGACCCTGGCCTGAAAAAGCCCTCTTCGTAGGCAGAGTACTTTTCCAATTACATGAACACACCTTTCCTTGTTTCAAGTTGTGCCTGAGAAGTAGGCCGACTTTGCTGAAAACCTCACAAACACCCTGCTCCTCTACAGCCAGGTCCCTGATCTAAGCATTCTCACAGGCCATTTCTCCCCCTAATAGCAGGATTATATTTACCAGCCTTGGCAAAGGCTTCCAGGGAAAAATGCACATTATCAATTAACTTTATTAAAGAAGAAGACCTTTTTCTAAGAAGGGGCTGGAAATGGGGGGTAGGGTCATTACCACTTTCTCTAGGAGAACCAAGTCCCTGCAATCCCACAAGCTGCTTTACTCTGAAACCCATTCAGGCTGTGTGAGGATCTCTGTGACAAGCAGGTTAAATGCTGTACCATGGGCTCAGAGCAGCTTGTTGGCAAGGTTATCCCACCTTAAAACCTGACCCTCAACCCCTTAACCCTGCCATTCAATTTTGACTTGGGTGAAAGTGCACCTAGAGTCAAGGATGGTTGAGTGAGGGGAGAGAGAACATGAAAAGGTACAATACCTGGTTTCCCATTCTGATCGGGGGCCTGGGGCCGCCTGCGTATCTCGGTGACATAAAAGGCTGCAATTATAGGGAATTAGTTCAATGACAGCCTGAGCTACTGTACAGTGACAAACATAAATGCTCTGTACTCTGCAGAGTCCAGTGTATTACAACTAGTGATCTTTTAAGCTCTCTCTAGCCTAGTAAGCCTCTTCCTTCCAGGCAAACTACCCTTGGACAGAGGAACAATAGATCCACGCAACACATGTCTCCCAACCTGCACTGGCTTGCAGGGATCTACTTTGGGTGGAGGGGCAGTGGCTGGGACTTTAAACAGGACACAGACCAGCTAATCAATGCAGGGCAAAGGAGGCCACCTCTGCTCTCCACAAGGGCAAATAAAAACAAGAAAAGGGACCTAGACATAGCGTCTTCAGGTCTGCAGACAGCGCTGGACACGCGCACATGCACACACGTGCACACACAGAGAAACCACCGACAGGGAGGAGTGGGAAGGGAGCAAGGACTTATGGGAAAACACGATGGCAACCATAAGGGGCAGCGGGCTCCTTAACTTAATGCAGGGAAATGGGCAAGAAAGCTTTCTCAGCAGCAAGAGCGCACAAAGAAAAGGCTAGGGATGCAGCCTCGTTACAAACAAATGGTTAACCAAACTCAAACCAAACAAAAGTGAGAGGAAAAAACAAAACGTAAAGGCCACTGACAAGGTCACAGAAATATTTTTTTTTCTTGGTTTCATATCCAAACTGGGTGTGATGCCAAGAAATGAAGACTATCTTTAGAAAAATATTCTTTTTAAATTAAACTTGTCAATTAAGGCAGGAAGGCAATGCTGGAGCACATTTTGATTTTTGCTTTTCCTCTGCGGCTCTCTCCTTCCTCCTGCCCCGTGCCCCTTGGCCGGTGGGCCGGCGAGCCACAGTGCGTTTACCTGACTGTGGGGTCCCATCATGCTGCTGGGATTGTGAGGTGGAGGCTGTGCGTGCGGCGAGGGCTGTGACCCCGGAGGACCCTGTGAGGCCAGACAGTAGAGGCAGGTTATAGATCACAGCACATGGAGAAGCGCAGAAGAAGCTTAAAAGAACAAAAATTAAACCAAAACGCAGAGTGGCGGCGGGCGTGCGGGTGGTGGGCTTTGGCTGGCAGGAGGTGGTGGAGCGCTGCTTGGGTCCTGGTTCAATGGCGAACAACGGCGGGCAGGCGGGAGGGAGGGAGGCTGATCAGTACATTCACAGGGGATTTGGAAGAATGAAAAAAATAAAACAAAGCACCGTCATCAAAGCACACAGGAGCAAGGGCAGGACACAGGCTACCATTGAACAGAATTTGCCATGTTAAATATGCTGGTTGACCAACTCAGGACAGTGATACAGACAGGGCCCCTGGACCCAGATGCAAGCCTGCAAGGGTAAAGGAAGGAATCAGGTGAGGCCCCAGCCCCTGAGGAGCTCACATTCTAGGGACAAAGACCAAGTAACCTGAGTCAGTTGGGGCAATATTCATCAAGGGTCTGCTGGTGGAAGTAGGGCAGTGGGCACTGATGGATGAACACAGACAGAGGCAGAGTGGGAAGTACTAGGGTCGGAACCAATGGGGAAATAAGAGGGGCAGAAAGTTGCCAAGCACCCACCCAATGTGGGCAATGCCAGAGCTCTTCTGTTCACGAACTCACAGTTCAAAGGGACCCTGTAAAGTGGTGTCTCGTTTCAACTTTTAACAACGAGGAAACCAAGTTAAGAAATAAAGAAACTGGGCCATGACCATACAACCTTTTTTTTTGAGACAGGATCCCCCTGCAGCCCCACCTGGCCTAGAACTCACTATGTAGACCAGGTAGGCCTTGAACTCAGAGAGCTCCGCCTACCTCTGCCTCCCAAGTGCTGGGACTACAGGCATGCGCCACCACACCCGACTCAACCATACAACTTTTAAGAGGTAGAGTTCAGGTTGAGTCAGGCTGAGCAGCCCAGGGTCAAGTGGGGGTAGGAACTATCACTGATAGGTGGTTCAGTGGGTGGAGGAGCTGGCTTCCCACACCAGGTGATGGGGAGCCACCTGCAGTTCTAAGCTGACCCAAAGCTCTAAGATATGCTGACCTCAACTCCCTAAAGAACAGATGAGGATATGAATTCACTTTAACCATAGAGCTGGTCAAATATCAGTGGGTGGCGAAATCAATTTAGTAAGTTGCAACCACTATTTTTTTTTAAACATGGAGTGACCTTGTATAGGGAGGGAGGGAGGGAGGGAGGGAGGAGAAAATCATAGAACCTTATTTATGTGTCATACATCAGGATCTCTCTCAAGAACTACATTGGGGGGGGTGTAGACTGGAACACAGTAGTGTGTTTCCTACTATGGGTCACAGACATTGCCTTAGAAGCATCTTCTGGCCCTGGCCCAGCATGCCACTGAGACCTAGACTCAGGATGGGGATAAGAGGCGTACCTTAGAAGTACCCTTTTCCACAGGGATGGTCCCTTAGCACTGGAAGTCATTTTGAAAAAAATTCCAAACAGAATGGAGGTTAAATGTGGTTAAATTTTTACAGGGAAAGGGAGCCAGCTATATTGGTAGGGTTTCCATCCTCAGTTTCATTTCTCAAAGCTAGACGGCCAGGCTCTGCTCACTGGGAGGCCCCATCCTGGAGCTGGGGAGGAGGCGGTAGTGGAGAGATAGTGAAGAGGTGTGCAAAGCAAGAGGGACAGCTGCCGGCAGCTGAGGGCACCACTGGGGAAAGGCCTAGAGCTTCTCGGCTAAGTGAGGGACTGTTCACTTCCGGAAAGCTCCGAGGAGCAGATGTTCCCCTACCTGCCATGCTACTAATTTCAACAAGTGTGTGTCTTTCTAGCGGCTGCCAGCAACGGCATGGTTTGTTACCATGAGCAATTTTCTTAATTAACAGACATTAATTAGCCATTTAGCAATTTTGCAAGCATTTGTTTAGCGGCTTTCCTAAACATGAATACCACTGTGATAATGGCACTGATTAGAGGGTCCCCTAATTAACAGTACAGGGAAAGAAAATTGAAATCACATAAATTAAAAAGGGAGGGGAAGTTAATGAAGGCGGGACATATTTGCACCTGCAAGTCTTTTGTACCACAAAACTTGGGTGTAACATAAACAAAACAAGATAATTCAAAGCCAACCCCCCAAAAAAAGAAATTTAAAAAGAACGGAGGAAGAGGGTTCAAGGGTAAGGTCCAGTTGGTGAGCAGGGGCAAAAGCCTGTCTGTTGGTTCCTCAGCTCTTGGCAACAGGGATCACCTCCTCCCTAACAGTTCCCCTCTCCCTCCCTGGTCACACAAGTGCTTTTGCAGAGCAAGGTCCTCAGACCTGTGTGACCCATTGGCAGAAAAGGTCCTAGTGGCTGCCTCACTTGCTAAGTAAGAGAAACAAATTGGAGGCATCCACAGGTGCTCACTAGGCAGTCTTGAGGGTCAGTGCTCAGTCTCAGGTCTGAAGTCAGGCTGGCCAGAGCAACCTTAGACTGTTACGGCCAGGAGCTCCCCCACGAGCTCCCTCGGGTACAGAGGGCAGGGCTGGTTCTGAACAACTGGGAGATAGCAAGCTTGCCACTGTAAGACACAAGGCTGTTGGTGAGGCTCTGGCCCACTGCCATGTGGGGGCAGTGAGAGAATGGGCTGATAAGCCTGGGGGTGGTCAGCAGCTCTGATATTTCCTCATGGACTTGAAGCTGGGTCAGAACACTGAGGACCAGAGAACACCTGGCCCAGGCCAGAGAGGAAATCCTATCACAACCTCAATCCAGACAAAAAAAAAAAAAAGGCTATATAAGGCAACCCCTGCCCATCAGGTGCTGACAAGCTGCTGTTTACAAACCTCTAGACCCAGCCCCTGACCCTGTTTCAAGCCTGCTTCATGGGTCCTAAGCAAAAAGCCAACCACTTCCCAGTAGGTCACTCATGTTCTCTGTACCCCTAACCATCTTTCAATAGGCTGTGTTGATACTAAGACTGTCTGCATCATCCCAGGAGGGACCCCACACAGTCTGGTACATCCTCAGGAAGAAAGAACAGAGTCGTGTTCAGAGAAACATTTGCTCCTATGAAGAAAATGGCAGGTGTATTGCTGCCTCCACTGCCCTGTTTTATTAGTCTACAAACAAGTAGCCTCATCTTCCCTCCCGGACAGCATAGCATTTTCACAGAGACTTGGAGGTTGATTTAAGAAAGGGAATTCTATGGTCTTTTTGATTTGTTCCACAAGGGCAAAATATAACATAGGAAGTAAGACAAAACAAACAAGGTTCCTGCTAGAGGTTTTTGCCCTTTGTTGAGATGAGAGTAGCTTTCCTCAACAGGTCCCCAAAGACTGAACATATAAGCCCAGCGGGATGAAAAGGAGGGTATCCCAATGCCCACATTTTTCCAGGCAGGCAGGACAAGTTTCCTGTGGGCTTCTTGGGGTCCAGCTGCTGAAAGCTTTTTTTTAAAAAACATTTTATCTATTATTTTTATTTTATGTGTGTAAGTATATTGCGTGCATTATGTAGCATACCCATGTTGTACAATGTCCATGGAGGTCAGAAGAGTGTCAAATACCCCTTGAACTGGAGTTACAGATGGCTGTCAATCACCACGTGGGTGCTGGGAATTGAACCCAGGTTCTCTGTAAAAGCAGCCAGTGTTCTTAACCATTGAGCCATTTTTCCAGCCCCTGAAAGCTCTTGAAGAACCTAAAATAGCTGTGTCTAGAAGCCTGCTTGGCTAAGATGGTCTCCTCTCACTGGTGGTAAGAGTTTTAATGTCACAAGTGCTGCATAACACTAGGCAGATCAGGATGGCTGAGCCTTACTAGGAGCTGAGGAAAAACTGCACCTGCCTAGAAGTCACTTGTTTATAGATGGCACTGTTTTGACAGACTCATCTCTTCCCCCAGTGTCCTTCACTTACAGGGAAAAAGTGGTCCGGGACAGGGATGGGACTTGTCCAAGGCCACCAGGAACTAAGCTTTCTAACTCAGCCAGGGCTCACTATATAGCACATAATGCTCCCATCTACATCTACCTTAAAGAAACAGGGTTTTAAAAAACCAAGTTTGAATTCTGGCTCTAACACTGACTGCAGATCTGTCCTCTTTGCACACCAGCTCACTTAATCCTAGACTCTACATAGTAAGAGACACCAATCACATCATTTTATAGTCAATGAACAAGGGTCAGAAAGCTGACATCAGTACTGCAGATACTAAGTGGTGGAGGTAGGCTCCAAGTCTGATTCAGGAACCTGGGGGTCTAGGAAAGCGACCCCCACCCCCATTCTACAAGCCTGTGAGCAGCATTTCTATGTCCAGGAGAGCTTCTAGGCTAAATGGGGAAGGTGATCAACAAGTGACAGACAAGACTGAATGCTCACATAACTTGCCTAGGGGGTCTAGTAGTGATGCCTAGTTCCTTCTCACTTTCCAGAGGTAAACTGAGGCCCAGAGTGGCTATAAAATGTGGGCTAGCAGGGCTGGAGAGATCGCTCGGCAGTAAAGAACACTGACTGTTCTTGCAGAAGACCCAGGATGAAAGCCTAGCACCCACATGGCAGCTAACTGTCTGTAACTCCAGTTCCAGGGGATCCGACAGTCTCTTCTGTCCTCCGAGGGCATTGCACAACATGGATGCACTTACCCACATGCAGACAATACATGCATACACATAAAATAAAAATAATAAAATTTTTTTTTTAATGTGGGCTTGCTCCCTTCATGAGCCACTACAGAGCTGGGATATGAATTATAGTCCTGCAGTAGATCAGATGTCTTTCTACTGCACCTCACTGTCCATGGAGTGATAACAGGGGAGTCGAGGAAATCCAGATGAAGACATATCCCTGCTCCTAAGTCCTGGAAAAACTGGAAAATGTACCCATATCTTTGCAGCCTTCACACTGTCCCAGACCCTGTTAATGGACTTGCCCTTCCTCACAGCTGGCTCTAGCTCTCCACCTGCACACACCTAACCTCCACACTTCCTTTTCCCTTCTTTCCTGTAATTTCAGCACTGAGCAGTGTTATATCCAGCAGCTTCTGAGAACCACTTAGGCGAGGCCGACCCGGGAGGCTCTGTTATGGGTGTGATGGAGGCAAATGTTTGGTGTTTCACAAAGCCCTGTAGTCTGGATGGTGATGGTTTAGTGAAAAAGCCTTTAAGGGCATCACCATGGTGGGGGAGCAGCATTCCTACAGCTCAGGGGATTGGAGGTCTTTGCAGAAAAGCATTTCACAACTGTTGGAGCCCCCACCCCTCCTACCACATTCTGGCTGTGCCCTGTACTTCATCTGAAGCTGTCTTTGAGAGATGTGCTAGAACATGATGGGAAAATCCTTGCAGTACATGTGCTGAATCCAGCTCCCTAATAGCCCTGAGCCTCAGAGGCCTCCCCAAGAGAAATGGAATCTACACAGATACTACAAGGGTGTGATCTAGCTCAAAAGTGCACCCTTATCTCTGGCTAGTGGAGTCACTAGCTTGCTGTCTACAGGAATTTCACTTACAAGTTCTGGCCTGGGTCAGGCTACCTCTGCCAGGTACACCCACAACCTGAGGAAAGCTACATAGCATCCTGCAAGTGTCCTCTGATACTCTGCCTGCCTGGGGGTGTTATATGGGGAGCTCAAGGGCAGTGACTACTGTTTACCCCCTTCAGTACATCCAGGGCAGGGCCTGCACAAGGCTCTGGCATGTGACCACACAGCCACCTTCAAGGGGTGCCTCAGGAAGCTCTGGGTGGCACCTCTAACACTTGTGGGCTCAGGGAACTAGGATGACACGAACAAAAGATTGGCCACTTTGGTACTCTAAGCTAAGGACTCAGGGGGGTGAGGGATAATGGCTCTATAATATGAATAACCAGATTGGGGGGGTCTTTTTGAGACAGGATCTCCCTGTAGCCCCAGTTGGCCTGGAACTCACTGTGTAGACCAGCCTGGCCTTGAACTCTTAAGAGATTCACCTACCTCTGCCTCCAGAGTGCTAAGACTAAAGGTGTGCATCACAACGCAACGCCCGGCCTTAAATAATCAGATTTTTTTTAAAGTCTACACTCCGGGGCTGGAGAGATGGCTCAGCGGTTAAGAGCACTGATTGCTCTTGCAGAGGACCCGGGTTCAAGTCCCAGCACCCACATGGTGGCTACAAACCGTCCTTAACTCTGGTTTCAGGGGAATCTGACAGTCTCTTCTGACCTCTGTAGCATTGCATGACACGGGTGCACTCACATACATGCAGGCAATATGCTCATACACAAAATAATAATAATAATAATAATAATAATAATATAAAAAAAGTCTACACTCCAAAGTTGACCCCATGTTAGCAAATCCTTTGGTCTCTGATTTCTTATTCCTATTTTTCCCCTTTAAACTTCACTCTGTGTGTGTGTGTATAACTTACTTCAAGTTATTTCTGGAAAAATGTGTTAAAAATGGCCTCTCTGTGGAATGAAAAATAAATAACTAAATAAAATAAAGATAAAATAATTAAAAAACAAAGTTTTATTGGGACACAGCCATGTTCATCTGTATACTGTTCACAGCTGCCTTTGTGCTCCAATGGCAAGCTGAGTAGTCTCTAGTAGCTCACAAAATCTATGATATTTGCTAGCTGGCCCTCCATAGAAATGGTCCCTGAGTGAGATGATGGTTGTCAAAGCTGAAGAGGGATAACAGGGGATTTTTATTAATTTGCATAGAAAAATACAATACTACTTTTTTGATTTTAAACTCCCATCTCCCTTAGAAAAAGCAAATAAAAAATTAACTCCTTGCAAAGGAGAAATGGAGTCAGGTGTGGTGGCACATGCACTTGGGAGGTGGAGGCTGGAGGATTAGGAATACAAAGACAGCCTCAGCTACATAGTAAGTTTGAGTTTAAAAAAAAAAAAAAAAAAAAAAAAAAAAAAAAAAAAAAAAAGGAAGTCTAATGACATTAAGGTATTATCAGAGCCAAAGATTTACCCAACAGGGGATAGCCAGAATGAATGCAGGCCAGGGGATCAAGCACTGTCTCTCCCACTGACACGCCACATCATCATTCACAAGCCTGGTTTGCTTGATCTTTGTTGCAGAACAAATCATGGTTCATCACCGCAGTATAAAAGCCAGCATCAGGGGCTGGCGAGATGGTTCAGCAGCACTTGTTGACAGGCCCGGTGACCTTAGTTTGATCCCTGTGATCCACATGGTAGATAGAAAAAACCAACTCTCACAAGTTGACCTCTGATCGCTACATGGCCTCCTTCTAATAAATAAGTTTGGGGGTGGGAGGCTAGCATTGGGACCTAGTCCACTGGCCTGGATCTCCTCCTTGCTGATGATCTCTCCTGTTATTTCGCCCTGACACAGTGCCAGACAACAGCCCTTCTCTCACCTGAGACACAAACATCTGCAGACTTGCCGCCAGTCCTGTGTTCTTTCAGCGGGTTCAGACTGCTTGGCCCCTTTCCTGGGGAGTGAGTTCACAGAGGATTCTCTGGTTTCATTGGACAGAAAAGGGCTCAATCTTGAATGGTACGGGTTGGGATGGGGCAGGAGAAGAGCAGTGACTTTGGGAGTCACAAAAACATTAGGACTTCCCTGCTGGACACTGTGCGTGTCTGTGTAACTGGGCACCCTTTTTTAGGGACAAAGGAAAAAGCACCAATATCCAGACAAATAGGATAACCCACCTCTTCATATAGCCGGTCCCTCTGGCTATGGGTACCATCCTTGGCACCAAGTACACACAAAGCACTGGAGACATAAATAAATGGCACTATGCCCTCTCCTGAGGAGTTGCAGGCTGAGGGTAGAGACCAAAGTATAACTATTACCACAGACAGCACTATCATAGAGGCTGTACTGGAGAGCTTTAGTGTCAAGTTGACACCCCTGGGTTGAGAGCCTCAGTTGGGGAATTGCCTTCATTGGACTGGCCTGTGGCCATGTCTGTGGGGCATCTTCTTGATTGTTGTGTGATGTGGGAGGGCCCAGCCCACTGTGGGTGGTGACACCCCTAGGCAAGTGGGCCTGTGTTGCGTAAGAAAGCAGGCTGAGCAGGGGCCAGGGAGCAAGTCAGTAAGCAGTGATCCTCCAAGGCCTATGCTCCAGCTCTTGCCTCCAGGTCCCTGCCCTGAGTTCCTACCTTGGGCTCCCTGATAAACTGTGATCTGGGAGATGTAAGACAAACCCTTTCCTCCCCAAGTTGGTAGTGGTCAGAGTATTTTGTCACAGCAATGAAGAGACAAATAGGACAGAGGCAGAGACTGAGTACACTGGACAGCTAGGCAGGCAGCAATCACCATATAATCACACAAAGCAGGACCCTCAACAGAGAACGTGCCCTCAACAGAGAAGGGCAGACAGAGTCTGGGCCCAGAGCATGGAGTCTAGGCAGTCCCAGTGCAGGAAAGGGTGTGTTTACATGAAGATGGGAACCTCAGGCTGGGATTGCCAGAGTATTAACCAGTGAGAGCTACCATAAGTGACTGGTGTTTCTAGGATGGGACATCTATGGCGTTCCTCCCCAAAGATGTTTCTCTGCCTTTTTCTCAAGTCAGGAATCAGACTTGTGATCATGGGAAAATGGTGAGCTGACAGCTGTCTGGGGTGCTAATTCCCAGCTCTTACGGACTCCATGGGGAACAACAAAAGCTGTTATAGTCTCACTATGAGTGGCATCTTCCATTCTGTGGCCTTGCTAAGCCCTGCCACAGCACTGACCAGGAAAAGGTTTCCCATGTCCAGACTCATCCTCCAGGGTCTCTGACCTTTCCTTCCCTGACATTTAGTTGTTATAGAAGTGACATGCTTTGGGGATAAGTGGGAAGGAACAGATGAACCCTGACCTTCAATCACATCAGTCCCTTGGAACACTGAGGAGCATGCCTGTTTTTGCCAGGGCAACCTGCTCCCCTCCCTCTAAAAACTGCCTTTTGCTCTGCAATTGGACAGTGTTACAATTGCAGCCTGTTCCTGTCTGCCAGCCTCCACCCTACCTGCTAGCACTCAGGCTCTGCTGTTAATCATGACAGCACAGTGAAGGTGAGGTGCATGTTAAAGAGGCATGGCCTCGTCCACCCAGCAAATGCTGCTCTACTTCAAGCTCTCCAGGCTCACTTGTGTACACAGCTCTTCCACCCCAACAATGTACATCTCAACAGACAATTCCAAAGTCATGACTCTTCATAGCCAACCAGAAAGGGGCCACAGGGCCCTAGAAGCCACAAATCCAGATTGCCCAGAATTCAGCCTGCATTACCCACCAAGAACCAGACAACTGCATTTTTTTTTTCTTTCCCCTTTGCTCCTGCAGGTCCCTAGACAGCTGCGTGGTTTCTCAACTCAATCCCTCTCTGACACTCCCAGGATAATGATCTGGGACTTTTCTCCTTGGTTAAGGTGAAGCAACAGGCTTGGACAAGGTAAAGAACCAGGATCCCAGAAATACACAGGTTAGAGACACCTGGTCTATGGTTGCATGGACAACATGCATGATTCCTGGAGAACTTTGACAGAAACACAAGGAACAACTCTGGGGTATTAGAATAGCCCAGGGTCATGGGGCAGGAGCCTGGCCTGTGTGTCCTTTCACGATCTTAACCAGGAGTCTGAGGTGTCAAGAGTCAAGAACTTAAGTCAATGCCAGGAGCCAGTCACCACCACCAGGCAGTTGCTAGTATGTGAAGCTGTGGCTTGGGATTCCGCAGGAACCCTTCATTTTTCATTATTACCCAAGTCCCAAGGAGCTTGTCTTGGGATCCAAAGTAAGGTTATTTTTCCCAGACCAGATTACAAATTTCTGGACTCTTAGACCATTTCTGCAACTCTAGAGTGAGTTTCTTGTAATCAGCTACAGTTAACTTCAAGAGGAATTTAATCAGATACATCTGTTGGGCTTTTCCTTTTTGACCTTGAAGGGAAGGATAGGGCAATACTTTGTCAAAGCCTTCTTGAATAAAGCTGACCTGGGAATGAAAAGCCTTCAAAAGTGGTAGGAAAGAACCCTACAGTTGGAAGAAGCGTCCATACAGATTGATGGAGGGGCAGAGGCCAGATCTGAGAGCGACAGGTCTGGCCCTTGCCCTGGGGACCAAGAGCCGGTCTACCAGAGGGGTGAAGACAGCAGGGACAGATACACAGGGCACACAATACTGTAACTGAGAACATAGAGTCTTGCAATGAAGGAACACTGTGGAGTGGACAGGAAGAGTACTCAGTAGAGAAGAGTGTACATCCACTGAGGTGGCAGCCACCTGGCACCTGACAGGTGCACTATAAACACTTGGGGACAGGGGCTGCCCTGCCCCCAACCCTAGAGGTCTAGCAGGGCCAGGGGCAAGGCTGTCATTTGAGACCATGTGCTGTGTAAATGAATGACTGAATGCCAGCCTCTGAGAAGGAGCAGATTTCCAAACGTTCTCACACTCTTTGGTATAACCTGTAGCTGGTGAAGCAGGTAGAGCTATTGCTCTTTTATAGGCAGGAGAGAAAAAGAAACTTAAATGATACTCAGGCAAGTTTGTTGGTAACAGAACTCAATGTAGGACCAATGAACCAACCCAGCCCCTGAAGTCCCAACCCCTGGGTCAGAGAGAACAAATCTTCATCAAGTTCTCCTGAACAAGACTGCTAAGAACAGAACCAGAGGCTCCTGAACCCAAAACCTGCTTCTTTAACTCTACCTCCCCTAACAGGCTCCTGTTGGCTGGACCAACGAACAAGGAGTCAGGGTGGCAAAGGCTTAGGGAACAAGTCAAGTGGGCAGGATTCAGTGAGGGAAGAGGGAGTGGCCCCATTAAAAGTGCCAAATTGGGCTGGTATTTCACAGGTGCCAATCCGGTAAGTGGAACTGGAGGGCTAAGCACTGAAAGGCTAGATGATTTGAAAATTCCTGAACTTCAGCAATGCCATGAAGGTGTACTGAGAGCCAAGATTCCCTTTCCAGTAAGAGGAAAAAAACTCAAAGCAGCCCTGGCTCCTAGCTGAGTGGGAAGCCCTACTCGGGCTATTACCCTGGCTCACAGAATAAAGCAACCCCAGAACCCATAACAATTATCCAAAAGCTAGTGGTACAGAGTGCTCACCAAGCACCTAGCACCAGGCAGGGCTTCCTATGCATCACTTCATAGCATCCTCACAAGTACCCTAAAGAATCAGGGATATCATCACCCCAATGATAAGATAAAGCAATTGAGGTTCTCAGGGCAACCCCAGCAGCTAGGAGGGAAGAGAGGGCTGGGCTGCCCGTCTGCCCCCCAAAAGCAGCAGCAGCATGCTTTCTAGCCACTGCCAACACAGATCCAGAAGCTGCCCCTCATCTTCCAACAATAGTAAGAAACATTATTGAACATGAAGTCACATTTCTATGTCCAGTCCATCTTCCTCCAGCACAGAGAGGCTCCTGAGTATCTCAAGTGCTGCTCACATTCTTCCACTGGGAAGAAGCAAAGCCCCACTATCCTAAGGCCCTGTTCATAGCCACCTGCTGTTCCTTGGCCCCAGTGGGGTGCCACCCATACCTACCCTGCCCTGCATGTACAACAGATGCTGTCCCCTCTTGGGACAGCCCCCCCGCAGGGGAGGGGGTTAGCATCCAACAAAGAACTGGCAGTTCATGAAGACTACGCCTGTCCTTAGCACTTCCAGACTTGTTTGCCACCATTCTGGTCTTAGCAAGAGACAGAGCTTTTCTGGGAAAAAGCTCGCAGAAATAAGTTGTGCCTGGGCTATAGGCTCCATTGCTGCCAAGGCCTTCATCTGTGGAGGGGTGTTGTGGGGGGCACTCTTTATGGAGAAGTTGCCTAGGAAAGGGACTTGGGGCAGAAAACAGGGCTTGAACCTGAAACTCACTTGGTGGGCCCTGCCATGTCCCCAGCTGTTACACCCAGTTATCACACTACACTAGATGCTTGAGCTGTTTCTGAGTTCTGTCCCAGGACCCAGACCTAGATTCTCCCAAGGGAGGATGTGTGACATGATCTGACCCAGGGAGTGCATCCTAATCTGTATACTGCTGAGGCATGCTAGTAAAGGATTGCTAGAATTTTCTTCCTTAAACCACTTCTGCTACAAGAGACTAAGAAATTTAACCTCTTTTTCGAAAGGAGAAAATCTCACATAATTTGCAGAAGATGGGAGCAGAGGGCTTACGTCTGCAATAGGCTACAGAGAAATCAAACGAAAGTGTTCCCACCCATGGGAGCACCCACAAAGAGGCTCTTGCGGGGAGAGGAAATAGCACAGAGCTGGACAGCTGATAGCACAGGTCAGCAGCTCTCAGGGACAGAGAGAAAGAGAATTCAATGAAAAGAAACCAAAGTATAAAACGCAGGTCCAAAGAGGAGGGGATAGGCAGCCCCTGGTCTTAATAAACAACAGCGACACAAGTCTTTCCAGTATCAGATCCATAGATACCTGACTCGGGCTTATAGCCTGGGAGGTGAGGTGCAGGGGCAAGGAATAGCAGTTGGTTCTCTGCTCAGGCCTCTTCACTTGTCCCAAGATTCTGCTAAAGACAATCCCCACCTCATGAAAGGGGAGAGATCTTGGGAAGGAGGAAGCAGGGAGAGCCCTGTGGTACTGGAGGCAACCAGCAGGGCTTCACAATGTGGGGCTGGCTCTGCATTAGGGGGCAGTCGTGGCCCACAGAGCTGCTAAGGGCTTTGTTACTGAGCAAATCTCCTGGGCGCTGACTACTGATGCATAGCTAACTGGGCAGCAGACATTGATTTATGTTCAACTTTCCATTTCATCAGTGAGAGTTACGGTGCTACATGTGGAGTGCACGTTTTTTTTTGTAGGAGGGAGAGGCAGCTTAAGTGTGCAGAAACAAACCTGTCCACATACACGCACACATTGGCTTGTGTACCAACCAAGGCCCTAACTTCTTTTTCCTGTTTAAGGGGGAGGGTGGAGAGTCAGCTAGTCACTGAGGCAGTCTGGCATGTCAGGACTAACCTTTTGTCCACGGTTGCTAGGAGCCCTGGTGCTGGTCATCTGCTGCTGGGCAGACACTAGGCACCAGGCTGGCCCTTGGATGAGTACAGCCTGACCTTTGAGGAGGTGGTGCTGGCAAAGAAAGGTGATTGGTAATGAGGCTTCCCCCTCAATGAACCGAAAAGCAAAGTAAAGCCCAGAGAGGGTAGAAGGCCCCCTAAGGACACACAGGCATTTGGTAGCAGGGCTGGACTCAAATCAGGTGTGTAGCTCACAGGGAGGAGAGTTTCAGGCTTCCACCCAGCAACTGGCTTCCCTCACCAGAGGCGGGTGTTACTGTTCTCAGAGCAAGCAGGGTTGAACAGGTGGGGGCGGGGCGGGGGGGGAGCAGCAGTTGCTCACCTCCAACTGTGGCCTGGAGCCAAGCGGATGGGGTACCCCACCTCCTTTCTAATCCTTCTCAGGAAGGACCTTGCCTTCTGTCAGTATGGAGGCAGATGACCTAGCCTGGTGATAGGCTGGGGATCCATCTGTCCTCTACGGGCAGGGCTCTCAACCCATGGACAACAGACTGAGCAGAGGCTGGGATGAAGGGCAGGGCGTGGGATGGAAGGTGGGTGGCAGCTGGAAAGACAGGTGGTTCATTGAGAAGCCATGGTCCCCTTTCCTGTCCAGAACCATCTTTCTGGCCAGTCTGAGTAGGATTTTCTCATTTGTCCTGGAGCCATGCTGCCAGCTCTGGGGCCTACCTTCCAGGTCAAGACAATTCCAGAAGACAGAAGACCTCTTTCCAACCAGAGAGTACTTCATCCCAACTCTAAAAAGTCAGACCACTCCACTCAGAGCCTGAGGACCAGCAGGGAAGGGCTTAAAGGGGCAGAAGACACTCACTACCACACCTGCCTCCTGCTCCCTGCCCCCCAACCTGCCCAGCACTGCCTAACTGATTAGAAGCTAAGGTCTCTTCCAGCTCTGCTCCAGCATCTGCCAAGGCAGTGTAGCACAGGCCTCCCAATCCACTATAGCTCAGGACTCCAAACTCTCTAGCCTGCCTCTAGAAGCCTTATCCTTCTAGACTCTGGTGCTCTTCTTGGGGTGGGGGTCTTTCCACTTAGCAGAAACCATTCATGACACCCCATCTTTTAAAATTTTATTTATTATTTTATGTGTATGCGTGTATTGCCTGCATGTAGGTTAAGTGTACCCGTGTTGTGCAATGCCCGCGGAGGTCAGAAGAGGCTGTCAGATCCCCTGGGACTGGAGTTACAGACAGTTGTTAGCTGGGTGCTGGGATTCGAACCTGGGTCTTCCACAAGACAACCAGTGTTCTTAACCGCTGAGCCATCTCTCCAGCCCCAACATCCCATCTTTTTTTTTTTTTTTTTGTTTTTTTTGAGACAGGGTCTTCCTGTAGTCCCAGCTGACCTGAACTATGTAGACCAGGCTGGCCTTGAACTCACAACAATCCGCCTGCCTCTGCCTCCTGATTGCTGGGATTAAAGGTGTGCGCCACCACGACCGGATCCAACATCCCATCTTTAAACTCCAGTTTTCTACGTTTACTGCTCACCTTGGGCCAGCCTTATTCACCTCTCCTATCTATCCCTATGCTCTAGCTTAGGCCTTTTGCCATCTGGACATCCGAAGTGTCCTTCCACATCTGCATCCTGGCATATACCATGCCTCCTCCTGCCTGCCCCACTCCTTGGTAGGCCTTGTCAGCCTCTTCTTGGGGACAGCCTTCATGCCAACCTAGCAGCCCCTCTTGCTTGCCCCCATAGCTTATTCCCTGTCCTCCACCTGTCCTTCTTGTGTGATATGTCCTACTTTGAAGTCTCTTGTGGCCTCTACTGGACTGTGAGCCCCTAGGGAGCACCTTGACCCTAGGGACCATGTCTGACTCCCATGGATTTGGTTTCTGCCCCCTCATCTGTCCTTCTTTCTGATAGGGCTGCCAGTTCTGCCAACAAGTTGTAGCTAGTAGCAAGCTTCAGAAACCAGGAAAACAAGGTTTGAGTCTTCCCCCTACCCTAGACTTGAAGTGGTCACCAGCATGGCACAGAGATGCCTGTCCTATGGCAGCTGCTTTCTGGCAGCTCAGCTCCCTCCTCTTCTCACTGAAGAGGAAGGCAGGAAACACTTGGTTGCCTCTTCAGAGCTGTCCCCACTCCCACCAGTGGCATGTTTTTGTTTACTGGGTTTTGATCTCCCTGGAAATATACCACCCACCCCAACCTTCAGAGCCCTCAAGGTTCTCTACTGGCATCCTGTCCTTGTTCGGCTACTACCACTACCAAGCAGCTTCCTACTTCATCGTAAAATGGGTGAGATGGAGCTGGGCATTGTGGCGCGCACCTTTAATCCCAGCACTTGGGAGGCAAAGGCAGGCGGATCTTTGTGAGTTCGAGGCCAGCCTGATCTACATAGTGAGTTCCAGGTCAGCTTGGGCTACAGGGAGACCCTGTCTCAAAAAGACAAAAAAAAAGGGCAGATGACAGACTGTTTCTTCTCCAAAGCTTCAAACTTCCTTTCTCTCAAGGACCTGGGATCTGAGGCTAGAGCCTCACAAGGCAAGATTGTTTCTGCTACTTGGCAGGATGTCAACAGTCATCAGAATCCTCTTGAGGCTGTGTCTCTCTTGGGGAAACCCCAGCTAGATCTGCAGGAGATAAGTGAAGAGTCATGCTGGGGTCTCAGGAGGCAAGGGTTAGGGTTGTGTATCTTGTCCTTCTATCTGTTGATTATTTCTCTTCTTTTCTGGGCTGTGTGTAGCATTTGTTCCTTGTGCTCTTGTCCTTGCACCTGTCACAGGGATTGGGGGGTCGGGGGGTAAGTCCTCTGGGGCAGAGATCAGCCAATTTCCAGGGCAGTGGGCTTGGCAGGAAATGAGGAATGAGGCAGGAAGGAGGCCTCACTGGAATAGGGGAGGAGGACGAGGTCAGTCATTCTATCTCCACCAGCTAAGGTTTTGACAAAGGAGCTAGACCCCTTTGCTACCCAGGACTCTCTTTTCCTGGGAAGACATGCATTTTATCCATGACCTCTGCGGAGTTCCTGTGGCACCAGATTTCTTTTCCCTCTGGGATTCCATGCCCACATCTACGAATCACCAAGAATGATTCGCATACTAGATGTGCACCGTCTCCTCACAAGCCCTCTCTGATGTAGAACAGACGCTACTTACTAGCTGGTACTTATGGAACCTCAACATGGCTTCAGAATTGGACCCCACCCAATGCTAAGCAACCCAAGCTGGCCTTTGAATGGAAACTTTTTGCTACTTGTGGGAGAAGAAAGCCATAGTCTTTCCTTCCTCTCTAGACAACTAGACAGACACCTCCCCTTGGACTTCAGTGGACAGTGGAAGCATAGTAGATGGGGAGCGAGAAGTCTGAAGTCAGACTGATTAAACCTCAGTGGACAATTTGGGGCAATCCTTCACCTTTGTGAGTTTCTCTGTCTCAGCTCTGCTTCCCTACAGAAATCCTGACCAAAATGAAAGTAAGTCTCATGCTTAAAAACACAACTGGAAACAATTATTGGAATTTAAAAACAAAACAAGAACAAAAACAGTCTGTACCCAACGCTCTGCTCTCTATAACCTCTGTTCTCCTGTGATTGCTCAGTCCTAGACCTAGAAATCCTTACTGGATGGTCTCCCCTTAGGGCCAAGAACTAAGGGACGCAGCCAGACCAGTGGGCCTGGCTAAGGCCAAGCTGGGTTTGCCACATGTGTAGCCTGAGTTAAGTTGCAAGGGGGTCAAAACGCCACTGCTTGATTATGTAAAATCTGTCTGGATTCAACGCAGAAAATCAAATTTAGTCTAATCTGCTTCATCTATTGGTGAGAAAAACTTGGGCCCAGTAATGAAAAGCACTGACCCAAGGTCACTCAGCAAGTGCATGGCCAAGTCTTCTGTGTCCTTCTCTAGACACTCCAGATACCAGTCCTGTATGCCCAAGCCAGCTTCCAGTTAGAACCTGCCTGGTCAGAACATCCGGTCTAGCACTTCGGGGCTGGCTAGGCTTCTGTTTAATAGCATGAATACCACAAACAAACAGAGTTCAAACATGTAATGTGTCCCTGATACATGCCAAGTGCTACAGATGTCAAGATTAGGGCTTTTTCCTTGTGAATAAGGAACAGAGAATATGAATGTCCTTGCTAAATTCTGCCAAGACCCCAAGAATCCCACAGTATCCCAACCATGAAGTGTGCACAGGTCAATACACAAATAACCTCCCTGCCATCCCTTACCTTGTGACTAGATTCAACACATCACTCCACAGGACTAGGAAGCACTGCCCATCTCAGAAATCCAGAGCCAAAGAAGAAAAAGTAAATAGTCTCCTGTGTGGTTGGCCCAACCTTTGAACTCCAGGAGTGGCCCTCCAGGCCTAGCAGACAGAAGCCTGAGGAAGGAAGTCCTATGTGCTGCTTTCTGGGGGGGCCTTGATGGGGAGAGCTGCTCCCTTCTGATCATCATGGAGGCCCCACTGGCTTCTAAATTCAGGACCAACTAGTGCTGTGGTCCTGACTTGAAAAGGTACAGGCCACTGCAGGACAGGGGCTAGACAAAGCTAGCCTGGCCACCCAAGCCAGCTACTCAGCATATAGCTCTCCTGTGGCAGAGCCACCTACCCAAGCTGTAGCCAAGAGGGGAAGAAGCACAATTGTTGGCAGAAGATAAAACTCTAGATACCATCTCTATTTCCCTTCTAATATCAGAGTGGCT
The DNA here is from genome assembly GCF_000622305.1 of Nannospalax galili. Lineage (NCBI taxonomy): Eukaryota > Metazoa > Chordata > Mammalia > Rodentia > Spalacidae > Nannospalax > Nannospalax galili. Next base: position 2,644,060 of record NW_008338126.1, on the reverse strand, counting down.
GCCTGAAGACAAGCAAGGGCAGGGTGGCCATCAATTGCTAATATTCCTGTCGAGCACTGACCTGCTCCGGAAATGCACTGCCACTACCTCCTTTCCAGAGAGATACCCTTTCTCCTTGCAGGGACCCAGGCCAAGTGGCAACATCACAGTCAGCAAGGACCATGCTGAGTGCCTGGCCTTCCCCTCACTCCTTCATCTGACATATGGGGAAATGTTGCTAGGAAACAAGAGACATGAATCACTCAGAGCCACCCAGGAAGCAGAGGCGCTAGGGTACCAAAACCCTCCTGAAGGACCTAACCAGCCCTTGACAGTGCACCTTGCCTGGGGAACAGAGGTGGCCTCAAGTCAAAGAGTCCAAAAGTTACCCGTTTGACAGTGGCTAGTAGTGGCTAAATAAGGACAGGAATCAGCCTGGGCTTTCTGACCACACACCCCAAACGTCATAGGGGAGGGCCCATGAAGTATGCCTGGAATTAGACCCTAACCATGGAAGATTATACCAAAGCAGGAAGCTGGGAGCTGCCCACATTATCAGCAGACCTGTTCCTTGTCCTAGACTCAGGCTAAAATAGAAGCCAATGGCCTATTTTAAAAAACACAATTGGCTACTTTCCACTTCTCACCACAGTGGCCTGCAATGGGTACCTGGAGGCAGGCAAGTAGCCTCAGAAAAGAGACACATGGGTGGCCTCCAGGGAGGAAAGCCACATATGTAATGCCTCAGGGCATCTGTGGTGCCATCAGCAAGGACATGTGAGCCGAAGAAAGAAAAAACTCCCACTAAGCAGAACAACAGGCGAGAAGGCCACCAGGTGGGTACAGACTGTCCTTGATGTGGATGAACCCCCCAAACATTACTTCCTTGGGTGTTGCCCCCAGCCTCTCTTCTTTATGTCTGTAGGTTTACCTCAAAACAGGACTCCTAGCAATGCCTGATCTGGTCTGAATTAGAGCCTCACACCCCAGGACTTCTGAAACCGCTCCTGTCTCCACTCCTTGAAGAAGGTTATTGCGCTACGTGCATGCTAGGAACGCACAAGGATACACACATGGCTACCTAGTGTTCTGAACAGCTATCCCTGCATCCTTTTCTTTTCTCTCACTGCCAATCTGTTTTTGCTCTTTTGAGACAGGGTCTCACTGTGTAGTCCTGGCTGGCCTGGAACTTGCTATGTAGACCAAGCTGGCCTTGAACTCAGAGATTCACTTGCCTCTGCCTCCAAGTGTTAAGATTAAAGGCAGGGGCCACCACTGCCAGCAATGCCTGGCTCCGCTGCCAATGTGATGAGTAGCCTGCTGCTTCCACTTTACCAGGAGCAAGCAAATCTCACTGACGCCCTTCCTTTTCATTGGTGAGTAACGTGTCCTAACCCTTCTCCTCCGAGACTTAACAGCAACTAAAGTGAAGTCTTCCAGGTCATCTCCCAAGGGAAGAGGAGTCCTCTAATGTCCCTAAGGACACTTCTATCTTTGTTCTGATGCCTTCAAGGCCCCCTATCTTACACTGAATACGAGCCTACCTGACACAGTTCTGAATTCCTGGGCTTCCCACAACAGCTCTCCCCATGTCCTTGTCTGGGAGTGCCACCCTTCAGAAGGCAAGGAGAATCAGGCACTTTCTCAAACTTAGCAAGGGCAGGCTTTAAGGAATGAGCAATGTTACAATCAAAAGCTCCACCATGAAAACTCAGCCTACAGAATGATAGCACTGCAAGGCACTTCCCAGTCCCAATTTGGCTGAAGTGGAGTGAGAACCAGGAGGGAAGGGAGGGATGGAAGAGGAGGAGGAGGCAGGAGGGGATGGTGGCCACACCCAACACTAACAAAACAGAAAAGCGAGTTCACACCCCATACACTCCCACCCCAGCCAAAAAGCCCAACAAGGTGTGCTGTGGAAGAGGCAAGGCTCCTGCCCCATGTGGGATCAGTTCCTGCCTGTGGTGGGCAGAGTGTGGGCACAGATGCTGTGGAGCGCTGCCTGTGATCACACTCGGAAAAAATCAGTGGTTAACCAGAGGGAAAGGATGCTAAGACCTGCCAGGATGGTGGGTTTTTTGTTTTTCTAGATTACGCCTAAGGTTTGTAGTTTGGACAGGAAAAGTAAACAATGACAATGACAGCAGCAACCAAACAGAAACAAAGAACAGTTTACTCATTTCTATTTTTTTTTTTTTTTTAATAAAAAGCCCCACACTGGCCTAAGAGCACTAACCCAAACTTCAGGGTGGCAGAGGGCACTGCCACAGCCACCCGGGAGGTGTCTGCCTTTCCATCTCTCCTCCTCAGCTTTTGGCAGAGGTAGAGGAAGTGATGGGAGGGCAGGGCCTCGACCAGCACAAAGCAACTGTATTTAGATCATGGAAAACTGAGCTGAGCTGCTTTCCTTCCCTCTTCCCGCCCACCCAGCTTAGTTTGAGAGGTGCACAGGCCTCCAAGCCAGCACATACCTGAAAGAAACCAGGCGGGATGGGGCCTCCAGGCATCCCGTCATTGGGGGGAATGTTGCCAAGCACAGGGCTTGGGGCAGCTGCTGCACTCTGTGGAGACAGAAGGCAGAGGTCAGTGACAAACCCCCAATCACATTCAGAGCTTTGGCCCCTGCACCCAGAGACCCTCCCTCTTCAAAGGCCACCTTCTATGTAAAGCCCTCCCAGCCCCCTTGCTAAACCACACCAGTCCTGGCATGGTATGGGGGTAGATTTAACAGCACACCTGATCTGGTTGCCAGAGGTGTTATTCGCTGGTCAAATCATGTGCTCAGAGCCTCCACCGCCCCATCTCTAAAATGGGAGTTGGAGGTTGGGGGGACAATGTCATCCTTAGGGACACTGTAGGAGTGATAGGATATAGATACAGTAAAAATACTCCCACAGTATCTGGCAGAGTGGTGATGAGCGGCCAACATGCAGTGGCTGTTGTTGATCGTACCTTGCCTTTCTACCAGCTGCTCTAAGAAGCTCTTTGTGGGCAAGGAGACCAATTTATAAACAAGTGGCTAACATGTTGCACAGAGCAGGTCAATAAATAATCACAACTTATTGAATAGATGACAGGCCAAGGAAATACCTGAGGAAGCGCAGGTGTGTTTTGACCCCATCTCCCACAGGGCCCCAGGTGCCTCTGGAAAAGAACAGGGGCGCCACAACAGGGGATGGCCCTTGCTTTTCTCATTAAATGCTGCTATCCTGGCACCCACTTGGTACATCTGCTTCAACAAATGCTTCCCAGGGGTGAGCAGACGTTGCTTGGCCTGTCTGGCCTCCTTCCAACAATCTGTGTCCAACCTGTTTGTGTGGCCAGCATATCAGTGCCTGGCTCTGTGCTCACACATGCCGGGCTAAGGCTAAGACACCAAGGCGCTGTCTTGAGAAAGCCAGAAGTCTGGGTCTCCTCCCTGAGACTATCCCTTGTTCCTCCAATTCCCATTAAACTTCCAGGTACAACACCTGCTGATGCCTACTTCTACCAGCCTTGGTCCTCCCAATTCCATCATGACCTAGAACAGGACAATCACCAGTCACCTCCTTCTATCTCAGGACTGCAGCCCTTCTTAGCACTCCTTTCTTGACATAAAATAGGACAGAAGTGTGGAATTCCCACTAACACACCACATGGAAGAAAACGATCAAGCTGGGTTTGGTGGCACATGTCTTTAATCCCACCAATCAGGAGGCAGAGGCAGGCAGAGCTCCACTGGCTCTGGATTTGTTTTTGTTGCCCACTTTCTTGCCAGGGAAGGCTCTAACAATGTGGGTATGAAGAGGACCCCAGAGGGGACATGCAACAGGGGTGTCCGCCAGACCCCAAGAGCATGGGCTAGCTGCTAGTTATTTTCAAAATGAAGGTACCTACAGAAAAACACTCCAAATTCATAATCAAGAAGATTCTGCCCATCGCCAGACATGGCAGATCTACACCTGCTTCCCCCAGGTCTATACCAGGCCCATCAGGAAAGGGAGCAGGGACATACCTCGCTCCAGCCCCAGCCCCAGCCCCAGCCCCAGCCCTGACTGCCTGGGAGGGACTGCAAAGGGGGTCCTCAAGGTTTAGTCATTAGCTGAGGTTTAGTCATTTGCTGTGTTATTCTCTGTGGCTAGTGGTTCCATGAAAATGCAACTTTTTGTAATGAACAGCTTTCTTCTCTGCAGCAGGACCAAATTCTTTCAAAGAGGTGGAGACTGAAATAAACATCCACATATCTCAGATCCTTCCAGAGGTGATACTACATTGAGCTCCTTCATCCTTCACACACATCATTAATTAACCAGCTTCTTAAGCAGATTTGGAATCACTGCTAATTTGGTAGTTTCTTTTTGGTATTTTAACTAACCTTTTGGATGACTACATTTTGAAGTGGTTTATGTTGACAACTGTAGTTCTGCTTTTGTGGTGAAACATTCATGTTTGAGTGTTTGACTTTTTACATGTTAAGGTATTTGTTATAATCGAAAAAACAACAACAACAAAAAAACGTTTAAATAAAAGCCTGGACCTACGACTGCATTGCTGTCTCACCTATGAGGTTCCTTTACTCTCAGGTGTGGTTTGTCCATGAAATCAGGAATGGGTCAATGTTCTAGGGACTGGGGGTAGGTGAGAGGCCTGTGGTTCTTGAGATAGAATGGCCAGAGTAACTATGGACTTGGTTAAGTGAGTGGAGTAATTGGCTTTCCTCAAATTACTCTCTTTGTAGGAAAACAAAGGCACCCATGTCAGCCATGACGAAGGGGCAAGGAAGCCAGGAGATGACTTTCACTGCATGAAGCCTCCTCCCGCATCTAGACCAAGCAACTCTGCCCTGCATCAGTTTGTCATGCAACTGACTGTGGTTCTCCTTCAATTAGGAAGTGAATGTGCTCTCACAACAGAAAAATTTTTAAATGGCAGAAAAGCAGCAACTGGTGCTGAGAGGCAAATGGTAAGAGCCTGGTAAGGGTTGAAGAGTAACTATTATAGAACCTAACCAATGGGACCCCAATCTACATCCACCCCCACCCCATCCTCCTAAACCTTTACCCTAGGGGCTGCTAACCTACATAAAAGCCAGCACAATGTGAGGCATACAGCAAGTGTTCAATAATGATTACTACTTGTATTATTCAAAGACCTGCCCAAATCTGACCATCTGAAGCCAGGCCTTTTAGGGTTGCTAGGAATCAGGACTTTCCCTGTGGTTTCCACGTTGAGTTAGAGCTCCATTAAGGCACTCAACAAAGTACCTCATGTGAGTTTTCTCTACAAAACATAAAACCTAAACCTAAATCCCCAACATGGTGTTGCATGCCTTACCCCACAATAAAAAAATGTAATAAATAAAATTTTAATGCTCAGATAAACCTGGATTCCCATTAGGTCAGCTAACCTCTTGATTGTGAAAATGGTACTTCGTTCTGTAAATCCCTCTCCCTTCTTGCTAAGCCCCAACACTCAGGCCTTGGTGTTTAATAGGCAGCACATGTGTTGAAATCACCAAGTGTAGCCTTCCTTGATTGAAACTCAAGCCAAGTAACACGGCCAAGGGCCCAGGGCTTTAGTGGGTAGGAGGTGTGCTGTAGGTGTGGCCTGGGATATGCACGTGGCAAAGGTAGGTGTGGTCCTGCTGAGATGTCCCTGAAAAGGTATGGATTCAAGGATTCTCCCTGGGGAGAGCAGAAGGCCACACTGCTCTCAGCAAGCCGCCTCCAAGAGTCTGTACAGAGTTCTAGTATGTCCTGGTCCATCCAAACAGCATCACCGATCGAAGATGCACAGTGAGAATGCAAAGACTGGAGAGAATGGGATAGGCATGGTCCCACCTTTAATCCTGGCACTCAGGAGACAGAGACAGGCAAATCCTTTTGAGTTTGAGGCCAGCCTGTCTACATTACTGAGTTCCAGGAAAGCCAGGGCTACATGGGGATACCCTGTTGGGAGGATGGAATGGAGAGAAAGTCGTCACCCCACAGAAAGGCCAAGACAAGAGCAGTGGGGTTTGGAAAAAGTAGGGAAAAGAAGCCCCTTGGTCTCCCACACCAGGACACAGTAAATTTGGGGGGAACATGTGCTCCAATTCTGCAGCTCAGAGAAGACAAAGAGCTGTTGCTACATGAAGAGACAGAACCAGCTGGTGTTAAAAATAGGTTCCAACGACACAGAGAGTGACATAGGATCCCAGTCTTCAAATAGCCAGGAAGCTATCGTGCGGGAGGAGAATGCATGTGCCTGCCCAGCTCTGGGATGGCTTGGGGTTCAACAATAGAAGTCCCAAGCTACACAAAGCTTCCCTGGAGAAGTAGTCACCTTGGAGGTGATGGGCTGGTGTAACCTAGATTGTTCACTAGTGACAGAGCAGAAGGAAGTGGCTAAATCACCTACCACCGTCCAGTGTGTCCTGGACATTATCATGGGAAGAACCCTGGACTCCAAAACCAAGGCTCAGCTCTGGCCACAAACCACCCACTGTATGCCCTGGATAGGCCTCCCAATCATGAGCTTCTGGCACACAGGGCTGCTGAGGTTCTGCCGTCCAATAACATCACTGTTGACACCTGAGCTCTTTATCCAAGCACCTGAAGAAAGGCCACATGCAGAAGAAAAAGGCCCAACCTGCCACAGCAAGGCTGCCAGGCTACAGGAGGTAGGTCCCAACACCCGTGCTTCTTTCATAAGGTTCTGTCCCATTTTTGTCCCCTCAGGAAGAGGATTAATTCAGAACACAGGAACAGCCAGCCGAATAAGGGAGCACCTTTTCATTCTGATTCCATAAACCAGGAGTGGAGAAGGGAGCATTTAGGCCCCAACATCCCAGCAAGCTGTTATTTCTGGTTTAATCTGTAAGGAACTGAGTCAGGGAGAGATGTGCTGTCTTAAGGTTCTATGATTAATACCTGGGTCTAGCTTTAGTCCTCTACCTCCAATCTCAAGATTCAGAAAACCCAAATAACAGTTCTCCCAGCAATGCTTGCAGTTCCCAAGAAAAGTTGTGTATTTTTTTGGCTCCAGAAAAGAAACAGTAGACAGATGATTAAACTATCCAATAATCACAATTCATTCTGTGACTGAGGTCACCTGTATCTTCTGCACATCCCCCCCCAAGGAGGCTGTCCTTCTAACTAGTTCCTTTTGCCAACTATTTCAGTGAGTGCCATTCACCAAGAAGTAGGGAGGGAATAAGAGTGTAAGTATGAGAGAGAGCGAGAGATTGTATGCCAAAGAAAGCAAGACCCTATGGAGCTAACTGGCAAGCGACCTAGAGAGAAAAGGAGAAATGAGGCAGGCAGAGATGGAAAAAGGTCACAAGTGAATTCAGCAAACACTTGCTCTGGTGACCAGCACTGTACCACTGGGCTGAGAGATGACAGGGCATAGTTCTGCCCTGGAGGACTGAAGGATGAAGTGAACTGTGGTGACAGAGGACTGAGGGATGTGGAAAGGTGCTCCAGGAAGGCGCTGAGACAGGGATTAGGGAGGATCAGGGAGGCTTTATGGGAAGAGGTGGCACTCAAGCCAGGGCCTTACAGGATGGCACGACTCAAAGATGCAGGAGGAGATACAGGGCAAGAGATTAACTGCTGTCATCTTAACCTTCTCTCCCAGCACAGGGCTCCTGCTGCTTCTTTCAGAGTGCAAATCCCCACAGTGCTCCATGCTCCCAGTGCTCGTTCCACCTTCAAGTGGGGGTGAGCTTGGTCTCTCCCCACCCCCAGCATGGGGGGGGGCAGCTGGCTAGTCCCAGAATGGCCATCACTTCTCCCCAAGACCCCTCAGTGGACCTAGCTCTGCAAGCAGAGACCTGTGTCCAAAGTTCCATGACCAAGAATGAGCAGAATCCTGAGCCAGAATCCCAATCTGCTAAAGCCAAAGCCCCAGCTCTTGGTAAACCCCAGCTTCATTGATCCCAGTTTGGAAACAGATGCTTACAGGGGCCATCTGGAAACAGAGGTCTGTGTTCCATGCCTAGCCCTTCTAGTTACCAGGAGCTAGGGATACTTGGGCACCCCACTTTACCTTTCTTAGTTCTTTACAATTACATATATAGGGGAAGCCACCTTTAGCCCCTCTTAGGAGCATCAAGTAAGACATCCTATCAGGCAGATGAAGCAGATGCTCAGCAAATGGCAGCCTCCAGGCCTGATTCAGAACTGGACAGTGACAGACATGCCCACTTTTCTGAGTTTTGTTGTTTGTAAGATGGGGATTTTACTATGTTGCCCAGGCTGGCCTTGAATTCTTGGGCTCAAGTAATCCTCCTGCCTTAGCCTCTAAGTAGCTGGGGTCACAGGCATATAGCACTGGGCAAGCTGGACATGCTCACTGTATATGATTCTATGAACAGGGCTCAGGGAGAGCACAAAGGGAAGATGAGGCTTCTGCTTTAAAAAAGCCACACTTCTAAGAAGTAACCTCTCTCTCCTCAGGGGCCACCTGAGAAATGTACTTTAAAAAAAAAAAAAAAAAAAAGATGAAAGAAAGGCGCTCTAGTCAGAACGTTTTCAAAAGGAGGAGGAACTGGCTTCCCTAGCCTGAGCAAGGAAACCACCACACCACAGGCCGGCTCACCCATCCTAGGAAGCACCAGGCTCTTCTGGGAACTGGATCAAAGGGCACCTCATGGGTAAGAGGTGGAGTCCTGAGTTACTAATGCTTCGTTGTGTCTTGGATCTTGGCCAAGATGCCCTCCTCCGTGAACAGTCAGCTCTTCAGCTGAGCTGCATAGAGGCTTGGACTATACATGCAGGGCTAGGGAGGCCGAGAAGTGGATCCACCATGGAGTGGATCGACAGCATGTTATTTGTTTTTTTAAAAAAATATTTTATTATTTTTATTTTATGTGTATGCGTTTATTGCCTGCATGTAGGTAAGTGCACCTGTGTCCTGCAATGCCCACGGAAGACAGAAGAGGCTGTCGGATCCCCTGGGACTGGAGTTACGGACAGTTGTTAGCTGCCACGTGGGTGCTGGAATTCAAACCTGGTCTTCTGCAAGAACGGTCAGTGTTCTTAACTGCTGAGCTGTCTCTCCAGCCCAACAGCATGCTATTTGTATAATGATGTTTCTCTTCTTAAAGAGAGATATGCTTTGGACCCTGGTTTATGCCATTAGCAAAACATACATATACATACATACATACATACATACATACATGCACACATATTGCCTACTGCCTTAAACTTTCTACCTCAAACAAGTCACAATAGGCTGGTGACAGCTCCTTAACAGGAATACTGGCAATTGCTGCTACAAAGTGGAAGATTCTCAGCCGAGGACCTGCACACACACTTGGTTTCAATGACAACTTAATCCTGCTGGGACCCAGGTGCACAGTGAACAGAAAGCCATCACTTCTAGAAACTTTTTCCCTTTTTTTTTTAAAGTTGAAAAGAAATTATTAAAGGCAAAGTCCTCCACACATCTTTCAAGAATGGGAGCTCACACCTCCTCAGCTGGTATCTAGTTTAGTGGGAACAGGGTCACTTTTTCCTCACCTTGTCCCCTGCTGTGACAGGACAGATGTGCACAATCCAAAAAGTTCGCCAGGGTCCCTGCCATTAAAGCCAAAGAAGCTAACACCTGGTAGGGAAGGGGTGCACAATTCAAACTCGCCCTGGTCTTGTCTGTATGGAGGAATGGAAAGGAATCCTTGGGCCCTCTTGCCTGGCCAGGGGGAGCCATGAGAGTCACCCACCTTAGTTCACACAGATATCCCTAGTGTGTGCCTGACTCCAGCTCAGAGTTGAGCAGATGCCTCCTAAGCCGTTAAAGCACTACTAATTGCGTTAATTTAGCTAATAGTCTCTGTTTCCTCCCCCACCCTCAGTCAACCAGCGTCCTTTGGTACTGCTGGAGAGATGCAAGCTGTTGGCTTTAGTGTTATTTTGTCAGCCATTAAACGATTCATCGGAGTCATTAATTGATTTATTACTGCTGCCTGCTCAGAGGGTTTAGCAAATAAAGAATGATGTAGGTCACAATGCAAAGGAAATTGGACCAAATGACACTACGAGGAGCTGGGCACTTACAGTGCTTGCCACTGTCCACTCCATCAGCCCTCCACAGCCCAGCTGTCAGGTGGGGTCAGTACAGACGGCCCTCCTGACTGAAATCCAGGTGCCAGCCTGCCTCTTGCATAGGCACCAATGCTGGGAAGATGGGGAACCTTGTCTGGAGCTCCTGAGCACCTGCCAGACACTGTCACCAACAGAGCAGGAGGGCAAAAGCCTAAACTGGGCACTAAGCTACAAAATGAGGGACCAGTGGATGGGCCTCCAGGCCCCTAAGCTAAGTCTCTACTCCCCTGGAGGTGACACATCTAGCCTTGTCCTCTCTCTCCCCCCTTGCACTGCCCATGGGAGCTACAGGACCGCAACAGTTGACGTGTTAACAGGTGCCTCCTAATGCCCGGCCTTTTATGTGCTTATCTCTGATCCTCTCAACAGTCCTATGGGTAGAGGCATTATCTTCCCCATGTTACAGAGAGAAGCTGAAGCTCAGAGAGCTGACCTGCCCCAGGCTGCATGGCAAGCCAGGAAGTGGCAGTCTAGGACTCAAACCCAGTGTACCTCACACTTCAAAGCCCACATTTCCTCCCCTCTACCAAATTCTTCAGACTAACATAAAAGGGCCCAACACCTGCAGCTCAGCTCTATGGGAACTGACAGAAACAGACAGGGGACCAAGAATAAGGCCACTCTGGCCTTCTCAGAGCCCCAAGATCTTCACTTACAAAATGACAGGATTAGGGGCAAGCCCTGTGGTCACACCAAGCAAAGAGATTCCAGAGCTCAGTCCCTTCTACCTCACACTGCAATAGCCATGCTGCCAAGAACATCACACCAACATACATCACATGGCTTAGTGACCCTCTCCTGTGAACACTCCTCCCATTCGGCCAAACAATTTCCTTGATGCCAATCTGCCCTAGAGGCCCAGTCACATATTAGATTGGCTGCACTGAGCTAGAATAAAAGAGATGTAGTCCTGCCACCCTATTCCCAAGTCCTCAGGGTCCCAAGCAAACAGAAGGGAGTAGCACTGAAGTGAGGGCAATGTTAACATTCCTGACAATGGGATTCATAAGGTTGTGTGGTGTGTGCATGTGTGTGTGTGTGTTTGGAACAGGAAAGGCAACAGCTCTGGTACCTGGTTTCCCTAGGAGCCAAAAAGCCATTCGACAAAAAAGTAAATTCTGTTACTGCAGTAATCAGCTGTGAAGAGTCCTCATATCCTGTCCAGCAGCATTTTAGAACAGAGCTCACCCTGGCCAGCTTTCATGAGGCTCTTGGAGGATACTGACTGGTATACTTCCAAAGTGATGCAGAAGGGGTGAGGTGGTGGGTCAGGCATCTACCATAAACCAATATCCTTGTTTCTTTCCCTACCACAGTCCTGGTCTGTAGGGTGTCATTCAAGCTCTCCATGGCATTTTGGAGGGTTCTGCCAGATGCACAAATCACTTTTTGATATCCCCAATTATGAGTCCACAGTCTCCAGACACATACACATTGTTTTCTAGTGAGAATCTGCTAAAATGATAAGCCAGGAGTCCTGGCCTGCAAAAATCAGGGGGGCCAGTTAAGACTTCTGAAGGGATTCGGGAGTTCTCTGACCCAAATTTGGTTTCTGAAAAAAGACACCAGATTTCTCATAGAGGAAGCCCACCCTGTGTTCTTCCACCCACCACAGAGGTGTTGACAGTGAAAAGGAAGGTCTTCACCAAAGTTCCATTTGGAAAAGAACAGTTTGTTGCCTCTTACAAACTTTAGGACCTGGTATCAGATGCCAAACCCTCTTTTGCACTTGATGAGTTTAGTTTGCCGAACAACCTGTGCAAGGCTGGTCCCCTCTACGGAATGCTCTCTTCCTCTCAGCCTAGTGATGCCCCTTCGTCCTCTGTGTGCACTCAGCATCACAGCACTCGTCACACCTGACTGTTAATTCCTTATTAAATTAGCCAGCTGTCTTCTCAGGGATGGGGCAGGTGTGTTGTGCGCAGCACAGAGAAGACTCTGTCTTAGTAAATATTCTGTGGATGAATAAAATTCCGGCAGAAATCCTGCCTTTCAAGAGTAGTTACCAGATCCACAAGGTCAAATTCCAAAGTCAGCTAACTCTACAATCTTCCTCTAACTTAACCACTAGGCCATATCCAAATAACTAGTTATTCCCTTCCAAACTACCCCCCACCCCCAAAGACAGCACCCAGGTACATCTCATTCCCTCAGCTAGGAGCACCCCAGCTTCGAGCACTGGGAAAGCCTGAGTGCTATGGCTGCTGCACCCTTTCTGCCAAAGGACACAGTCAGGCCACATCTCCCAGAGTCACTGGTTACGTCAGTACACTGGAGACCATTGCTGAACCCCCCTCAAGATAACTATGAAGACTTCAACTGTCTAGAGAAAGCATTTGCAGATCCAAGGAATACAGAGGCAATGAGCAAAGTGGGGTAGCTCTGGAAAGCTCAACTCCTGTTGTCATTCCCACTTTGGAAGAAGTTCAGGCCATGCTTCAGACTGGGTGCAGGAGGGGAGCCTGTGTCTCTGCGCTGCTGAGACCTAGCTGCACTTCCGCCTCCCCCACCCCTCCGCACAGTCCGGCAAAGCAAAAGCTGCGATCCATCTCCGTCAAGTTCAAGGCCCTTGTTTTCAGCCTCTCTGAAGAGAACCTTCTGCTCCACTGGCCCAAGGGGCCCCTTTTCACACAGGCCTCATCAAGGGACCAAGAGAAGTTGCAAACTGCTTGTGGGGCCTGGGGATAGCAGAGGGGTGGGAGCTGCTCCTGGGCAGAAGCTGAGGATGGCTGGACAGACAGTCACCCTGAGATGCTTTTTCCGCAACTCAGACTGCAGTGGAGTCCCCTGCCTAGCTAGAAACTACCATCCACAGCTGAACCCTCTAAGTCACAGAGTATAGGAGACAGGCAGCACAGCAAGCCCTGACCTCACTTGAGAGGAATGATCGCTCATCATCATATGCCCACCCCCTCAATCCTGTGCTTGATACATAATGAAACTTAGAGGGAAGGGGAAGCTACGAGACTTCCCTGTGCTAAGCACATCTGGGATGGTGCAAGCTTCTCAAGAACCAGGTCTCAGGCCTGTCCCCACTATGTTTTACTTTCATACTCTCTGCTCAGGCTCTCCCATCCCCTTCCCTTCCATCTTCCCAGAGAATTCCCAGTCTTCTATCAATATCTACCTTAAAGATCCTTGCTTCCCTGGTCAGAACAGGCACAAAAGCCCTTGAGTAAGGTCATAAGCTAGACAGAGCTCAACACTAGAACATGCTGGTTTCCATCTGAGTCCCTTTCACAAAAGGTCCAATGAAACACTGAAGATAAGGCACCAGGGACTGTGGAAGTAAAGTGGAGAGCATGCTGGACTCAGGCAGGTGCTTCAGCCTCTGTTCCTTGGCTATTAGAGACAGGCGATTCTCGCTGGCCTAAGACATACTCCTGTAACGCAGGGCAACGAGAAGCAGAACTAGGAGATAATGAAAGCCTGCGAATTTGTCTTCATCTCTCGTCTTCCCATTCCATCCTCCACCTTTTCTCATTCCCTCAGTTGTAGCCACAGGGAAATCTTGCCAGTGCTCAGCCTTTGCACGTGCCATGCTCTCTACCTGGAATGTCTGCTTCTCTGCCATCCCAATGCATCTCTCGGGCTGCCCTGGGCACTGGGCAGAATCTATTCCAACTCCACATGAGAGTCTACCTGTAAGGCTTTAGCATCTCATCACCTGTAAGGCCTCAAAGGACTGTTGGTTCCAAAAAGGCAGATTCCCAATGTTTACTGTGTAACACTCACTATCAAATAACTAGGGACTTGCATCCTGCTCTGACCCCTTCCTGTGCTGACCAGGTAAAAGCTTTTTGGACAAAGCTCAGCCTGGCCCTTTTGGGAAATTTCTCACTTCTTCCTCATTCTTCTTCATAAAGATGCAACTTCAAAGAATAGAAGAGTTGCATAAGCCCAAATGTCAAGTGGGGCAAAACGTAGTGCCCCTTGTTCTGTCACACTGCTAGTAGCTGGAGGACAGAAGCCTCTGGAGAGAGCTGAACTTGAATCCTGGGTCTGTTCCAGGTTGAAACCTTTAGTTCAAATAGGGACAGCAGGCCTGACCTTGACAGATAACCAAGCTCCCTGCTCTGTAGCAAATCATCTGCCCTAATGTGAGTTGTTTTATTTTTGTCTAATTCTGCTTATGGCCACAGTTTTCAACCAAGACAAGAATTTTTAATTAAACCTGGGCAATACATGGGCCTTCGTAAACTGAATCTAGAGCTGTAGAACAGGGAGCCTTGACTGGGCCCATGTGCCTAATCAAGGGCAGGAAAGGTCTGGAACTGGGTTTCCCAAGATATCTGTGCCCTGGTTGGCTCATCTAGAAAACAGTAATAACCCCTGTCTGTCCCACAGGACTTGTAAGGTTTCTGTTGCATCCAGAGAAAGACACCTGCATGTCCTTTAACACCCCCTGCCGCCCCCAAAAAACCCACACCTGTTCTCCAGTGAGGAGAGCTTTAGTGTTCCTGCTCCTGCCTCCAAAGCTTCCCAGTTCTGTGTGCCAGGAACCTGGGTCTGGAGACCCCTGTCCTGAGGCACACTCTCTGTAGACACCAAGGGAGGCTGTTCACTTCATCCCAACAACCTCCTGAGGTGAGCACACCTGTTCTTTTACTTTTATATTGATCCTGCTGGCAATGACTGGGCCAGTTCAGTGTCTTGTACAAGGTCACAGTTAAGCAGTGCTGGAATTTTCTACCTAGCTGAGCCCAGACATCCTAAATCTACACACTGTCTACCTCCTCTCGTGGGAACCTAAGGAGGGGTGCCCATGGGGACCTCCTCTCCCCTCTACTTCCATACATACAAAGGACACATACCCAGTTCCTAGTTTGTAAGCCTGCTGAGCATCAGAATCCCAGAGGGACCTTTGCAACTGCCTATGTTGCCTGTGCTCCCGCCCTGAAGGGAAGATGCAGGGCCATGGCTTTGGGAAGTCCTGGACCAGATATGCCACCACTTCCCTTCTGGGTTCTCCCTTTGCCCTAACCCTAGCGGAGAAAAGAAACCCCAGGTCTATGGACTACTTGGATAAGTAGTGAGGCCACTTTTGCCATTGCCCCCCTCCTCAGCCAGGCTCCCTAAAGTCTACAGGATACCTCTGGGTACAGGTCAGGGCTTACACAGCTGCCCAAACAGGTACAGCCCCAGATTTAATTGGACTCTTGGTTCAGCTTTCTAATCTCATTAAAGTTGCCTCTATCATGCAGATGGAGGTCCTAAATTTAATTCAGAAGCGCACCGTCCTGCCCTAAGCTGATCATGTCCTGAGAGGCCTGAGAGAACCCCTCTCTGCCCTAGCTCACTACATCACCGCATGAATAGCACACACTGAAACACAAAGGGAGCAAATCCACAAAGACAAGGCAAAAGGAGGTGTTCTGGCAGGGGTGCAGAGTCGTGCTCAGGGAAGACAGTGCTGGCCACAAGACCTTCAATATGTGAAAACCATAGAGTAAGCTTATTCATGTCTTACTGAGTGTAATCCTGTAGCCCAGGCGGCCCAAGAGGTGGCTGTCTTTCTGGCAGAGTCAGACTCAGAGCAACCTCTACTCCCACCCACTCTCTGTAGCCTTGAGCATCTACTCTATTCCGAGTAGGCAGGCAGCAGGGGGCATGCTTGGACGACTACCAGCTACGTTGCATCTCTAGAAGAGAAGGCCTACCTACCAATCACCCTGGCCACCTGTCCCCTGCAAGAGGAGGACACTGCAAGTCCTCTCCCCAAGTATATTAGAAAGGCTGAGGAAGGCTCAGCTCCTGAACATTAACTCTGAAAACACCACGGCTGACGTGTGCAAACATCCCTGTGCAAAGACACGTGGCCTACTTCTCGATTATCTCACTTCATCTAAATATATCCTAAGAAAATAACTTGGCAGCAGTGAGAAATCCTGCAGTGAGTTCAAAATAACAAAACCAACACACATACGCATTCACAGAGGGAGGAAGGAGAAGAGGGAACTCTGTTCAAGGTGCCACGTTGGCTTGAGGATGAGTGTAAACTGACCCCCCCGCCAAAAAAAAACACCTAAGGTGTGTTGGGGGCTTAGGGTAATAGGGGAAGTAGCATTTCAGAAGGAAGGAACTCTGTGCAGGTTCCCAGCCAGGTCAGTACACATGCCTCGTCCAAGGGAGACGTTGGGGGCACACCCAGCCAAGTACACACACACCCATCCCCACACCCTCTGGAACTTGCTGTAAGACACTGGCATTTTCCATTCTCCTTGCCAAGAAGGGAGCACCCTGCCCTACATGCTTGAGCCACCAACTCCTGGAAACAAAGGTGGCAGTCATGGGGATGTATGAGTACACCTTAGCACTGGTCCAGTGTCCTCCCACCCCTGCCATTTTCACCAAAAGGGAAACCAAGGCCCACAGCAGGAGACAGGCATGCCCACCCTACACCGAGATGCCTCCAATTCGAGCATGCTGCCATCCTTTGGGAGATATAGACAGAAGTAGACTTTTCATTTTCACACACTCGTCAAATCTGGGCTGTCTACAATTACCCCTAAGCCTATCCTCTTAGGCACAAGGACATTAATTCATTAGGAAAGAGTCTGAGAGTCAAGAAGGCTGTGGGCATTCCTCTCAAGCTCCTTAGAGCCATCTCCATGAGGGTGTAACATCTCAGGTCCTAGTCACCCCTGTGCCATATGGACATAGACCTCAAGCCTAACCCACTATGTCAGCCTCCTCATCTCATTCTTGCTTCCTTTTCCAGAAAGAGCTAACTCAAATCACTAGCCTACTCATAATCACTAGCCTACTCATAGCTCTGCTCCTCACTGTACCATAGCAGCAAGGCCGGCCCTCCATGACCTGGCTTAAACTGAGCTCAGCTGCTGACCTGGCCTGGCATACCTCATCCTTCCATACCCTGAAACGATCCATCACTCTGCCCTCTCTGGTACCCACTTGCAGGTCTTTTTATTTTTTTTTTCTTTCCAGCACACACAGAACAAGGACTTGCCAGGAGGTCCTGCAGGTGGAGCCAGGCAGACCTCTTAGGGCATTCAGGGACTAGTGCCTAGGTCCCTTGCAGACTATCAACAATGGCTTGCTCACTCTAGACCCTGTATCCTAGAAAGCAGGCAGTATCTTCCACATCTCAAGCATCCCATTATAGGTTCAACACATTAAAGATATTTATTTCCAAATGAAACTTTAAAATCTCAGAACCAATACAAGAAGGAGTTCATCCAATCTTAGTTTTTTAAAATCAAGAAAATGAAGGCTTCTGGACATGGTGGTTCAGCCTACAATTCCAGTACTTGGGAGTTTGAGGCTAGGCTACATAATGAATTCCAAGCCAGCCCAGACTAGTGTGACACTGTCTCAAAATACGCAGAGATATAGACAGGGAAAAGAAAAAGGGAAGGCAGGGCCCAGAGAGAGGATGAGGGTAGACATCACTCTGCTCAGCATGCTGGAGACTGGCCAGAGGCCCCCAGAACTCTTCCAGGTCAGTCAAAAGCCTCCAAAGACCACTCCCAGACCACTGGCTCCAAGGAAAGCACTCAGAGGACACTGCCATCCTTGGGAGATCTAGAGGCAGTCTAGGAAAAGCTGTTCAGTATTCAAAAGTCCTGCACAAGTCCCAAGCCATCACCAGCTCTGATTGTGGAAAGTCTTCCCCAAGTCGACTCAGCTCTGGACCCAGCACTGGTATCAGCAAAGACATGAGGAAGGCCCACGGATGGTCCCTGCATGCAATGACTCTCAGTAAACATTTGCTATTGCACAAATGGTTAATTACAAACCGAGGCAATGCAGTGTTGCTCAGGCCTGTCCTGGGCATCAGGATACCAGAGAAAAGGAAGGATTATTTCTGCTGTGGGGTGGGGCTGTCTGGGACAGCTTCACAGAGTGGTGACATCTGATCAGACACCATCTGTTATTTTTCTCTAATTGTTCCACATGTGTGAAATTTTGATTCTCTAGTTAGAATGTAGACTCCAGGAAGGCCAAATTGTGGCTGCTTCCCCTGCCCTCCCCAACACACTTGCAGTGTCCACTCCCAGGAGTCTCTCAAGAGCTTAATAAGAGTCATGACCACCACACTTCTTTATTTCAAAGGGGAGTTACTTTACCCTACTGAGGCGCCCTGAACCCCTTCAAGAAATCTAGTGTCATCCACCAGCACTTCCAACAACCTAAATGGTCTATGTATCAGAGATACAGCATTCCAGAGATGGGCACTCCTACACCTCTGTGAACACTAGTGCCCGGCTAGGTGTCACTTTACCTACTTCTCATGAGTATCACCCCTTGACAGATTGGGAAAATGGAGACTCAGAAGTCACTATTTTAAGGTTGGGGCAGACCACTTCCAATCTTTTACTCTATCACATCACCCATAATATTAATTTTCCACCAACAGCTTCCTGCAACAGAAGCAGGAAGAATTAGTGCCCACTCCCAAATCTCATCTGCAAGAAAGACACAGCAAACCATTAGCAGTGGCACATCTTCTTTGGTTTAGCAGCACAAACCAACCTATAGGGCACTGTGTGCAGGCAGTCCTCACTCAGAGACCACATACTCATATAGTTCCCTCCAGTTTCTAGCATGTACCCCAACCTTCTGACTCCCATTCTCTAACACCTCTAACCCCAGCCCCCCAGCTACAGCACAGTTCCTGGAAACCCAGAAGAATGTAAACTTGAGTGATGCCTTCTCTTGTTTGGATAAAGGCCATTTTACAATCCTCCCTCCCACGTTGGGACCCTCTCTGCTCCTACAGTGCACAGGCCTGGACAGGCATTTAGATGAGGGAGAGAACACATGGGAGGGGGCTGAAAAGCACACACAACAGTAAGCTCCAACCCAAACAGAACTAATCCATACAGAGCCAAGAGGGGCTGAGCAGATGGGAAGCCAGGCATCCCCCACCCGTCACCACCCTGGGTTCCAGGACCTTCACCACAGTGGTATAATTATAAGGGGTGACCCAGCCACATGCTCCATGAACTGTCCTGCACCCAGACACAGGCAGCAGTTCCTTCAACTGGTTTGAGTTTAAAATCTTGCCCAAGCCTCCCCCAAATCACATATGCAAAGACAAGAATATAAACACCCTAACTTTATACCACTGTCTGGGGCAAGACACACAGAAACTTTGTGCACTCCTCTTTGGAGTTTTCTTGGGACACTGGGGCGTCAGTGGTCCTTTCCAGGCCGGTGTTTGCTGCTGCTCTCCTCCAAATCACCCTCGTGTATGAGGATGTACTCCTGGGAGAGTATGCATCTGTCTTCTGTCTTCTCCTCCAGCCTTGAGGATAAGAACAGGAGTAGAGGAACCGCCATTTTGTTCACTGGGGTACTCCAGCCCTTAGCATAGGTGGGGCTGTGTAAAATGCACTCAAACATGTAGAGTGGATGCAGTTCCCGACTGAACCATAACATGGAGGCTGAGTCTTGAATATCTATTTCCTTCTCTAATCTTAGGCACTCTGAAGGCAAAAAAAAAAACAAAAAAAACCCAAAAACCCTCCATGTGCCTCATTCATTGTTGCTTCACAATACCCAGCCTTAGTGACCCCTCTTATAACGCAAAGGAATAGTAACAAGCCACTCCAAGAAAACAAAGCCCTAACCAACAGGTGTAGTGTGTACTGAAGAGAGCTAACGGGGCTGGAGGGGGGCTCAAAGGCCACACCCTTCTCCTGCTTGTGGGAAATAGGCCACAGATCAAATCCATTTGGTCAATATAGGACTTGCACCTGGGCCGCTGGACCCTGAAGAGGAGACCAGAGACACAGAAACAGCGCCTGCTGCTCAGAAGCAGCAGACAATCCAGCAGGGCAGACAAGACAGGCACATGAAACAATTAGTGAACAAGATAACTGCCAGGCTAATGGTATTATATCCTGATATAATAAGGTACATGCTGTACTACACATTAGGGACAAGAGTGAGGCACGCCGCACTAATTACACAGGACAAAAAGAACCAACAGGAGCCACAGAATACTGGTACTGTCACAGAGGGATCTGGGGGCCACAAGACCAAAGAAAAACTTAGGTGAGGATGCCTTCACCAGGAAGCCCTCCTGACTGCCACTCTCTCTTTCCACGTTCCTGCTATGACCTATCCCTGTGCCAGATGACCCCTTCTGCCACTCTTCTGTCCTCCATCAGGAAATCTGACAGCACCCACCTGGGCAGCCAGCCTCAGGAGTAGGAAGCAGGTCTTAGTACCACTAAAGCAGGCTCAGTATTTTCATATACACATCCACCAGGATTTCTCCATATCACATGCTCCCACTGTGCTGAGCCCCTGCACACCTTTTCCTTTAACCCTTCTACCACTCTGAGGTATAGACAGTAAGGTCAGAGAGGGTAAATCACCCACCCAAGGGGTAAGGGCCGCTAAACAACTCCAAACAGGTCCTCCATTCACTTGGCAAGCCTGTTCTTTTAATATCTATACCTGCTTGGTCCTTCATGGAAGCCCTAGCCACAGGTGGCTACCAAGTACTTGAAACATGGACTGTTAGGTGGTATGCTGTGATCACAAAGTATGTCCTGGTACTGGCAGGTGAGGAAGAGGGAGCAAGGTGGGAGAAAGAGGGAGGAATGGGTGGGGTTTCCATTCTAGGCCAAGGCCTCATGTATGAAGGAACAGTCAGTGAGAAGGCAAAAGAGTTCATCTGGCCATCACCAGAGCCAGGTATCACCATGGGATTTGCCAGTGAGCAGGGAATGCTGTTAGTACAAGGCTGGAGGCTGAGTGCAGGGGAGCTTTAAGAGGATAGATAGCCACTCACCTGTGGGAATAACCCCAGGCCTGCTAAGCAGGCTTCACAGCTGAGATGAGGACTGGCCCATCTGACAAAGCAGCTGAGAAGACAATCACAAATAAATGCATTCATAACACCCAGAAAAACACTAGTGCCACCATCACCATGAAGGAGCAAACTCATGGGACTCTAGGTTATTTGTCTGTTTTTCGGTTTTGTTAAGACAGGGTCTCATTATGCAGCTGAAACTGGCCTCAAATTTGGAATTCTCCTGTTTCAGCCTCCTGAATGCTGGGATAATCTGCAGGGGCCACCATGCCTGGCTTAGGCTGTTTCTTAACTGAGAAGGAAGGATCCCTGCCTCTCTTCCCTGCCTACGGGGGAATGCAGAGGTTGGATAGCCAGCAGGTTCCTGGGACAGACCTGGCCCTTCCTTTCAATGTCACTGGTCCTCTTTTACTTTTTCAGGGGACATAGCACCTGCCTAGAATAATCAGCTGCACATCATAGGGGTTCAGTGAAGCAGGTTTCCTGTCTTCTGATGTCACAGCAGAGGAAATGGCAACTTAGATCCATCTCAGATGGAGAGGGA
Source organism: Nannospalax galili (assembly GCF_000622305.1). Taxonomy (NCBI): domain Eukaryota; kingdom Metazoa; phylum Chordata; class Mammalia; order Rodentia; family Spalacidae; genus Nannospalax; species Nannospalax galili. The sequence goes on along the minus strand of NW_008338126.1, from coordinate 2,622,678 downwards.
GTTCAGGAGAGCAGAAAGTTGCCTTACTGGGCAGTCACAGGGTCAGCATATGCTTCTAAATCAGAAGCAAGCTCCACAGGGGAGGCACTGGCTTCCTTTACGAAGCTAGGCAATTGGGAGCTGAGGAACAGAAAAGCAAGGAAGCTCGTTTGGACACACTCAGGACCAACCCCACCACGGGTGGAAAGAAATCCTTATCTAGTTCTGTCTAGCAGACTTCCTTCTGCTGCACTTTTACCAAGCCCAGTCACTTTTACCTGCAAACTGTCTTTTATGACCAATTTCCCTCACTGTAGCCTGCCACCCCTCCTGTGTGCAAATGCTGCTAACCTCTGTCCCAGGGGAATGCTGCACACATTCCTCGTTACCCTTCCCAGACTTAGTCTTACTAAGGATGGAGCACCTCCTTCCACCTGTCACTACCTGTTGGCATCCTTCTGTCTAGACTGGCAGCCTTGTTCATTTTGTGTTTTCCATCTGAACCAGAAACCCCTCTCCCCAGATCCCACAGAATCAAGTTGTGCCTGCCCGGAACCCACAGCATGCCTCCCAAGATGGAGTGGACATGCCACACTGGCTGAGTAAGGATGGGAGGAATATGGTAACACACACCTTGGTGTGATAAGCCTGAGGCTGGTGTCAGCCATGTGTCAAAGAGCACATCCACCTCCACCTCCAGAAGGAAGCTAAGGCTGCAAGTCCAAACAGGCATAGAGTTTCAGGCCAGGACACCAGGCTCATTATTGGCAAATGCTGGGTTATTTGAAACCAGCTGGAGTAACAGGGAAAAAAAGCCAGAGCCACAGTATAGCCTCACCTGAGGCCATCTTCCCTCCTACCTGGGTCATCCCCATGAGTGGGAAGCAGTGGTGGGCATCGGGATCAGGACCCTGCCACTTCTCAGGAGCTGCCCCTGAGAGGCAAACACTCAGTAGGTGCTTCCGTGTGCTGAATACTTCATGTGTTCAGCTCCCTTTACCAACCTAAACCAGGAATGCTTTATAAGGACCATCTCCTAGAGCAGGAAACTGAGGGCCACACAGAGGTAGCTGGTACCACCTGACACTGGGCACTTTTGATTACAACATTTCCTGCTAGGACCACTAATCATTCCTGCTCTTACCCTTATCCTCATCCTCCTCAGATGGGGGTGGTGAGCTATGGCTGGCCTGAAACTCATTATGTAGACCAGGCTGGCCTCTAACACAGAGATCTACCTGCCTCTGCCAAATGGTGTGAGCCACCACACCTAGAAGCCTTGGAGTTCTAAAGAGTAAAGATCAAACAGCCATTCATTCCCTTGATGAAGTCTAGGCCTACTGGCCATACTCAGATCGCATTCACCCCCCAGTTCCACCCCCCACCCCACTCCCGTGTGTATACATAGGTGGCATATTAAGGTGGCATTTTTCAAGCCCACCACTCAAACAACAAAGACTCACCAGAGATGTTCATCAATAAAAAGGGGGAGAGAGAGGCTGTGATCACCAAGAAGTCAGGGACATTTGAGGACAGTTCTGAAAACTAAGACAACTTTTTATTTAAAAAGACATGTAGCCCTAGCTGACCTGGAATTCATTATGCAGACCAGGTTGTCCTGAAACTCAGAGATCCACCTGTCTCTGATTCTCCAGTGTTGGGATTAAAAGCATACACTACCATGCTTGGCATTTGAAACAACTCTAAGAATTCCTAAGAAAACAGTTTGTGCAAGAAAAATCTCAGTAGCTTGGAATAATTAGGAACAGAGATGAAATGCTGGGCTATCATTGTAACGAAATTGTAATGCTCTTCTGGCAAACTCTAAGGGGCACACACAGAATACAGCTCTAGTGACTCAATAGAGCACATCTGTCAACACTGCTAGTGTAGGTAAGCAAACAATCAGAATACTGATTGGAGCACTTTAAAACCATCAAACTGATTTTGTAATCTTATTAATATTCCTCCTCTTCTGAGTTGACTTGCCATCTTGGCCTGAAGGAGTGAGGCCTGAGCCCTGCCCAGAGGGAGGTCATAAATTTCTAAGATTCCATCCAACTGAGCCTTCCCAAACAATATGCACTTTTCTAAGTCTCCTAATCGGAGTGCACACACTGGACACTGGATTGAACCAGGTTCAGGTGACCTTGGCTTGTGCAGACCTAATCAGAGGTGAAGGAGGAGGACACCTGGGCAACATCAATCCTTTCCCAGAACAGCCAGAGAGGAAAGTACTGGGTTGCAAACAGTCAGCTTTGCCTCCCAGGGAATCTTGGGCAAATGTCCCTATTGGGATTTAAAGCTGTGAGAAATTATTTCTCCTTCACACATGTATAGAATGAGCTGAGAAAGCTTCAAGCAGTCAGAAAGTTGGCTTCTTTGCTACTCGCTGTTGCTGACACCACTCAGTAACTCGAACTAGAATGGCCCTGGATCCCTGACTGTCCAATTGCCCTGTACTCAGAAATAACCAAAAGCTTTAGCCACTGCCAAAAAAAGGAAAAAGAAAGAAAAACCCCAGGAACACACCAAATCCATGTCCAACTCCTTTTCCCCTTAGAACAAAACCCATTGCAGGCACACACAAAGAAAGGAGGCAGGACAAAGGAGAGGCCAGGTCACACTTGACAAGGCACTTTCTTGTGGTTTCCAAAACAGAACTGTCCTCCATTAAACTGCTCTTGTTGCTCGGATGTTGGTGTGGGGAGGGGGGGGGCACCACTCTCAAAACAAAAGGCAAGACTTGGCGGGTGGGAAACCCCTGAGCAGGCTCCTTCTCCCTGCACACTTCCATGCCTTTGAATGCCCGCAGATCTGGGCCCAGGGCTGGCAGCTGTCTGTCATTATCTCAGCGACTCCAAGGGCCCCGGCACCAGGGAGCATGTCTTGAGCAGGTGAACGCCATCTGCCTGACTCTGACGAGATGCCCGCCTTCATGCCTGATGCTGCCAGCAGGCTGCGTGGACTGGGGAGTCACAGTCAGCCTCCTCACCCTCCCTGGATGGTACTCTCAGCCAGGCTCGCGCTCTCCCCCCGCCCTTTCCAAAAGCTCACTCACTACCTGACATTTATCACAGAGGGAGAGCTCTTCTTAAAAACATCTGAGGGTAGTAAGAACATGGGTTTTCTATTTGGGAGGGGATGTTCAGAGTCAGGTACATATAAGAAAGCCAACAGACATACCTTCCCATGGGTTAATATTAAGAAGGGTTTTTAATTGATCTATAAAGAAAAAAAATTTTTTTTCTACCTGCCTCTTAAAAAGCACTCCCTGCATTAGCTAAAACATTCCCAACACACCTCGGCCCATTTCCTCCCTCCCTGGCCCTCCCAGTTTTAATGGGGGTAAGTGGCTCCCTGATGCAATCTTCAAGGCTGGGTGGGGTCCAGACCACAGGGAGGGAGGAAGCTGGGTAGGACACAGGTCTGGTGGGCAGAACTCTGAGTCGATTCAGAAGGCCTGCAGTTTTGGCTCTGCCCTTCCACTCCAGGGGGAGAGACCCTCCTCCCACTCTCCACATTTCATAGACTCCAATATTTTTGCTTGCTGGTCCTCTGAACAACTGAAATACTTACACTACATGTGACAGGCATATGGCCCACCCTGCTGTAAAAGGCAGTGGTGGGCCTCACCCAGAACACGGGTTTAGGTGGGTACCTACTGCCCCTGGGTCTGGATCTGGGGGTGGGGGTAATGGCACTTAGAAGGATCATGTGTCTCCATCCTTGGAAGAGGTCTGGATCTGGGGAAGAGCTATGTCCACACAGGGGCTCTCAAGCTATAAGAATTCTGCAGTTTGATGTCTTCTAAGTCACACTTGTGTGGGTCTACTTCACTGACACCACTAGCACAGACTTCTTCCTGAATTGAAGACCAAATGGGGTCAGGCTGTGGGCAGAGATCTGGTCATCCCAGAAGGGGGCAGCAGAGCAAAGGTCTGATACTGGGCAGACTCCAGGCTCAACAGTCTTGAGGTAGGACTGGGCCTTCACATGTTTAACATAGTAGCTAGAAATATTCACAGGAAGGGCCCTCTTCTCCTGAACAAAAGCCAGAGTGGGTGGCCATGTAGTAAGCCCACAAAGCCAGAGACAGCCCTTGAAGGGCCTTAGGCCCTAGGGTGCTTGCTCTCTGGGTTCCCTAATTTGTAGGACCTGATGTGAAGCTCATAAAAAACAGTGGAGCTGTAAAAAGGGCTTGGAAAACAATGGTGAAGCCTACTGCCTAGGACTCTCATCAAAAAAGTGAGTTGGCTATGCAGTCCACAAGGTTGAGACATCCCTGGCTGTAATCTCATCACCAGCACGTAAGAGAGGAACAGAGCGCACACTGCACTAAACAAGCGGCCCCTTCTGCCCCATCCCGGTGTCTGAGCTCTAAGCTAAAAAACAAGCTAAATTCTGTCAGTACAAAAACCCAAGAACATGGGGCTAGAAAGATGGCTCACTGGGCAAGAGTACTTGCTTTCAAGCATTCAAATCCTCAGCAAAAAGCTGGACATGGCTACACGTGCTTCTAACCCAGCACTGGGGAAAAAGACAAGTGGTTCAGAGGAAGGAGGAGGAAAACAAGAGCAAACCACCAGGGCAAACCCAGACCCTGCCTCAAGTGAGGCAGTAAGGCAGAGAATGACAGAAGACACCAGTGTCCTGCCTGCATGCACACCTGCACATTCCCGTGCATGTACCATACCCACCCACTCACCCACAAAACAGAAGTACATGGAGAAAAACAAAGTACATAAAGAAATAGACTTGCAATGCTCTCCAATATAAGTGTGTTCCCAGGTCCATGGTCCTGAGGACTTACTGACATCCAGAGCTGACAAGCCCTTAGTGCACCAACTGCTGGCCAAGGTGCTCAGACAGATCTGCATCTAACCATCCCCTGCTTCTCTCCAGCATCTATGGGAAGCAGCGGCAGCCCATTGAAAAAAGGGCTCCAGCACAGGTGCCAGCTCTGAGCAGTGAAGCATTTCAAAGAAAGGGAGACTGTTTGGGCCAGTGATCAGTGAGGGCTTCCTTCCACAGGGAAGGACAGACTGAGATGAATCACTAGGCAGGGGACATGGAGAACCCCATACATGCTCTTGTTCATTTCTTCACAGCCCCTACACTGGGCCCAAAGAAAAAGCTTTCAGTGACCTTAAGTTTGTCTAATCTTGTTTCTGGTTCTGAGATCAGACCTCCTTGGCCATGCCAAGAGTTGCCAGGGCTCAAGGGCTGTAGGTCCCACCTGGGAGGCAGAGCCCAAAGCACAGCACCTCATAGAAGCTACTTGGTAATCTCTCCCAACCAAGCTCCCCCTCCAGTGCAGGCATGATGGGTCATCTAGCTTCCTGGAAATGTGGCCTCCACTTTGAATCTACTTCAGAAAGGCAGGCCCAGGCGGGAGGCCAGGGAGGGGCTGGGATGGGAAGGAACATCCTGTCTGCATCAGAGCAGGGGAGGTGGCTCTTGAGCTGCCACGTGCGATTCAGGCTTCCCCCCCCCCTCCCCACTGAGCAGGAAGTGTTCATTCGACCGACAAACAAGCATCTGGGGTCGTGGTAGGGTTAGGGCAGTGGAACCAACTCTGATTTGTGGAAGTGAGCCATCCAAGACAATGGGTGTGTAAGGCACAGAAATCAGCTCCAGATGCAGGCCAGAGCCAGCTGCCCAGAGACCAGCAGGGTAATCAATCCTGCTGATATGTTTATTCTCCAAAGGAGGACCTGGGGGAGGGGGCTGCAGCCTGTGGCTCCTGGACAATGGGAGGCAGATGGGAGCACAGGCCTAGGATATTCCTCTAATAGTCTGGGGGGCGGGGGTCCTGTCTGCTCTTCTGCCTCAGGGCTTCCTGCTCTACAACCAAGTCCTGGGGGCAGGGGGCAAACACCAAGGACATCTGCATGCTCATGCCTTGTGATACCAATAGCCAAGTGTTCCAGTTTGTTTCTCCATTGCTGTGACAAAACATTCTGACCAGTAACAACTTGGGGAGGAGAGGGTTTATTCAGCTTACATCTCCCAAGTCACAGTCCATCACTGAGGGAGCCCAAGGTAGGAACTCAGGGCAGAAACTTGGAAGCACAGACATGGAGAAATGCTGCTTATACTGGCTTGCTCCCCTGGCCCCTGCTCAACCTGCCTGGGGTGGCACCACCCAGTGGGCTGGGCCCTCCCACATCACTCAATAATCAAGAAGTTACCCTACAGATATGGCCACAGGTCAATCCAATGGAAGAAATTCACCGATTGAGGTTCCCTCTACCCAGGTGTGTCAAGTTGACAACTAAAGCTATCAAGTGTCCTGGGATCAATGACCAAGGTCTTACATGAAAGCGTGAGGGCCTCAAGCTCCCCTCCCATGGTGTCTGCAGAGTGCCCATCACCTCTGCCTGATGGCCTTGAGTATATGCTACTTAGAGTCAAAGAGAGCTAAGCTTTCCCAAACCTCCAGCAGCTAGAGATGGGATTTTACTTTGCGATATAAGAGGAAACCAAGTTGGCTGAGAAAGAAAGGCCCAGGCAGTCAATAAGGAGCAGAGTGGAGCCAGTTCCCAGGTCTCCTTCATGATCCTGAGGCTCCTCTTGCCTAATCTGTAACCTTAGACCTAGTCCCCAAGGGCACATAAAAAAAATTTCAGCTGGGCGTGGTAACCCACGCCTTTAGTCTCAGCACTCTGGAGGCAGAGGCAGAGGCAGAGGCAGGAGTATCTCTGTGAGTTCAAGGCCAGCCTGGTCTAAATAGTGAGTTCCAGGCCAGCTGGGGCTAAGGGAGATCCTGTCTCAAAAAAGACCAAAAGAAAAAAAAAAAAAAGGCACTTTCAATGCAGGGTATGGTGGTGCATATCTTTAATTCTAGCACTGGGAGGCTGAGGCAGGCAGATCTCTGTGGTCTACACCATGAGTTCTAGGTCAGCTGAGGCTACAGGGAAACCCTGTCTCCAAAAAAAGAGGCAGTTTCGAGGGCCCACTATGTAGCACCAACAGCAAGGAAAAGCAGGAAGAATGAAGGTCTCCCTACTTCACAGAGCTCTCGGGTACACACAGTGAAGGACCACTCTGGATGACACAGTGTGTCACACTAGGAGCCATGGCTGTGGAGGTGGACCTCCACCTGGTATACAAGCAAGTTCTCATAAAATTTAAAGTATGTTAAACAGACTATAAGTGGATGAGAAGTTGGGTCTGACATCTCAACGTTGTCAAAGGAGACTTCAGCAGAAGTCTGTGGAGGTAGTCTCATACCAGGATGAGGGAGGGAGCTGTCCCATTCTGGTGTGGAAAGCCCACGCCAAAGTCTGTGGAGGTAGTCTCATACCAGGATGAGGGAGGGAGCTGTCCCATTCTGGTGTGGAAAGCCCACGCAGTTGAAAGTCACTTATGTACTAGCACTGGACAGAATCGTGGCCTAACCTTCCTTGATGAGCAGGAAAGGGGGAAGGGAGTTAAAAATCCCAAGAACAAAAGAACGGCAGAGCTTGTCACTCTGGCCCTGATCTATCCAGCCATCTGTCACATCATATAGAAATTCCTTGTGTGTGATTCTGCCTGGAGAGACTCCTGGCTCTTATCCATGTCCCAGTCCCCACTGAGCTTGGTGCCCAGGAGGCCTCATAAACACTATTGTGAACAAAATGATGCATCAGGGTTACTCCTAGAGCCTTAGTATACAAAGCAAGCCCTGGGGCACCCATTCCTCAAGATACCTGCTCTCTAGGTCACAACTTCCTTTCATTACCTCTGAGAGCACAGCACAGGTAGCCATCCTGATACCGCATGGTGGATCAAGAGGTCATACCTGGTCTACATGCTTTCAACTAACTGCCTGCCTCACTCCTGTAGTTCAGAGTCCCTGGAAGCTGAGGAATGGAAGGAACTTACCACATACTACTAGGCACTAAGAGAAGTACACCGAAGCTGGGCCTGGGGGTTAGTACAAAAGAGTAGAAAAGTCAGGGCTATAACATTTTTTATCCAGAGCAATTTTTAAAATAGCTTCAACAAAAATGTGTTAAATAGTCCCCAGTGCAAGTAGTAGTTAGAACCCTTGTTTAGGGATCACTAGCATTGGTATAACTCAAGATAACCTTTTTGAAAATAACTTGGCAAAATAAGTCAAGGGTCTCAAAAGAAGCCCACACTTCCTTGTCTAGTAATTTCACTTCTGGGAATTCATTCCAAGGAAATCATCGAAAAAGATATGCAAAGATGTTCGTTTCAGTGTTGTGTATAATGGCAGGATGGGAGGTAAGGACAGGAAGGACTAGCCAATAAGGAAATGGTTCAATAAAACCCTATGCAGCCATTAAAACATAATTATGAATAGCTGGAAGCATGTTTATCAAAAGAAAAGGCAGCAGACCACAAACACATGTGTAGACCTGGACAGCATTTGTCAAGGCTTGTGGTTGTGATAGGGTAAGAACAGAAGGAATGTTTTCTTCCCACTTTCTTAGCTTTCTCTACCTTTGTCTATAAGAGACGGGCTCCACACATCAGGTAGGGGTATAGCCAGGCCTGTGTCCACATCTGACTTTCAAAGCCACGTATCTAACTCAAGTACAGGAGGCAAACAAGGAGAGGTGAGGGTAGGCTCAAACCAAGGCAAATGAACAGGATTTCAAGGATTACTATGACACCTCCAAGAATGACATTTAACCAAGAGGAACCTTCTGGGAATATTTTAAAACCCTCCCAAAAAACCAAATCAGCCAGGCAGGCTTTATATATATAATGCATGCACATACTGAGAGCCACAATTTCCAATGTATATAGATATGCCATTCCATTCCCCAACAGCAACCGTGGCCAACTTTCTACCCCAACCAGCCATCTGGGGCTCAAAGGGAAGGTGTCAGATTGATCACCAGGGTAAGATTAATTTTTTTTCTTCTTAAATCCCCTTAACTGAGAAAGCAGCTTGAGCCAATTCTGCTTTTCTCGCAGACACCAAAACACCAAGCAATAGTCACACCAGTTCATCTTCACACCCCCCAGAGTTGGGGAGCTGAGGAAGAGAGAGCTTTCCAAGCAGCTCTGCTCTCTGCTGAGTCTCACATCCGGGGAAGGAGCAAGAAGCACAGGCTTCAGGGACCATGGCTGCCAGGAGAGGAGCTAGCCCAGCCTTCTTGTCAGGTCTCCTTTAGCTAAAGGTGGCAGCGTTTCTCAGGACCTCCACATCCTGCCCCAAGCCAGGACTCTTCCCCTCTACAAAGATTCTCTATACTACTGTACTGCTTGTAACAGCATGGCCGGCACAGATAAAACATCCTTAAACTGTACTGAAAGAGAAAGGGGTGGGAAAACGTACCAGGCACAGTGACCCCCCATGATTCATCCTCCCCCTCAGCAGGGCAGTGAGTGGGTGTTCCTATTCTGTAGATGAGCAAGCTGAGGCCCTGAAACACCATCTCAACTGCTGCAGAACACACTCAGCAGGGGGACGGGCCAAGGCCAGGCAGCAAGATGGTGCCTTCATTCCACTCTGGGACAACCCAGAAGTAGGCCCTGTTTCCTCACACCTACCTGGCAGACTGAGATAAATGAAGCTTAAGAGAAGCTGGTTCCCCTCACAGTAAGGGACTGGCCCATCTCTAGGAGCTAGAGATCTCAGCACATGTGTGCTTGTCTCTCTCAACACCACAACACACACACACACACACACACACACACACACACACACTCTCTCTCTCCCTCCCTCCCTCCTACCCCAACACACTGCAGAAACAGGAATACAAATGGCACCTGATGCTCCAGTCAGGGTCAGGGTGAACCCCTCTCATAGCTTGCAACAATGCAAGATGCAGGGCAATAGAAAAGGGGCTTTTCCTGAGGAAAGGGACAGCTCCTGACTCTACAGCCCACATGTTGTGCACCCAGAGGCTCACTACCTGTGCTACCCTTGTCCCTCTAGACCTTCCCTGAATCTGTTAATGATCAACCCTCCAGGCTGGCGCCAGCTTCCAAGGAGACAATGACTACCTCCAGGAAAATAGCCAGAAGCAGGTTTGGCACCAATTTATTAGGTTGTAAAAATAAAGGGGGGGGGGGTCCTGAAGGAAGAAAGCGAAAAAAGCAGCTAAGACATGGTATTTCCGGTATTTTTATTGTTCTTTTGTTGGCCCCTTCTCTTTGAAGGAGGCAGGTGGCCTGGGAGGGGTCTAAGGACCAGTGTTTGAGACACTGGTTTCCAACTCTATCTAGAATGCTTTCACCAGTCTTCAGGGCTGGACAGGAGAAGGGGCTCCCTCGGCCTGAAGCCCCCTCTGTAATACAGCAAGACTTAGCTACTGCTTTCATGACAGCCACCTGTTTCACATCTAGGAGTAGGGGACAGACTTTAGAGATAAAACAGGGTACCCCTGCCTTCCAGGGGTTTCTGGTCTAGTGGGGAGGTTTGACACAAATGCCAGTATTTTACTATGGAAAGGACTGAGTCACATGAAAGAAAAGCCAGTTTCTGAGATGAGAAATATTAGCAGACGGGAGCGGGGGAGGGAACCAATGACGACAGGGACCGGGACTGGGGAACAGAGAGGCCTGGCTTCAAAGTAGGGAAAGATGTGAATGCAAACAGGCTATAAGTTAACAGTAGGGTCCTGAGAAGTGGCAGTTGCTCAAGAAGTTGATGTTGACCATCCTCTTGGGGCAGACACAGAGAGAAAGATTCTGACTTCAAAAAAAATGGAGTGGAGGAGAGCATACCAATTGCCAGAGCCCACACAGCCAAGCTCAAGGGGCTGTCTAGGAAATCCCTATGACCAACACAATGCCTGGTAGGCATTCAACCAGTAACTCTGGAAAGGAAGAACAGAAGTACAAAAAAGCAAGCAGTTTATTCTGTGTGAGGAGGCAGGAAAGATCTGCTAGGGAAATGACCTGGTAGCTAGCTATAGAGAAACTTGTCCTCAAAGTAGAAGGTGCTAGGCAGAAGGAACTTCATGTGCAAAAAGGCCTTGTGGCTAGGAACAATGTGGCATATCTAGGGAACTATAAGGAGATTTGATGCTATGGGCAAAGATGCTGACCACAGGACCCTGGAGTCCTGTGAAGGAGCATGGCTTCATCCTGCAGAACAGGAGACACTCCTAAAAACAGCAGGCACTGCTGCATCAAGAGTCTGATCAATGTTTTGGAGGGGAGATCTGGCAGCAGTATCATTCATATATCAATGACCCCAGTTTCTACACAAGGAAACTTCGGACTGGAGTAGGGACATCAAAGAGGGCTCCATGTGTCCTTCCCTGGCCTGTCCTAGGCTCCTTGTCCTATACCCCATGGTAACCCTGAAAGCTCTCACTGTACAATTGCATAAGTAGTCTATAATGCTATGAAGTCTCTTCCAGGTGAACCTGCACAAACAAGCAGTGCGACTCGCAGGTCAGAGGCCTAGGAGCCCTTAACCCATCTGGGTTTCAGCTTCCTCTGATGGAGAGTAAAGGAATGGACACTCAACCTAGAGCTACTATACAAGCCAAGAGATGGTTGTACATTGACTTGTAGAAGGAAAGTCCTTCAGGGACAGTAGATAGTGTTATTGAGCATCTCTTAGGTGCTGTTCTGGGAACTTAAGGCAGGATGAGGAACATGGAATGAAGTTCATGAGGGTCCAAAGGAACACAATATTCTCTGCAGTGGGAAACAAGTTATCCTTACAACTGCTGGCCAATACATATGTGGCTGAGTGAGCATGAAAGCCAGGACCACCACCGTTTCATGCATTGTTAGCTTGAATTAGGAACGCAGAAACTGGGCTGAGAAGGGACTGGAAAAATCGAAGACACATCACTCTACCCTGTCCTTTCAAACTTCAAGATTGGAAATGAGTTAGCTCTTGTTGACATCCAGTGTGCAGGCAGGAGAAGGAGGCAGCTGTGGCCCTGATTTCAGCTTTCCAAGACCCAGTTTATGAGCTCACCAAACAAGGAGCTTCTGGTTGGTCTCCAGTCTCTGCTATTCCAGGTAGGCCAGGGAGGCGAAAGTAGCACAGTTTGCAGCAGTAAACAGTATTGATGAGGATTAAAGAATCCCACTGATCTGAGGTATCCAAGGCCCACCACAGTCTCATCAGTGAAGTTTGTAGTGTGCAGAAACTAAAAGCTTCGGAAGGTTGAGGTGTATGTGAGGTGAAGCTGTGGCCAGTCACAACCACAGCACTCGCTCTTCTGTGCACAACACTAAATGTCTGCCCCTGGGGTATGCAGAAGCCCCTCTAGGACCCTCAGGGCAGATTATTCTTTCTATTACACCATCTAACATACCTGGCACTTATACTGAACATGGCACATGCCAAATTCCTCAAGGAAATAGCCTGGCCAAGCAACATAGAAACATGGGGTATATACCACAGAGATGCAGAAGACAATCTCTCTCCACACAGGAAGAGTAGAAGGAACAGAGGACCAGACATGGTCTCTAGAAACAACTGCCTCTGACCCAAAGCCAACCAAGCCAGGCTCGGGCAAATCAACAACCTACTTCTTCTTCCCCAAGGGTTAAGGCAGCTAGTATGACTGGGCAGCCTCTTAAAGTCCAACACAGCACCTGACATTAAGTAGCACCCATGAGATTACTGGCTGCCCCCCAAGGAACTGTATCAGGTGCATTATAGGAAGGGGAAATTTTTGCTTTCAGGAACAATACTGATAAGTAATGACTTATGCTATCTTCATTGAACTGTGACCTATGATTTTTCAAGGAACTAAGGAGACATTTCCAGGACAAAGAAAAAAACAGACATAGTAGGACTTTCCTAGGTGGGTAGAGGAGAGAGGGGTACGGAGTCCTCCATACCCCCTTCTTGCCTAAAGAATCAATGAACAAGTCAATTAAGCTCCCAAGCATACCAAAAGTACTCATCAGTTGGGAAAGGAAAATAAAAAATCTGGGCCCTAAAACTCTGCCTGGAGGGTTTAATTAGCTTTGTAAAAGGCCAGAGATACACAGATAATAGGTGGTTTTGCAGAAAGGGACAAAGTAAACAGCTCAGGAAACACAGGCAGATCCACACCCCAACCCCAGGTCTCTCCATCCCAGGACCCCTCTAGCAGGTTAGCCTGGAAGTCAGTCCTGGAAACCAGTTCTTCCAGCCAGACAAGATGCCTACTGGAAGGAGGCTCCCCATCTTCCCTGAGAAGTTGGTGTTCCTGCCTCTCCCCTGGCCTGCTTACCAGACCCTGTCCCAACAGGCAAGCAGTGCTGCTCCTGCCTCAGCTCCCATGCTATCTGACTCCAACAAGCAGAGGGCAAGGAGAGGGCTCTGGAGATGGTGGCTACTTGGCTGGAAAGCTGGTCTGAGCTTGCCAGTCTGAATTCTTAAGACAGCTGGATTCTCCCTGCTTGGAGGTGGAAAGGGCTGACCCTGGGGGGATCAGTAGAGACCCTGATCTGCATAGAAGGTTGAACATGTAGCTCAGATTCTACTCCTTAAAGTGAGGCTAAAAAGCCTGTTTGGGGGTTGGAGGGAGGGAGGTGGGGAGAAGGCAGAGAACTTGCAAAATAGAGGTTCTACCTCATTTGGGTTAGCATTGAGTCTACCTTAGCACAATATCAAGTGGGGTGCAATAGATATCCCACGCGTCCACCTTCAATAAGACTTACTGAATGTCATTTATAAAAAACACTGTACTAGGTTACCCCAAGCATTTTATAAAAATTATCTCATTCAGGGGCTACAGAGATGGCTCAGCAGTTAAGAGCACTACCTCTTCTTCCAGAGACCCAGGTTTGGTCCCTAACACCCACATGACAGCTAACGACCATCCATAACTACAGCTCCGGGGGATCTGACACCCTCTTCTGACCTCTGTGGGATCTGTACAACATGGGTGCACTTACATACATGCAGACAAAACCCTCATATACATTTTTTTTTTTAAATTGGGGGGGGGGCTCTTTTTGAGACAGGGTCTCCCTGTAACCCCAGCTGTCCTGGAACTCACTATATAGACCAGGCTGGCCTCCAACTCACAAAGATCCACCTACCTCTGCCTCCCAAGTGCTGGGATTAAAGGCGTGCACCACCACAACCGGCTAAAAAAAAAAATTTTTTTTTAAGCCTCTCATTTAATCCTAAAGCGCCTGTAGAAAATGTGTTTTTCTTTTAAAGTTTTTTTGTTGTTTTGTTGTTACTGTTTTTGTTTTTGAAACAGTGTCTCTATGTAGCTCCAGTTGGCCTCTAACTCGCTATGTAGACCAGACAGGCTTCCATCTCACAGAGATCCGCCTGCCTCTGCTTCCCTAGTGCCTGGATTAAAGGCGTGCCCCACCAAGCCCAGCAAGAATTTTTTTTTTTTTTTTTTGGTCTTTTTGAGACAGGGTCTCCTTGTAGCCCCAGTTGTCCTGGAACTCACTATGTAGACCAGGCTGGCCTTGATCTCATAGAGATCCGCCTGCCTCTGCCTCCTGAGTGCTGGGATTAAAGGCGTGCGCCACCACCTTTTAATGAACTCTTCTGTATAGATGCAGAAGGATCAAGGGTGAAGTCTGCTGCCTGAGGTTAGTTGGTCTCTAAAGTCCCAGCAGTGGAGAGTGTCTTCTTCCAAAACAGAAAAAGCCTTCCAGTCACAGAACCCTGAAGTAGAAATGGGCTCTGTCAAGAATCTTTTTTTTTTTTTTTTGAGACAGGGTCTCCCTGCAGCACAGCTGGCCTAGATTCACTATGTAGATCAGGATTGGTCTCAAACTCAGAGATCCACCTGCCTCTGCCTCCCAAGTGCTGGGGTTAAAGGCATGCACCACCATATCTGGTTCTCTTTCAAGAATCTTTACAAAGCCCCTTCACAGGAAAATTCCTTTGACAATCAGAAAACTCAGGTAAGGACTAACCCCTCCCACATAGTCCCTGGCACAGCCTAGTGCTGGCTTAGCCTCTGTATCACTAACATGCTTAGGGCAATGTCTGCAGCCTGTCTTCATGACAGCCCAATTCTCATTCCTAGAGAACGCTGTTTACTCAGAGACCCCATGGCTCAGAAGTACATGAAGAACAGCACCCTCCGGACTGAGTCCATCCCTGGATATCCCCTTACGGGCCTGCATGGCCCCACGTTTCCTGTTCATATCGTACTCCACCATCAAGGCCCTGGCACAGGTCCACTAGGGAGCAAATGGATAGCCTTATTTACAGAATTTACCAAATGTGTCCATTTTTCACCACATCCCAGTCCTTTTGGGAAAACTCCAGGTTTTTGTAAGTAGCAGATTAATGGTGGGGAATTAATGGGGCAGTGTATATCCTGCTGAAATTTTTTGAGAAGTTCTGCATGCAAGTCCAGTGGTCCTGCTGTGATTTAGTATGCTGGCCCCAGAGAACAGGCAGGTCCAAGATGTCAGTAAATCTGTTAACGAGATGGTTTCTGGAGGGCGGTTTTCAAGATATATGGCCTGATGTGTTGCCAAACTTCCTAACTAGCTAAGCCCCAAATGTGAAGACAATGGGATGGGAGAGTGCCAGGCAAAAGGCCGGCTTGCTCTATTCCCTGAGGAGGGGAAGGAACATCTCGAAGCAGCCAGTGCCCAGAGCAAAGCAGTGTTAGATCTCAAAATTAAGACACTTAAGAGATGAAAGAAAACTGCTATTACCCAGTGTGTGTCCAGTTTAGGAGAATGGAGCAGACAAGTGTCTAGGACCAGAACCTGGCATTGGCATGAGGACCACTTGGGCATCAAGTGCCTGGTGCCTAATAGCATTTCTACCCAATTCCTGTCCACCTCTACTACCAGCCAGAACCCACAGGTGAGGTTTGTGCTTTCTCCAAGAGCCATGTTAACCAAGCACGGCTATGAAATCTCAGGGAAACAGCAGAGTGGAAAGGAATCATGCTTCTCTGGTCTCGAGCATCACTCACCAGCTTCTCTGGGATTCACAAGCACCTGAATGATGAAGACAGGAGGGCAGAGGAAAAGACACTCTTCACTCACATCCCCTGCCAGCAAAGGTCAGGCTCACCACACCAAAGCTTGTCACAGCCCAAGGTACCATAGGTATAACGTATCTGGTCATAATCACTTGTTCCAAGATGAGACACTCCTGATGTTGTAGCTCCCACTGATGTAAAAAGCCGTATCTGATCAATTACGATGCCATCACTCCCCATTACCCTTGCTAAGGGATTCAATTATTGGATTAATTTATAATCTGCCCTACTGGTTTTTTGTCTATTGCTCTCTTTATACAAAAAAACATGTGGAAGTAGAACTTAAACGGTCCAAAAAGGCATGTGAATTTGTCTCAGTGGCTGATGTCAATTTTTTTAGAGGTGCTGCTGTGTTTTTTTCCTCTGGTTTCCTCCATATTCCTTTCCGCATGTTAAAATCCCAAGAACCAAACCTCTTTATCTGTGGACTTAACACAGTGAGGCAAAGATAATCAAAGGGAAAATCCTGCTTGACACTAGGGGATTGTGCTCTTGTATGGATTTCACAGGCAGAGCCCACCCCCAGCAACCTGTGATACCTTCCTGTACTGAAACACCAGTAAGAACTGGGCATGGTGGCCTGGGTGCTAGGATTCTTTTGGCAGGGCCTGACCGGTGGGGGGGGGGGGGGGGGGTGGGGGTGTGGCAGCGGTGGCAACAGCAGTGGCAGCAGCTCAAACTCTAGCATCTCCCTCCTGGAGCCAGGGTAATCTGATGATCACAGTGGATAATTAGAGTCTCTTATCAAAACAATTAGCGGATGAATGAACAGTCAGTCCCATCTCTACACAACTGCTCTCGGCACAGCAATGCGGGGGAGGCAGAGGCAGAGGAAATGACGAATCACAGCCTATTCCGGGAGAACAAGACTCCAGCCTCACCTCCTGCTTCTCCAGACTGCCGGTGGCCCTAGTGGTTGCCCGGAACACCCTCCGGCCTCCCTGCCTGCTTTCAGGCAGGACAGCCTCCTTTTCCTGTCCAGCCTTGAATACTGCAGATATCAGATTCACCAGCCTCAGCACAGCACCCACCACTAGCTTTCAATCTTGCACTGGCTCTCTATTTAGCCAGGCTGGGTGCCCTGGCAGGTCTTAGAGCTCTTACTTTCTGCAGCTCCTGGCACACAGCAAGGGTTCCACGAAGCTCATGAACAAGTGGGCCTGCCTGTCCTCCTACATGACACCACGTCCTTCCTCTAAGATATGTTCCATGGAATACCCAGGCCGTTCTACCCGGTGCCCTTGCCTGCTATTTCATTAGCTAATGTTTAAAATTCAAAGCTCTTCCATCATTTCCATGTCTCCCCATCTGTAAACAGGCCTGTGGGTCCAATATCATTTGTTTCCACCACAGAAAATACATAAGGATTAGCCAGAAAGCCCTTTGGAAACATAATCCTAAGTAACCCAGTCCATGAAGCAGCAAGAGTGTAAAGAAGAGCCCCAAAGATGGTTGGCCCTGCAGACCTCAGAAACAGGACTGAGAAGTGGGAACCCAAGATGTTTCTGGGACAGGAAACTTGAGGGAAGAGCCAGGCCTCTTGGGCTTCTAAGCCAAGACTTCAAGGTGCTGGAGGTTGGAGGCACATCGTCTTAGGCCTAGTATGTCTAGGATCTTATGCTGGTGTCATACCCCTAAGTGATACATTCTGGGTGGCTCTGATGGTATGAGTGCCTTTCCCTTCACTATCTAATTAATACTCAATAGAAAAGGAAGAGGAAAAGGAAAAAGAAAAGAAAAAGGCAGGGGCCAAAGCTGAACTTTCCATCTGCTTTTGTTTTCCAGTGTGTTCCTTTCAAGGCTCAGGATCTGCTAAGCCCCTGAAAGGCACAGCATCATCTGTCCACTTCCCCCTTTGCAGTCTGCTACCCAGTCCGCTCCTGACAGCCATCAGTCACTCATAATGTGCTGACCTCGAGGCTCAGGGAACAGAATTTTCAAGTCAAATGTAGCTGTTAATATAAATAAAGCATTGCCCTGGATTTCTTCCTTTTTCTTTCCTTCTCTTGCTCGTTCTCTTTTTAATGATTCTGCAGCTGCTGCTGGGGACTTGATAGGCAACAAAAGTGATGGCAGACGGGCAAAATGGAATGGCAATTTTACTTTTCTGAGTCATAACAATTATGACGTTGTGATAAGAAACATTTTCTATGAATTTTTAAGTACGAGTTACCCTATTTTGCAATTGTCCCTGGAGAAAAGGACATGGATCCAATAAGACTGAAGGTCACAACTCAACTGTCCCAAGCAGGCTGGCCCTGAACCCCTTCCCCAGCACCCTGTGCCCCATTAGCTGGGACTCCCTCTTCATCTTAACTGAAGCCATTGTCCTTTAAGCACATTTACATGCAAACAACTTCCATATACCAAATATAGTTCTGTAAGCCAGCACTTATTTTTAAACACGAAAAAATCTCCCATAATAAGGCTCATGATAAATGTTATGAGCCTCAAAATGGTCTGCGGGAAAGGGAAGAATGAGTAGGAGTGGGAGAAGAATGGGGGCTTTTCCCTGACCTCATACCCAGGCAGATCACACAGAGGCAGGTATCCCACCTCCCATTTCTCTCCCTATAGCTCATGGGCACTAGACACAGTGGGGGAATAATGGGCACAGATAAGGACCAGGCAGCCCTGTCTACAATCCAAAATGACAGTCTCCAGAGAGAAAACCCCTAGATCCAGAATAGGACAGGTGGTCCTGCATGACCCATGACCCACCCCTGCTGCCTGATAGAGCCCTGCTGACATGCTAAAATCAGGACTTTGTATTACCAGCCTAGCCCCCAGCCCAGTCACCTGGAGCAGGTAGAAGAGACAATAATCTATCAGGCCTCCATTTCCTCACTTGTGGAAGGAACCCCAGGCCTAACTACATGTGATGACTTCCAGGATGACTCTTGCAGCTTGCCCTTAGGTAGGACACTGCTCTGCCCACCAGCCTTTCAATGCTCCATTCACATCCTGAAAGCTCCTAGGGTTCTTCCAATTCCTTAGAGGAGAAAAATCAATAGTCAGCCTGCCAGGACATCATCATAAAAAGCCATATACAATGTCAAAATAAAGACGCCACAGTCAGGTCTGATGCAGGCCTGCAATCCCAGCTACTCGGGATGAGGCAGAGGTCTACTGAAAGGTCAGGCCTGCTTAGGCTACAGGGGGAGTTCAAAGCCAGCCTGGGCAACTTAGTGAAATCAGGTCAAAATAAAAACATTAAAAAAGGAAGTGGGGAGACAAGGGGCCTGAGAAGATGGATCAGTGGTTAAAAGCATTTGCTACTCTTATAGAGAACCCAGGTTCAGTTACCAGAATCCACTTGGAGGTTTTTCTACCATCTATAACTCCAGTTCCAGAGGATCTGATATCCTCTTCTGGCCTCTACAAGTACTGGGTATACATGTGGTGCACATACATTCATTCCCAGGACCAGTACTAAAGACCCTAGAGACTGACTTGACTTCCAGTGGCATCTCTCACCTGTGAGCCAGCACCCACCTGATTTTAGCTTAGCTCAGAAAGGGCCATTCCCAGGCCCTTCATCAAGGAAGAGGGGGTGGAAAGATTGTTAAGAGCCAGGGAGGATGTGCATGACCATATGGAAACAAAGTCCTACAAGCTCCTGGGACCCTGCTCCTATGAGTCTATGGCAATGGTGTCAGCATACACAAGTCCCATGCAAACTCAGGCAGACAAAACCCAGCATAGAACTGGGGAAATGAACAGCATACCCCAATCTTAGCTGAAAAAATATTAGCAACTGATTACTGCTAGGTGAGGAAGAATTGATCTTCCTAAAACAGGGGGCTCTGGATAGGCTAACTAGACTTCAGTGGATGGACTTGCACTGGAGAATGTCTGGGGACACTGACAGGACCTTAACATGGATGACAGAATATATGGGTTCAGAGGCGGGGGCCCTCTGGGAAAGTGGCGGTGGGGACAGGGGTATAAAGATGATTCAGACTGTTTGAGATATTCTGTATGAAATACACAAAAATTCAAGAAGAACAAAAATTTTAAAAAGGGAGGCCCTTCTCTTGAATGTGGAAACAGCGTGTCTGCCAAAGTCCCTAACAATACAGCCTCCCCTTGAGCCAGGCCCAGCTTCTTTCTCATCACAGGTGACAGGGAGCCAAAACCTGTCATTCTGGGAGGGCAAGCAGGGGCTGAGGCAAGCAACTACCTTCTTCTGGCTAAAGGGTTGTCACTACAAGTGAAGAAAGCACGTGGATGAAGTTACTAGAAGTCAGTGCTTGATTTTCAGGTCTAACAGCAGAATTCCCAAATGAGTTCTAAGAACTATATAGCTCTACCAGTACTGGGCAAACAATACATACTCTTCTGGACTGGGAAGGAATCAGTCTGCCTCTGTTCTCTCGTCCCTACCTAAACTGTGCCCTGGGGGAAAGGTGGCCAGACTACCCATGGCAAGGGAAGCAGTGGGGGAGCTGGATAGCCTGTGACCCTGAGAATGAACAACACATTTTTTTAAAAGAGCTGTTCAAAGCAGACACATTAAGAAGTCTGCATATTTCTCTTTCTGACATTTTAAAACATGCTGCAAAAAGCTGAATCTTAAATCAAGGTGCGTTTTTTTTAAAGGCATATTAGATCAGGGACAAACCCCTTCCTTTCTTCCTTTAAGGAGCATGCCTGCAGAGGAGCAAGGATTACTGCATGTGACAGCCTCAGCCTCCTATACAATCAATACTGAGTTATGCTTCAGGAGGTAGCAGGAGGTTGGCCAGGCTGAAGCTCACCCCCACAGAGTCAGGGCCTCGGCTTCTACTCAGGGCCCTAGACTCTACCCAGAGCCCAGGCTACGAGGGAGTGAAAACAAGACTCAAGGCAATCCCAGACTGCAACGGATAACCAGAAAAGGACAGTTTCCGGGACTGGAGAGATGGCTCAGTGGTTAAGAGCACTGGCTGTTCTTGCGGAGGACCTAGGTTTGGTTCCCAGCACCCACATGACTAACACCCATCCATAACTTCCAGGGGATATGATGCCTTCTCCTTGCCTCTTCAAGCACTGCACGCATGTGGAGCACTTACATACATGCAGGCAAAACACTCATACACATAAAATACAAATAAACAAAATTTTTTAAAGAGAAAAGGACTGTTTCTCCATCTAACTCAGGGATTCAACTCCCAGTTAACTGTTGTGAGACACATAATCCTAAGCAGGGAGCTCCTAACGTCCCAGGACTCTGTGCCTGGCACAAGGAATGAAAATAAGACAAGTGATCTCAGCTGCACCCCACCCCCAGCCAATCCCCATCCCAAACTAGGGGAAGGGAAGGGATGGCCCTGGTTGGATGTCCTCACTCGAAAAATTCAAGCTATGCTGCTAGGGCTGGAGTAGAGAAGGCAAAGGCACACGGAACTGCCTATTACCCATGGCTGAAGAGAGAGCCTAAACAAAGACAGACTCTAAAAGGGACCATAGGACAGGTATAATGGTACATGCTTATGATCTTAACACTCAGGAGCTTCAGACAGGAGGACCTCAAGTAATAGGCAGCCTGACCTACACAGGGCGACCCTGTCTCAATAAGTTTTTAAAACTAGACTAATACTTAAAATGAGTAACTAATATAGGAACATACATTCCAGACAACCCAGGTGTATACCTGGCAGCCTCAGCGCACTGACCAAAAATCAACAAATATAACTGTCATCCCCGCAGTAGGACGGCCACTCAATGGGCAGAGAGCTGCCTGCAGTTCTCAAGAGGATACTAAGCCTGTGCAGTTATGCACCCTGATCCTGTGCCTCCGCGTGCCTCCTCCAAGATCTTCTATGTCCCCCCTCTTTTTACCTTTTTTATGCTACCAAATTTTTCTTGGTGCTAAATCTAAAATGCTTCTGTGAATCAGCTGACCAGCTGTCCCTTGGGTAAACAGGAGCAAGGGTAAGTCCTTTGGTCACAGTGGTCCCTCTAAGCCATCCCTCACTCTCATCCACAGCCATTCTCGACAAGATCTGAACAGGGGCTTTCCGCACTCCCTGTCTGTCACCCCCAAGGTGAGGCCACAGTCTCTACCTGCTGACGCAGCCCAAATCTCAGTACAACAAACAATTCCAACTTTGTATAGTCAAAAATTCCTTTCAGAGCCTAACTCTCAAGGATATAACTGCCTAGAACTCTGGGGGTAGGCTCTGATGAGGGGAAGAGCCTCAGACATGCCATGGACAGATGGTCAGCACCTTGAAGATGGAGCTACCCCCTCCTCCTCCTCCCAGGTACCCACAGGGAGTGGAGATTATCTTTCTTAGGGAATAGGGGTACCCAGTGGGTAGTACTTGGAAACAATGAGGAAATGGTTAATTTCAGTCATTGAAGGCACTGTTAAATAGTGTATTCAACTGTGTAAGAAAAAGACACCTAGCCAAGTGTAGTGGTGCACGCCTTTAATCCCAGCACTCAGGAGGCAGAGGCAGGCGGATCTCTGTGAGTTTGAGGCCAGCCTGGTCTACATAGTGAGTTCCAGGACAGCTGGGGCTACAGGGAGACCCTGTCTCAAAAAGACCAAAAAAAAGAAGGAAAAAGAAAAAAACACCAACATCCATCACTGCAAATGCTTTTTATATCCATGAGGCCCTTGAAAATTTCCCCACTCTAGGGGGGGGGCTGGAGAGATAGCTCAGCGGTTAAGAACACTGGTTGTTCTTGCAGAAGAAGACCCAGGTTCGAATCCCAGCACCCACATGGCAGCTAACAACTGACTGTAACTCCAGTCCCAGGGGATCCAACAGCCTCTTCTGTCCTCTGGGGGCACTGCACAACACCAGTGCACTTACCTATACACATGCAATACACACATGGACATAAAAATAATAAAAAAATTTTTAAAAAGAAAATTTCCCCACTCTAAGTAGAAAACAAAGTTTACACATGTACTCACAGTACTCACGGTATAAGCACATGTCCTAACATAGTAGTGTCTGCATGTAACATCATCTACACAGAAACTACAGCTGCGTGCCTGATTAGAAAGACATGGGTGTACTATATAGAGGCATGTTATATTGTATAAGTGTGTGTGCCCATGCACAAATTCTCCTCAATCTAGATGCCCAATCACTTCCAGATGCTACAGTCTAGGGTGTCCTTTGTTAAAGAGGAGAAAAAAAGCTTGCCCTTCATGCCCAGATAGTTGGGTTCAGGTTACACAAAACAGGATTAGTTCAAAAAATAATGCAACTTCACAGCCAAGGCAAAAACCAAAGAATGACAACCATGTAAACAGCTGACACAACAGTGAGACTGAAGACACTGAGGGCCCAAAGGCTCCTAGTCTGCTCTGTGGCTGTCTTCACCCCATACCTGTGATCTAGTGTGGAGTGGGATGTCCCAGGCCTGATAGCAGGATGGAATCCAATCCACAAGAGATGACACAGGATCTGGCACTTGCCTGGCCCAGCTGTCAGTCTGCCCAAAGCCTTGCCAATCAGCTGGCACAACATGCTGTTCACACACCCAGAGGCAACCTCAACCAAGGGCAGGCAAGGCCTATGTCCACAGCATCAAGGAGAGAAAGAAATGGCAGAGAAATGAAGGATACTGGAGTCCCTGGAGCTAAGGTGAAGCCAGAATTGTGAAGGCATGTCTAAGCCTCCCATCTGGGGCTTTCCCTGTTAGTCCACACTGCCCCTGTTTAGAGTCACCAACCCTGGATCAGCATGGCTTGCACACTTTCATGAAAGTACCAGTTACAGACTTGCATGGCTAGAGGCCACTGGGGGTTATTGAGTCTATGCTACCTCGTCTCTCTATTGAAAAACCAGGACTCAGAGAGGTTAGGTGGCTTGCCTAAGGCCACACAGCTCACAAGCACAAGAGCTAGAACTGGATAGCATGGCCACCTAGCTAAGCCTATGCTCCTTTCCTCAGTCCCAGAGAGAGCCTCCCAGCTCTGGGGAAGCAAAGGAAGTAACAGTCACAGAGGGCAGTGGGAATGGCAGGTGAAAGGATACCAGAATGGTCATCACAGCAGGAGAAGCAAGAGCAACAGTGGTGGGGAAGAGAGGCCTGGGATCTGGGGCCAGGAGATCTCAGCTCTAGGCCTAACTGCCACAGATACAAATTACTGGAGACAGCCTGGCCAGGCGAAGCTGCCAATCTGGGCCTCATCTGTAAGACAAATGTTCTACATAGGAAATCCTCAAAGCCCTCTTCACCCCAGTTCAAGTCACCAGGGTCTTGATCTGTACAATTGCTTTAGCCAGGGCTTGCGGTGAGGTATCCTACAGTATTACAACTCACGTCCCTACCCCTCTATACATGACAGATAAGGAGATGACAGCTGCCAGGGTTCCTTGGCATGGGCTAAAATAAGGCTAAGATCCCCTCCTTCCCTGGCCTTTGGAGAAGGACCCAGTCCAGCTGACTCTTCACTTGCCCCACAGCAAAAGCTGTAATTCCTGAGTGGGAGTCAAACGCATCCAGGGTCAGGCTGGAGAGCAAAAGGGACAAATAAAGTATATCACTGCTGGCACTCAGGTCAGGAGGCGAGCAAACGCACACGCCTCCTCCCACACAGCATTGTTCCTGGGCACTGTTGCCAGCATTCTATGGGGCCTGACAACTGGACCTTCCTAATAGGGCCAAGCTGGACTCCGCAAGATAGCTGGTCACTTTCCTTGCAGCAGTCCACAGGGACCACCACCTGCAGGTAGCCGAGGTCCAGTTCTCAGCAAAGCACTGGGAGCCAGCCTGGTATACAATGGACCCTGGAGATGTTCACATTCCATAGAGAAAGGACTGGGGGGGGGGGGGCAAGATGGTATCCATTTGCCTCTGTGGACAATCACAGTTATGGGCCGTCACCTGGCAACAGGGAGCTCACTGCTACCCACAGCCTGCTACCCAGCCATGTGACGTCCACAGAGGTAAAAACCAAATCTCCTCCCCTTCAACATCTGTACTCAGGCTGGGGCTCTGCAGAATCCAGGCAGGATCCTAAAGAGAGCACTTAGATCTCCCCTTGCATCCTCCTTAAGGCTGCCAGGCCCGGTAACCAAGAATTTCAAGATATGTGCTCCAGTCTGAACCCCAGCTCTGCCATGTACAAGGAGTCTCATCTTGGGTGAATTACTTTGCCTCCCCATGTCTCAGTTTCCCCAGCTGAAAAACAGGGGTAATAAAGGAGTCCACACATAGAAACGGTTTGGAATGGAGGCTGGCATAGTGAAGGCTGGATAAAAGGCTAAAGCTCCCTTCAGGATAAGTACCCCCCGTGTCCTCCAGTGTTTCTTTATCCAGACTCTTCACCATCTCCTGATCCTCTAGTTGGTTCCAGCCAGCACAAGTTCTTAGTCAGCCCTGGGTTCAGTTGGTTCTGTCACTTTCCCTCTGAGTAATGTTAGACAAGTCCTGCCCCTCAAAAGGAGGATCATACACCATGCCTCAAAGATGACTTGAAGGATGGAGATCCCACACAGGTGGGATAGCACTTGCTATTATAATTATTGGTAATGAGAGCATCATCATTCTCCCTGCGGACGTGATACTGTGCAAAAAACCTGTGCTATTTTCTTTCAGTGGCGATCAACTGTTGGCACACAGAGCCTCTTTTTGGGGGGAGGGGGGGTGGCAGGCTCTTCTTGTAGCCCCAGCTGACCTGGAACTCACCATGTAGCCTAGGCTGAGCTCAATCTTGTAGAGACTCACCTGCCTCTGCCTCCTGTGTGCTGGGATTAAAGGCATGTGCCACCACGCCCGGCCATGTGTTGATTTTTACACTTATGCCTATTAAATTTCATCCTGTTGTTTTGGACCTGGAAATGAGAATTGGAGGATCTACTAATCAGCTCTGACTCAACCTGCGCAGTAGCAGGCCTGAAAGGGACTACTACCACCAAAAATGGCAGCAGCTGCAGAAGTGGCTCTCAGAGCTAAAGACTGTGCCAGCCACAGCCATGAAGGCCTCAGCCAGCCCTTTGTATGAAACCCAGGCCCAAGAGAGAGCTCTTGATAGAGTCCTATCAAGAGGGGAAGCACCTTTCCTTTGAAAGCATCTCCTCATGGGCAGGCTACTGCCAGACACCTGGCCCCTCCTGGTCTCCACCACACTCCCATACAGCGTCGTTTCATTTCTCCAGCATAAACATTATTGAAATTATTGCATCTTACCCATGCTTCTAGAGAAAACAGCACTTCCTGGTAATAAAAGGCACTCGTGCCTAAGTGTGCAAAGCAAGAGAGAAAAAAAGCAAAAGGCATTTTCTAGCATATAGGCCACAGTGGCCCTGGATCCTTATCATTCACCTCTATGCAATGCGGCCCTGAAGGCAGGACAATCCAGAGCTGGGGCTAAGAAGCATGTGTCCTGCGACTTGATCGACTGACAAGGGAGTTCCATGTCCTTTAAAGAGCATTTTCCCATAGCCCCAAAATTCAACTCCATGAACTCTTCCTAAGAGGCCCAACAAGGTATGAGATGGTCTCTGTCTGTCCTCAGGAGACAGGGGTACAAGCACTAATCCCCTAAGGTACTGTGCCAAGAGGGTGTTACAGAAGCAGTGAGGGTTCGAGCTCTTGCTTAGATGCTCTGCTTTTTCTGTTTCTCCCAGGCGGGATGAGGCTGTACCCACTAAGGGATTCCTGGGGAATCCAGGTAGGAAAAGGAAGTGGGGAAGGGCAGGAGAAATGAGTCTCCGAAGAAGAGAGGACTGAGAACAGAGCCAATGTGATGTCATGAGACAAGCATGAGCAGAGTGCCAAAGAGGCGGGCTCAAATTCCACCCTTACCACTTCCTGTGTGGCTCTGGACACATTACCCCTCTGATCTTCAGCTACTACATCTGTAAAAGGGGAACAAACAGGTCCATCTCTAAGGTTCTCCTAGCACTGGCACACCAAGTTCTTGGCCAAGACTTCTGTGACTTTGGTGAGCCTGAACTTTCACACCTCTCTTGGTTCATTCTTCAGATTATGATACCGTAAGCTATCTTGATTCCTTTTATCTATTGGGTCCTTGGCATGGGTGGAACAAACATGAGACTCAAAAGGTACCAGTGACATGCCCACCTCCCACCCTGGGGGATCTACTCAAAGTCTCCTGATGCTCTAGGAAGTCCTAGCTCCTCTGTTCCCACCCCACGCCCTACACTCATGAAGAAGAACTGGGTTCCATCTCTGAGAGGCTCAAAGGCACCCTGGCTCCCATGTGTTGGGGGAGGGGCGGGAGAGAGCTGGGATGTTTGCAGCCTTCCAAGCCCACAGAGCCAACAGGCGCCAAACAGATGCCCCTGTCTCTATGCAGATGGGCCAATTCAGCAGCTTTTCAAAGTCAACAAAGTCCAGTTTTCAAATCCTAAAAGGCTTCTCAAGCCCCTTCTAATCTGTCTGCCATTTTGTTTCGTCTGCTTAGCTCAAGTCAAGGAGAACTTGACATTTGGAATACTCACTGTAAACAACCCACGCCAGAGGCAGGCTTGCACTGCAGTGTCAGCACACGCACACTAGGAGGTAGGGACAACTCCAGCTACACGCTGAGTGCCCCAGCAGCCAAACCTGTATAGTGACCAACCAGGATGGCAACTACCCCAAGACCTAAACACAGGCTTTCCCAGCCTGCCCAGGGTTTGGAGAGATCAGAATACATGTGTGCTGGATGAATGCAGGCATGCAAGTAGCAGAAGCCAAGAGCACACCGGACTCGCACTTTGACAAGGGCAGACATGAGGCCCCTTGGCAGACCAGCCACCACAAGCTGTGCTGCCTGGGGCTACACGGTCTGCGTCTCTGTGCTTCTGTTGCTCTCAAGCCTCTTTCTTTGTAACAGCCCTTGAGTCCACTATGGGCCTAAATGGGAATCTACCAGCCACCCCCACACCTGGGCCACATTCCCTTCACCCCAACAGTTCTGCAAGACCTGGAAGCCAGCTGAGCTCATGTCTATACCGGCCTCATAATTATTCTATAAGGCTATACAGTGTACAAGCTTGGCTAGGGCCCAGGATGTGGAGACCTGGTTTCTTTATCCCCTGCTCTTAAATAACTCACTTTGGTCTGGCTTTTCATAAACAAGAAGTACAAGGACCTCCAGGGCCAAAGCCATTGTCGCTCCCATCTCTGACCTCTGAGGCATCAGAAGCTAGGCTAGCCTGCATAAAGCATCTCCTCCGCCACCCCTTTTTTATTTACTCCAGTGCTGAGGACTGAAGCCAGGACTTTGCTATACAACTGCCCTACCAGAGCTATATGCCCAA
Source organism: Nannospalax galili (assembly GCF_000622305.1). Taxonomy (NCBI): domain Eukaryota; kingdom Metazoa; phylum Chordata; class Mammalia; order Rodentia; family Spalacidae; genus Nannospalax; species Nannospalax galili. Next base: position 2,594,570 of record NW_008338126.1, on the reverse strand, counting down.
GACCTTGATTTTTCAAGATAAGGTCTCAAAATGTAGCCCATGATAGTCTTGAACTATGTGGCCCAAGATAGCCTAGAACTCATGGCAATCCTTTTGCCTCAGTCACTCAAGTGCTGGACGGCATGAGCCACCACGTTTGTCCCCTCTCAAACTTCAGACAGTCAGCTCTGGGCAAAAATTAAATTCCTAGGACATCAAAGAGTAATAAAATAAAATGCAATAAATAGTATAACCACCCACAACATCATGGATACACACAAATGGTGCTCAGCACTCAACAACCCAAATGTGTACGTTTCAAACCTCTACCCCCCCCCCCCGCCCCGTTCTTCAAGCCAGTCCCTGCCATTCAGCGCCTCCTACAGGAAGCAGGCTTTGACCTTGTGTGACTCAGGCCCCTCTACTGCATTGCCACAGCTCCATGCCCTTCCTAAAACAGCCCTGAACAGCCAGCACCTCCTTTAGCACATATGCCCAGCTTATACATGGTCAACCATATGAAATCCTTAAGGAACAATATCTTATTCTGATTCTGCAAACACCTAGAAAAGGATCTAGCATGTGTCTCTAACTGAAAAATCATCTGTTGAATAAATAAGTCCACAGGTGAGTACATGGCTTCTGCCTCTGCCTCCTTTACTGGCATTCCACCCCAGCAGTGTTCTGAGGGTCATGGAAAATCTAAGCCCTAATAAGATAACTTCCAACAACCCAGGGTGACTGCACAGTCACTTCTGGTCCTTGGCCTTTAAAACAACACATACACCCAAAGGGTTGAGCTTGAGTTTCCATACGGGCCCAGGCAGCCAAGGGAGTACTCCCCAGCCTAGACCAAACAGGAATCCAGCCACAAACATCTAGTAATTCTGAACATGACGTGAACAATGTAAAAATAGCTCCTGTCACTCTCTGCTCCCACCCTTCTCCCCTGAGACACAAAGGGCAGAACAAAGTGACACCCCTAACAAGTCTCAGCTTGTTCCCACATGGACAGCACCAGCATCCTACAAGTGGACCAGTTGCTATAAGCCAACAGGGGAGTCCAAATTGCAATTACCATAATTCTTCACGGGTATCTGAAACCAGATCATGATAACAGTGCAAAAAACCCTAAATAAGGTCACAAGCTAGTATTTAACACACCTTTCTCACGTGTTTCTTTTTTTTAACATTTTTTAATTCATTATTTTTATGTGTTTGAGAGCAATGCCTACATGTAAGTAGGTGCATCCATGTTGTGCAATACCCGTGAAGGTCAGAAGAGGGTGTCAGATCTCCTGGACCACGAACCTGGGTCCTCTGCAAGAACAGCCAGCCAGTGTTCTTAACCACTGGGCAAGCCCCTTTCCTACGTATTTCATTTCATGCAGCACTCAGAGTTTGCAGAGTGAACACATGAGCCTTTTCTCCCACTGGCTCTGTATTAGGACAACATGGTTCAAGCTTCTAGTTCCAGCTACCAAAGAGGCTGAAGGGCAAGAGCAGTTTTTGAGCCAGGAGTTTGAGACTAACCTAGGGCAACATAGTAAGACCCTCCATGTACTATTAAAAACAAATTTTTTTTAAGCATGTAAGGGCTGGGGAGATAGCTCAGTGGGGAAAGTACTTGCTACACGAGCCTCAGAACTTGAGTTTGGATCCTGAGAACCCACATAGAAGCTGTACACCTGTACTCCCAGTGCTCCTGGGGGGAGATGAGAACAGACAAGAAAAATTCCTAGAGACTCACCATATGCAGCCACAAACAGGAGACCCTGTCTCAAATAAGATAGAAGGCAAGCTGTCCTCTATGTCCTCATGTGCCACCATGGCATGTGTGTAGCCACAACTCACATACATACATCACAAATACAAAGACTTTTTTTAAAGCATGCTAGACTCTCCAGACATCAGCTAACACTTTACCTGCCACCATCTGGTACAATTTGTTCTTCTGTTGTTTTTAAAGAAAGGGGAAGATGGTAGATTCTTATTCCTCAGGTTACTAAGACTATTATAAAGTGGATCAAATAGAAAATGTATTTAAGATTTCTTTTTTTGCTGGGCATGGTGGTGCATGCCTTTAGTCCCAGCACTAGGGAGGCAGAGGCAGGCAGATCTCTGTGAGTTTCTTCCAGGCCAGCTGGGGCTACAGGGAAACTGTGTATCAAAAATACCAAAAAAAAAAAATTTTTTTTAAATGTGCATGGGTGTTTTGCCTTGCATATATGCAAGTACGCCCATTTTGTGCAATGCCCACAGAGGCCAGAAGAGGGCATCAGATCCCCTGGAAAGGGAGTTACCAATAGTTGTTATCTGCCATGTGGGTGTTGGGAACCAAACCTGGGTCCTCTGTAAGAGCAGCCAATCCTCTTAACCACTAAGCATCTCTTGGGCCCCTACTCAAAATTTCTTAAGAGAAAGTACTAGGGATGATTCACATAAGACAGACAGGTTCTTAGCAGGCACTTTCTCATTGTAGATAGGTCCACATAGCCTGAGGAGAGGAGTGTGAATTCTGGAATTCATCTGCTTGGATCTGAACCCAGACTCCATTTTAGCTGTAGGACTTGGGTAAGTTAATTAACCATTTTTGGTCCTCAGTTTCATCAACTAGAAAACAAGGATAAAGAACAGCTCACAGATTCATGCCGAGTCCATGAAATAAAGCAAGTAAAATATAAGCCCATATAAGAAGCACTCATCAAAAAAGTAAAGAAGGGGCTGGAGAGATGGCTCAGCGGTTAAGAACACTGGTTGTTCTTGCAGAAGACCCGGGTTCAAATCCTAGCACCCACATGGCAGCTAACAACTGTCTGTAACTCCAGTTCCAGGGGATCTGACAGCCTCTTCTGTCCTCCGTGGGCATTGCACGACAAGGGTGCACTTACTACATGCAGGCAATACACACATACACATTAAAAAAAAAAATTTTTTTTAAATAAATAAATTACAGAGGGAAGGAGGGCGACCTCAAGCTCCTTAAGAAAGAGGAAAGGGACCAAGTAAGTGGTTCAGCCTCAACAGCTGATTCTGGAAGGAAGGGTGAGATGGGGAGCAGGAGCCCATGGCTCTGCACTCAGGATTACCTTTACACTTAAATCCTTCCCTTCCCCCTCACCTCCAGGAAAGCTTGCCTTCAAAGAGGTCCCTGTCATGTGACCTGACATAAAACTTATTTGGCCAATATTTACAAAATTAATTGAACAAACTAATTTTATCTCCCTTGACTCTGTATTCTAGATATCAGCAAGAAACATTCTGCACAAAGAAAATCCTCCAAAGGTGGCCTGTCTCCTTTCAGTTACAGTCACATTTGCGAAAGGAGTCAACGTCCATCCCTGGATCCATGTACCAAAGTCATACCACTAAGGCTGTGGGTGGCAGAGAACCCGAGGTGCTTCTTCACAGAGGTCTGGGGGCTCTGCTCAGGGAAGGTGAACAGCATCAAGTCCTGTGCCCCCAAGTTGTGGTAGTCTTCATACCTGGGGTTGGGGAAGCAAGTGACTCCAACAAAGCGCCAAAAGCCATCCATAGCAAAGAGAAGTATACATTTTATTTTTAGACACAAGGATGGAAAGCTACTCTCAGAACAGTGCAGATTCTGCTTCATCACCTTCGGTACCTTTCCAGGCTCCCCAGTGGCTTTGTAGGGAAGTGGGAAGGGAGGACTATCTGCAGTGTCTCAGAGGTAGGGAGGAAAGACACCAATGAAGGAGGTATAAACAGACAGGGGAGGAAGAGTGGTCTCTATGAACCCCAGATCACATGGCTGGAGCCAGTGGAGACTGATACAAGTGTCTGTTAACTAGACACAGAGGCCTTCCATGGTCCATACAAGGAATGAGGCCATCACACCACCACAGTGAGATGGGGCAGAACCAGGCTACAGAATCAAGTTCTAATGCCACTGTCACCACACTCTGTTGCTGTACTCTGATGCAGCAACCCAAGTTCCTTGGCTCCCTTCTCCATAAAAGGGTGCTGCTGTGTGAGCAAACATGGCAAAGCTGATGCCCAAGAGGGCAGGGCTACCCCTGTAATCTGACATCATTTTCCACACACTGAAATGGGGGTCCGGATAAAGACTGCCAAAGATTCTCTCTGGGGTCTAGTGTCTGGACTCCGTGTCCTTCAATCCAGAGACTCCTGAAATGCAACAGCTACCCTGTGAAGTGCTAAACACCCTGGCCCGCCGGACTGTTGGCAGATGTCTCCTTTGCACCATTCTGCCATCTCAGGGCATACCTACTGTTAAGAAACAGGTAATCAGTGGGGCGTGGTGGTGCACACCTTTAATCCCAGCATTTGGAAGGCAGAAGCAGGTGAATCCCTGTGAGTTCGAGGTCAATCTAGTCTGCACAGCAAGTTCTAGGTCAGCCAGGGCTACAGGGAGACCCTGTCTCAAAAAGAAAGAAAAAGGGGGGGGGCGGGAATCACAGGGAATCGTGATTACAACATCACTCCCTCCACCTCTGCCCAAACTGCACCCATGTGCCAAGAGCAGACCCTGGCCAGTTGCCAACAGTAACCAATGCACTACAAAGACACAAAGAAGATAAATCTTCTGGAGTTTAACTGCTCCCCTACAAAATGCAAGCTAATTCCTTTATTATGCCTGTGCTAAGAGCTACAAAAGATAAGTCCTGGGGACTATGGGGCAGGACAGTAACAGGGCACCTGACCCAGCCAGGAGAGGACAGGGTACCCAGGTGAGACCAAAGACGTGAGTAAATTCTAATGTGGAGGGAAGGGGCAAAGGGAGGGAAAGAAGCACTTTACAGGAAGCAGAAATGGCATGTGCAAAGGCCAGAGCTTGGATTTTTGAAAAACCAAGATACAGCCAGGTGGGAAGGCAATGAGGGTGGCCAGGTATTCAAGCTGGGCTGACAAAGCAGGTTTTCACAACAGACTCACTACACTTTGTGCGGTCCCTCAGTTTGCAGAGCCCCCACCCCAGAATGAACCACAGAACAAGCACACAGGGGAGAGGAGCAAATCTACAGAACCCAATGTGGAGCTTGGAGGTACTTTGAGAGCCCTTCCTCCCCAGGCCCTTTTACTCTTCAAAAGCTTTGCTCTATCCTGCCCTCCATTCCCTTTTGTTTTGCTTATTATTTTTATTTATTTTTAAACTGGAGCCTGCTTACAGTCAGGTTAATACACTTTTAAAAAGAAAAGCTTGAAGGCCGGGCGTGGTGGCGTACACTTTCACTTGCAACTCCAGGGGCTCAGATGCCCTGTTTTGACCTCTCTAGATATCCACATACACACAGGTATCCATGCATGCAAGCATACATACACACACACACACACACAGATGGGAAGGAAGGAAGGAAGGAAGGAAGGAAGGAAGGAAGGAAGGAAGGAAGGAAGGAAGGAAGGAAAAGAAAGAAGAAAGAAGGGAGGGAGGGAGGGAGGGAGGCAGGCCAGCCTTGAATGTGGTATGGCCTCAATGGAAGGAGTGAGAGGGCAATCAATAGCCCTTCACTTCTCCCTCTACCATCAGCAGAGGCCAGAGGGACAGGTGGGCCAGAGCAAGTGGCAACTTGGGAGTGGGCCTGCAGAGGGCTTGCTTCTCCATCATTCCTGTTCCCAGGCCACTCTCCCTTGCACAGCAACCTGCACCACTGGGTGACACAGCCCAGGAGAGGGAGAGACAGACTGGACCAGTGAAGAATTCCATTTCAAACCTCAGCTGCTGGGCCTTCAAGAGCCTTGAATCCTGGCTAAGGAAGGATATGACACCCCACTCTCTACTTGACAGTTTCTTTATCTAACAGCAGGGGTCTTTCAACAAACTGAGTGACATAATGGGAAAAGCGACCTGGCACACCTTGGGTGGGAACCTGACCTGTGTCTCCCACATCCCAGGACCTCTATTCCCCCAATCACAGACCCTCTGTCCCACCATGTGAGCTGGTGTGCTGAGCCCCCGAGGGGGACAACCTCTTTGACACTGACAGATGGGGAGTCCTAATACAGTGTATGGATCACGTTTCATGACAAGTGAATATACCAGCCGGGACACTGAAAACCGAAGGCAGCTCAGGAACAGGATTTCACACATTTTCCAGAGTAGCAGACCTGCACTCGCCTCCACTAGCCTGCAGGCTTCCCTTTGGAGCCAGATCCTGTTCCAGGAGACCACAGAACAGGTGCAAGCCTCAGGGAAGAGGCCATGGCCTAACCCTCTAAAGCTGCCACTGTTTACTGAACACATGGAACACTCCTTGTCAGGCATCTGAAGCCATGCTGCCTGGATTCCAATCCTGCCTCTCACTATATGACCCTGGACACATTACTTTTTTTTTTAACCTTTCTGAACTTGGTTTGAGTTTTTTGGGGGGTTTTTTTGGTCTTTTTGAGACAGGGTCTCCCTGTAGTCCCAGCTGGCCTTAACAAGCTATGCAGACCAGGCTGTCCTTGAACTCACAGAGATGGGCCTACCTCTGCCTCCCAAGTGCTGGGATTAAAGACGTGCGCCTCCATGCCTATCTTCCTGAACTTATATTTTCTGGTCTGTGAAGGGTACATGGTGGTGCTTCCCCCTCACTGGATCACGGTGAGGACTGGGCAAACAGCAGGGTCCAGCAGACATGGCCACAAGTGATTATTGTCTTCACAATGGCACAGCAGTAGGGAACTTTATTGCAGCTTGCCTTACTGAAGGACACCAAAAGGCTGCACCACTTGGCCAGGAGAGCAGTGACTGGGGAGCTAATCTGTGTCTGGAAGGGCCCTCAGGGATAGGTTTAGAAGGGTCTCCAAACCCAAATTCCTGAACTTCTATGCACAGCAATTTGTACATGTGAATGGGCAGTGGTTGGAAGAGGGCAAGGTCAGAAGGGCCCATAAAGGTCAGGAAGCCCTACCACCTTGCTTGCTGACACACAACCTAACACCCCACACTTCTGACCTGACTTAGAGCAAGGATTATACTCCACCTCCTCATCCCAAAGCAAAGAAATTGGCCACATTAATCATCAAAAGCTTCTGATCTGTAGAGGCAGCAAAATATGTGAGCAGATCTCGTAGAAGGAAGCCCCATGGTAATACAAGGCTCTAGGTATGCAGGTTAGCACAGTGGGCTACACTACCAAAGGTTCCAAGACCAGAAGGGAAAGGAGAGATGGTGGCAGGAAGCTAGGCACTTAACAACTGCACTTAACTGCCCAGGGCCACAATGACTGAAAAGCATCTCTAATTAGAAATGAACTACAGGACCTTCTTGGACTTGATTCTCTAAGGGCATAGGCATGTTTAGATAAAAGGTCATCCCCCAAGATATAAATCATGATATGCACAGTACTATTTTTAGGTAGTGAAGGCAGAGGTTTTGTTTATGTTTATGATCTAACTTCCTTTACAATGGATACATACCCATATTCACTTTAGAAAATGACATCAAACTACAAAAATATGTATATAGCAAATATAAAGGACAACAAACATTTCTGTCCCAAGTGGAGCATTGTAGGCCCCTTCTGGGGGTGGTGATGGAAGCTACCCCCAAAAAGGCAGAGAGGAGAGATAAATGTTCAAGATCCTGCTTGTATCTTGTGATTGGTTTGTTATGGGCATAAAACATGCTCTGGTTAGTAACAGCAGCTACTCAGGTAGACTCCTCCATGCTCAGTATCATCAATGTAGGGATGGTCTTATAAAGGGGGAAGCACTGGAAACACCCAGTTACTTTTCTTCTCCTTGTTTTCTTCTTTTTTTTTTTGCGGGGGGGTGGGGCAGAGGAGAAGTGATGAGGGATGGAGCTACTGAACAAGGCCTCCCACTGCCTAAGCCCCTGCTGCCCACAGTCAGCTCTCTGAAGTTCACAGGCACATGGTGGGAGATTTCATTTGGCATGCGTGGTTTTCAGTTGCTGTGTTTGGAGGATATGTATAATCCAGATTTCCTAATTACACTACACTGGTTTCATCAACACAATAGCTACAAACGCCTTCTACTCTGTCATCTGTGCAGACTCTTCTCAGACACAGGCAGGCTGCAAGGTCCTGAGAAGCCTCATCTGCTGAAATGGGAAACTTCTGTGAGAGAGAAAGGTGGCTTATTCCAGCCATTAGACACTAACACACACCTGGTTCTTCATGTTTATCCACAGCAAAAACACAGGAGTCCCTATAAAAACACAGGAGTCCCTATAAAAACACATCCGTATTGACACTACACAGTATTTGCCCTTCCAATAAAAGTTATTAGCTACCAAGGCTGCCTGGAACAGACAGCCTCATGTTCCACACTTGTAAAACCATCACAGTCCTACCTTCCCTGCAAAGAAGAGAAAGACGCCCCCTCTACCTTCCCCATCACATTCTTTCATAGAGAAGGGAACCAGGTGGCTTCAAAATTAATAGGGCAAGAAGAAAAGCCCTGCCTAGTTTCTAAGGCATGCATAAACATTACCTTTATATTTTCTTTAAAAATCCCAAGTTCCCAGGGCTGGAGAGATGGCTCTACGGCTAAGAGCACCAACTGCTCTTGCAGAGGACCCAGGTTCGATTCCCAGCACCCACATGGCAGCTATGAACCATCCTTAGCTCCAGTTCTAGGGGAATCCAAAGCCCTCATCTGACCTCTGCGGCACTGCACGACACGGGTGCACTCACATACATGCAGGCAATGCACTCATACATATCGAATAAAAATAATAAAGTATTTTTTTAAAAAATCCCTAGCTCCCACAGAAGTACCTTCTTACTCCAAAAGCCAGGCGATGTCTCACCCCTGTTCCTGGCACATCACAGATTCTAAACATAAACTTACTGGTCTGACAATGAAGTCAGAGTGAGGCAAGCACTTTTAAGACCCCTTAGAGCAGGAATTTAAGCACGCCTTTTGGAGTATAGGGCTGTGCCATGAATTGACTTTCATTCTCCCCAAAACATGTTCAAGTCCTCCCTTTATCCAGGTACCTGTAAATGTGAACTTGTCTGGAGGTAGGTCCTTTGCATATGTAATCAAGCTAGCATGAGGTCATACTGGATGTGAGTGGGCCCTAATCCAATGAGGGAATGTGGGCAAAGAGAAGAAATGCCCAGTGATGAGAGGCAGAAACTGGAGTGACAGAGCAAAGGAACAATTTTAGAACCTTTAGGAATACATAGCCCTATTGGCCCTTCATCTTGGATTTCCAATCCTCAGAACTGTGAGAAAGTAAATTTCTGTTGTCTAAAGCCAACTTGCTTGTGGTAGCTTGTAATGCAGTTTTGGAAACTATACCTAGAACTCCTTCCAAGCCTCACAACTCTCTCACCTGCCCAGCACCCGCTGCTCTCTTCTTCACCCTCTGCACTACTCCTGTTTCAGGGTTATATGATCGAAAATGATTAAGATTTATGCAGATAACCCTGACCTTTCACCAGTACCACTAGGAACAGGCCCAAGTCCCAAGATGTGGGAAGGGTGGGTAGGAGATGGGGAGTAATTAAGAGAAAGTCAGCATAAACACCTGAAGGTCTAAAGAGGAGCCTGAGGGTCAAGGTGAGGACAAAAGGTAATAAAAAAATCCCCTCTCCCCCCGCCCACAGTCAGTCACATGTACCCAACTCCCACTTCCCACTAGAAGCTTCTAGAATTACACTCCCAAGGCCTATCACACAGAATAGTGTCCAGAGCCAGCTACCTACAGAGTTGTTCCACTTTGAGCTTCCATAAGGAAAAAGCCAACCTACTTCCATCCAGGGGTTAGGTTTTGTTTGTTTTGGATTTCTAATACCTGGAACTTGGTGGGGCCATGTCAACACTGTAAGGCCAAGTGGAAGGCCAAGCTGGGCAGATGGATGGAGCTGAAGGTTCTATACACTGCCCCACCCATGCTGGCTTACGGAGTGCAGCATCAGTATGAGACCAGGGACTCCAAACCTCTCCTTCCCTCCTGGAACCACCAGCAACAAAGCATCAGTGACAGTTAATGGGTCTAGTTGGTTATGGATCAGATCAAGATCTCATACCACAGTCCTCCTAGGCTCTGACACTAGCCTACACTCAAAGCAAGTACACAAAGTTAGGCCAGCCCAAAGTAACAGGTATAGTACCAGAGAGGCACCTGACATCCTGTGGCAAACATGGGCTGGGCACAGGACTTAGCTGCTGCTATTCAGCCATTCAAAGATAGCCTGGACAGCTGCAATTTGTACTCATCAACTTTGTCTGCAAAAATGCTAGAACAAGGATCTGAGGGTAGAACACGGTGACAAATTCCAAATGCCCAGAAATATGTTAAATGTGTTAAAAGAGTGGGGGGGGCGGGCGGGTATTAGAGCTATGTGTTCATATCTTCCAACCCAGAGTGAGACTCACAGATCTCTGGCCCACCTACTATGACATCAGCTCCACCAGGGCAGGCAGAGCTCTCACCGCACTGGCTCCTGCTATGATCCTCATAGCACCTGACACACAGCACACAGTCAAGTGTTTGTTAGAAGAACAAAACAACTTCAGGGGGTTGGAAAGAGACAGTTTATGCAGTGGCGAGTGCTTATAATCCCAATCCTGGAGAAGTGGAGACAAGAGAATCTCTGGCCTAGCCTAACTAGTGAGTTCCAGGCCTGTGAGAGACTATGTGTCAAAAATGTTCCTGCAGAATGACAGCCTAGCTGTCCCATTTCTAAATACACATGGGGGGCGGGGAGGGGGGCTTAGAGTATCCAAGCCCTCCAAGGTTGAATATGCAGAAACATTAGAACCGGACACTCTAACCATCTTGGGGGAAAAAGAACAGAATCTAGTGAAGTATGGAGTTGTATGCCAATAATCCCAGCACTCAAGGGGCTGAGGCAGGAAGAATGCCACAAGTCTGAGGCCAGCCTGGGGTACACAGTGAATTCCAGGTCAGCCAGGGCTACAGAATATGACTTTTTTTTTTTTTTTCCCAAAAAACCCAAAAAGGACAAAATTCAAAGCTCTAAGACAAGCAGCCCTGGCCCCAGCTGGGGAAACAAAAAGGACAAGAAGCCAACTGTCCCAGCTCACTCTCCCCAACCTCCCTCACCACCACGAAACCAAACTAAATAAGACCTGCAACAGCTGCTCTGGATTCCAGTCTCAGAGAGTTCTCCAGGTAAGAACTGGTACTGGTAAAGGCTTAGGCACACTGCCTAGGTTGGACATATTAAAGGAAGACTTGGGGGGGGGGGCATGAGATGCATCCCCAATGAGGAAACTGATGTGAAAGTCAGAGAAATATGAAAATCATTATTTTGCAAATGCTTTTCAAGAGCTGGCCCTGATCTCAGCTGGGATTCAAAGCAATTTCATCCCTTTTTTACCTTCCCTTTCTTCTCATTCCTCCTTTAAGTGCAAACATATCCAGCAAGTGCCTTAAAATGCCTAACACAAATTGCTGGCAGTTGTTTTAACCCTTCTGCCCTAGGTTGAGCTGTACCAAAACCTAACCCAAGTATTTAACCAAAAATACCTTTAACGCTTCCATCTCTCCTGGCTATGCCATGCTGCCACTCCCAACCTAGAACTGTGAAGGCCCCTTAGACCCACCACAGGCTCCACTTGGAATAACCCCTAACACAGAGTCAACTGGACAATATGAGGTCTGAGGCTCCAGTTCTGCTTTCCTTAGGTGATGACCTGAGGACAGGTTTTATGTCCTTTCTGAGCCCCACTGCTGTCTTTCATAAAGATACCTCTCTCTTTATGAAAGTGTTGTGGGGACAAAAAAGGACATGAGTGTCCCACCAGAGAGCCCCACTGGCACCATTATTATGCCACCATTATTTCCTCACCAGTACCAGGATGAATCAAGACACAAGCTAAAAACCTGTGCCAAGCACAAGGCAGCCTAGCAAAGTAGAAGCAGTCCTGCTTTTCTCAAGTGATTATCAGGTCCAAGAAAGGCTGTGGTGCGATTTACAAGGGCCATGGCCAAGAGAGACTTGTCCAAGTATGGCCTTCAGATGGTTTGCTAAGGCTTGTGCATGGCCCTGGTTTGGCTAAGGATCTCAGCAGCAAGTAATTTTCTAATTGATTCATTAGCACTCCAATCAGCAACTCCTTAGACACAAAGGGTCTTGTTCAGGTCTAGATACCAGGCTTTGGCTGCTGAGTTGCAAGGACTACTCCCACAGTAGCCAGGGGTTGGTGAGGAGCAACCCACATGGAGACCCTATAAAAATCATCCACAAGGAAAAACCTCAGATCTGGAAACAGAAGGAAAAAAAAAAAAAAAGCGTCCACAGTTTCGTTTCTTTTCTTTTTTTTTTTTTTGTTTTTTTTGAGACAGGGTCTCCTTGTAGCCCCAGCTGTCCTGGAAGTCACGTAGACCAGGCTGGCCTTGAACTCACAAAGATCCACCTGTCTCCGCCTCCCGAGTACTGGGATTAAAGGCGTGCGCCACCAGGCCCGGCCCCATAGTTTCTTAGATGCTGTTTTCTTATGGACATGTCCTGACCAGAAATGACATGGAAAAGGTTGAAAAGAGGAAAACCAGTCTAGAAGGAAATGCTTGAGAATCTTGCCTGCACAGTCAGCTCTGATAGTGCAATGATGGTGGCTTTCTTCCTGCTACTTCCAGTGTCAAGGGTTGACCAGGGCTTTGTGCATGCAAGGTAAGCGTTCTACCACTGGGCATGCTCCCAGCCTCGTCCTGCTACTCCCTAAATGAATATGTATAGAACACATAATTTCTTCCTTTTTCTCAGGTGTAGCAGGGCAGCAGTTACACCCAGGGGCCAACATTACTGTAAAGATGAGGTGTGATTACATATGAAACAACAGACAGAGCCACAGGAGGGCCTACCTGCCTCTTAGGCAACATTTAGTTACACTCAACAAAAAAGTTATAAATCACTCTGGTCACACTTGTGAACAGCTGAAGCTCAAATTCACAGACCTCTAGAGCAATGCTATAACCTAAGTAGAAATTAACTTTAAAACACCTTTAGCTGGGCATGGGTAACGTATGCCTATAATCCTATAATCCCAGCACCTGAGAGCACCAGGGAGATTTTGAGTTAGAGTCCGGCCTGGGATACACAGCAAGACCCTGCCTCAAATAAAATAACAAAGCAGTCTTTCTTCATCATTTCACATTTCACAGTTTACAGAAGATAGTCCAAGGTAACCTTTGGCAGATTCTCAGATGGAAAGTTCAGAAACTTGCATAGGTCCTCTGAGAGCCTACTTTGGGACCAGCTTGTGGTCTGCACACCTAACTGTGGAAAAGTCCTCAGAGGTATACTACCTACAAGAGTGTAATGGTATTCCGGAAGGTTTTCGGACTCAACTTGCCTGGCTCAGTACATTCTTCTACCTCCCCATCCAGCCACTGGTTCACACCTTATAAGTTTGCATCCCAGATGGGTCTATCCAACCGGGAATGGTGTGGGCCCTAACTAAGCAATAAGCTCTCACAGCATGAAAAGACAAACCCATGAGGTGCCTTGTCTGTCTAGCCCAGGTCTCAAAGTACATGAAAGGACCAAAGGCCAATACTACGGAACCAGCATGCCATGCCTCAGGACATCTGGAGGAGCTGGACACAAGTCCTACTTCATCTGACATGGAAACTGACTGCTCCCCTCAGAAATGGCATTCTCCAGAAACATTGACTGGGTCCAGAATGCCTAGGCTGATAGGTGACACTGTGGAACAAAACCAAACTTTTCCACAAACTATCCATGGAGAACCTTTGTCAGAACTATGTCCACTATATTACCTCACTTCCTGTGAGAACCCTTCCTACCTTACCCTCACCGCCCAGGTCTATTTCAAGTCTTACGACAGTCCACTTTAGCACAAAGCAAGGAGACAACGGTGTGATGCCTGGCATCTCTTGGGTCTACCAGACAGGATCTCTGACTCACTTAGCCTTATGACCAGGTGGTATCTCTCATGACCAGTGGCTGTCTTCACTGCTATGACCAACACAAATGTGTGAACAAAATTTGACAACCATCTTAATCAACAGCTCCAGAAGCTTAGTACAGGGGTAAATCCTTTGCCATTTTCCCTACTAGGAAACTAGAGGATGGTTAATGACAAAACTACCCCAACAAGATCCACAGGGCTCCATCAAGATACCCCACCCCCACCACAAAACACAATACCCACCTCCTAAGTCATAAAATATTAGAGACACTGGGCCCCTAGAAGTCTGCAGGCCCCACTGAATGGCCAACCCAAGAACAAGAAAATTATGAGGTAATGGGTGAAAGAGGAACTGACCCACAGAGCCCCAGCTATGGGTGCCAGTCCTCAGTGATCACCCCATCTCCTCTGAAGTCCTCAGGTTCCCCATCTGCCAGGGGTCCAGCAATAGCTTTCCCAGACTCCTGCCACAAAGAAGGAGGTTCTCAGAATGTCCCCATCACATTCAGAGCTGGACACCCAGTTTGTTTTATATGTTGCATCAAATCAGGTCTTAGCTCTCTAACAGGGAAGCCGTGTCCCGTCGTGCCCCCCCCCCCCCAGCAAAACCCATTCTTAATAGAAATAAGGCCTGTGAGAAGAGCTGGAGCCAAAAGTCAAGTCAAAGGGTAGCCTCCATGTACATATTCTAGAAAGCCCAGAGTCTTCCATTCAACCTGCCCCATCCCACAATGACATCTACACATGCCCAGCTCCACAAGCTTTCCCTGGAGAACTTTTCTTTTGTTCCTCTAAGGTGCTTTCACTTTCTAAAGACCTGTGTGCCCTTTATCCACATCCCCCTAGTGGGGAAACTCCAGTGTTCTGAGTATCCAAGTGAACTCTACACAGATCCAATTCTGATCACCTCTCTGGTAATCAAGGGAGCTTTTGAGGTATGGTCTGACACCTCCCCATGCCCTACTCTTTATCTTACAAAAGCCTTTCGGAGCTGCACAGAATTGGGCAAAATGACTCAAGCCAAATAAGTCCTAAAGCCATCATCACACTGAGAAACCAGTCTCAAGTCCAGTGCTGTAGACATATTGCTCCCGTGTTTTTATTTTTTTCTCCAACAGACATGGACCGAGGAGCCTGGAAGGGACCTTAGATATCGGCCAAATGCCACCACAGTACAGAGGACTGACTCTCACAAATTATTTGGAGACTGCAGGTTGCTAATCACACCCCCACCCAACAACAGCCCCACATCCCAAAGCACTTGCAAGAGCTGAGACTCCCACTCTACTGCCCCCAGCATATGACCCAGAATGCTCAGGGCCAGCAGATCTTATTGGCTAGAGACTCTCTAGTCTTCCAAGGACACACTCTGCTTTCTGTAGTATGGTGCACCTCCCCACCCCTCACAGGGTGCTAAAAACAAAAACAAAAAACCAAACAACAACAAAAAACAGGAATCAGGAGAGACAATTCAGTCAGTAAACACAAGAACCTAAATTTGAGTCCTAGAGCTCATATAAAAATGCCAAACATGTTATTCTCAGCACTGGGGAAGCAGAGACAGGAGGATCCCTGTGGTTCACTGGCCAGCCAGCTTAGCCTAACTGGTAAGCTCCAGGTCAACAGAAAGACCGTCTTCAAGAGTGAATAGTGTTTCTAAAGATGACACTCAAGATTGTCCTCTAGCCTCCATACACATGCACCTGCACATACCTGAATAAAAACACGTGTGCATGTGTACATGCACACACATTAAAAACAATTCAGTTTACTGGAGGTGGTACTTCAAGAAGGGGTTACTAATGAGGACAGTGAACCCAGGCACACCCTCTAACTGGATCTCATTGTATGGGGAGAGAGTCCCATGCAAAGCCCACCCCCCAGCCCAGCTCCCTCTCACTCTACCCACCCCACCTGGCCAAGTCCCCATGAATGCTGCTTGTGCCATCCACACTGTTGTTTTGGAATGTGCCAGTAATTCTGGTGGCAGGAACAGCAAGCTTTAGCTCAGCAGAGAAACCAGCTGGAGAGGCAGCCTCATGAAATAATGAAATGCCAAACCAACCCCTACATCTTCTCCAGTCTCTCAGGTCACCTACCAGATTAGAAGGCCTGTTGCTACGGCAACCATATCTTGCAAGTGCCAGCTGAACTTCCCCATAATTTTTAACCCTTTAACTATCTGGGAGAGGGTAGTGTGCAGCTGAACCCAAATCCTAAGAGTTGGCCTGATCTGGCTATGCTATCACAATTAAAGCAAGAGAAAGACAGAGCAGCAGCTGAGTGAGGGAGAGAGTCCACAGTTGGCCAAACAAACAGCGAGAGTGAGCAGGCCGCCTACACATCCACCTAAAGGCCAGCCGGCGGCCATGGCCTGCAAACTTTTCACACATCTGGCAATGCCAAAGCACAGGAGCTACAGGGCTGACGGGACTAAACAAAGGCAGAATGGAAAGCTGCCTGTCCTCCTGGCCAGGCTCTGAGGCCTTGTGCTGTAGAACAGCGCCGGGCCCTTCTGTGGGAAGCAGAAGGCGGCTGGGAGCTAGGCGCAGGGGACAGATGGCCATGCAAGCACTGGCACTTTCCAGTTGTCTGATAGGCACCTGCTGCCAAACAGGCCCCTCATCTCCTTGTGGGCACTCCCACTCCAAATGCAGGACTTGGGCATAGTGGTGCCCATTCCAATGGGAGGCAGTGTGGTGTTGGTGCCACAGCCAGCAGGCTCTCCTCCCGAATTCCACCCACATCTGCAAGTCATCCTCAGTGTCCACCCCCTGGCTGGCCAGCCACCCGGCCATACCCTCTCCTCCAAGTCAGAGCAGCCTTCCTCTACCCATACCCACACTATGTGTTCCAAGACCAGAGTTCACATCATATCCAAAGGATCGGTCTGTATGAGGACTTTCCTCAGCCCCTCAGATTTGACAAGGGAGACTTCATAAATGGGTACAGAGGAGGAAAAGGTTCTACCACGACCTCTTTCTGTACCTCACCTCTGCAGGGAGGGAATGAAGCTCCTGATCCACTGTGTGAGTGACACTGAGAAACCTGTGTAGCTGTCCCAGTGAACCAAAAGATGCCTGGGAAGGAAAGATAACCGAGCCCCCAGTAAGAGAGGGGTCATAAGAGGAGAACAAAATAAAGTGGAAACAAGGAAGACAGCTAGAAACCTGGAACTCTAATTTGAGCTTTGTATCCGATAGGGAGATCTACCCATGTCTTCCCACAGTGCTTGGCACAGTGGTCCATGGGAGGCACTGACTGAGTGAGGTCACTATGCTGCACACAGATCAACAGCCACACTCAGACAACAAAGGAACTTGCCTTGGGGGGGGGGGGGCCTCTGCTTCAGCAAGTATGCTTTTCTTTTAAGGAACAGTTCACTACCAGGATGCTTGGTACTACAGTGGGCCCCACACAAAAGGGATACCTGAGAAGAAATCCAGTCCAGTGCACTAAAGTGCTAATGTCCTCCTTGCTAGTAAATAGCTAGGGTGTATCACCTGGAGGAGTAATAACTTACTAGTAGGTCCAATACCTAGCCCTTCCTTGCAGAGTGTTCCATCAAGTCAGGAGGAGCTGAGGTGAGGCCATGGGGTGGAGGAGGAAGCACTTCAGCTGGACTCTTACTGTGTGTGACCTGTCAAATGAACAGGCATTTGGACACTGGTCAGCAAGCTGGCATCAGACTCTAAGAGGTGGCTTTTGAGGCACCTCTTAAGGGAGGAATCCCCCAAAGTTAATACACTTTCCAGGCACAGAATGAGATATTCTTAGGCACGAGCTCTAAGAACATTTTTAAAAATATTTTATTTTTATTTCGTGTGTATGAGTGTACTGCCTGCGTGCATGCAAGTGTTCCCGTGTTGTGCAATGCCCAAGGAGGCCAGAAGAGAGCATTGGATTCCCTTGGAACTGGAGTTACAGACGGCTGCCAGCCACTATGTGGGTGCTGGGAATCGAATCAGGGTCTCCTGCAAGAACAGCCACTGCTCTTAAATGCTGAGCCATCTCTCCAGCTCCACATTTGGGGGCGGGGGGTGGCTTTTTGAGACAAGGTCTCCCTGTAGCTGCAACTGGCCTGGATTCACTATGGAGACCAGGCTGGCCTTGAATTCACAGAGATCTGCTTGCCTCTGCCTCCCAAGTGCTGGGATTAAAGGCATGTGCCACCACACCCGGCCACCAGCCCCACATTTTTTATATAAAAGAGAATGGGCAGCTTGCCATCAAGCTTATCCATTGTTAGGTCTGTTATCCAAATCCTTTGGCTCATTCAACAAATCCTCATTGAGCACTTACTCATGAGGCACTGTACATACAAGAAATTAAAACTAATACACCTGTCTGCCCTCAGAGAGTACTTCTTACTGGAAAGTGTAGCACTCTGACCATGCTCCATCTCTCTCTGCCTTCAGTGTGGCAGACCCTCAGTATCTGGATACAGTGGACTCTTGGACTCTCCCGGGGTTGCCCTGTCTACCCAGCTCAGATGAAGAAGAATGTAAAGGCAATTTCAGGGCTTCCCCCGCCCCCTAACTGCTAAAGACCACTTCTCAGGGGCTACAGCTTAAATTATGCTCTAAGGCAGAGAGAGTAAAGGGACTAAGACTAGAAGCCTGGCTTATAGCTCTGAGACAGAAGAAGAGGAGGTGGGCTGACCTCCAAGCCCCGGGCCTCAGTTTCTCCTGCTGGTAAATGACAGGGCTGGTAAATAATCTCTAAAGACACCCTCATGAACCCTAGGAGACTGGAACCATCAGGCTGGTTGGGGCTAAGGAACAAAGGATGCTGCCTAGAGGATTTCAGGCAGAGTAGGCATCCCGCTGATGTGTCCCCACCTACATTCTCAGCCTCTCAGCTCTCAGTGTTGCAGGGAAACTCTGCCCACAGCTCTGAATAATAATAGAAGTAACATTTAAGTAAGGTTGGGGATTAAGCTAAACCTCACTTAAGAGGCAGGGATGTTGGCATTTGGGAGCAGGAAACAGGCCTGGGAACGCAGTTAATACCTACCACAGAGCAAAGCGGATCACCGCCAGCTCCTGATCGAGCATCTTCTGCCCCGTCACACTTCCCCCTCTTGCCAACTACAGACACTTCAAGGGCACCAGGCCAAAAAGTGGGGACTGGAGGTCAGTTTTAGAAGCCACATTTTCAGAAGAACATTGACAAACCAAAAGCCAGCGAGATGCCTTCCAAAGCAGAACTGGGTCTATTTGAGATAGAAACCCACTGGTGGAGGTGGAGGGACTTCCACGGAAAGAAGAGAACCATTCTTATGTGTGAATTACCCACCACCAAAAGGCTGTTGCTGGAAGAAGTCTTTCCAGTTGGTGGTGGAAATACCTAGGACTTGGACTCTGAAACTGAAGTGGACTGTTCTCCCAGGTGTGAGTTCCCTTTGCTGAAGGCAAAGCAGGGGCTGCAGCTTCAGTGCCAGAGAAACTCTCAGACTCAGAAGGGACTTTAAAGGTTATTAGCTGATAATATGCAAATGGGGGTTTTAAAAACACAAAGAGAACATTCAGCCTGTTCATGTTTTAAAATAGCCTTTCCTTAAAAGAGAAGTCTAGGATTCCTAAGGAGGGCATGGAAAGGATTTTGCCTGCCTCTCACTGACCTACAGAGAGCTTTTTATAAACACCAGGCTTCCCTGGCATCCTTGGTCAAACCCCACCCACCTTCTTCCCAGCTCCAGAGGTCACTGTGTTTTTGTGGCAAAAGCTGCAGGTGGTGACTGTAATGCTGGATAAGTAAGAAAAGCTCCATTGTGTGAAAACTCAAATGTTTAGAGCACTTCGGGAGTGCAGAGTCAGGAATAAGTTTCAGAGCACAGACTGCTTAGGAAATGCAGCAGGTTGGCCCTGGGGTGGGGGTGGGGGGTTGCTGCCATGGTGCTGTTCCTTGGCAGTATCACCCAAGCTGGCAGGGTGAGGAGGAAGAGCACTGTGACTAAATACTCACCAACAAGCCTGGGGAAATGCTCAAATCAAAATCATAAGGTCCTCAAACCTTGATCTCCCATCACTACTTAGTATCAGAATATAACTCAAGGCCACCTAAACCACCACCCTCTTCAGGTTTTGTTCACTTGCTGAATTCTCCCAAATCATGACCACATCACACATGGTCAACAAAAAGTTGTACAAAGAATGGGGCAGGACATAGTAGCACACACTTGCAATCCCATAACTTAGAAGCTGAGACTATACTGGCCAGGGTTCAAGGCCAGCCGGCGCTACAAAGAAAGACCCTGTCTTCAAGGAGCGCGCACGTGCATGCGTTTTCTGTGCCTATGAGTGTGTGGGTATACATGGCCCTGACCATGCGTGTGGAAGCCAGAGGAGGAGATTGAGTATCTTCCTCTATCACTCCTCACCTTTTGCCTTGGAACAATCTCTCACTGAACCTGGAGCCTGCCATTTCAGCTAGGCTGGCTGGCCAGGGAACTCCTGGGATCCGCCTGTGCCCTGCCCCCACCCCATGCTAGGGTTACAGGTGTGTGCAGCCATGCCTGGTTTTTTTATGTGAGTCCTGGAGATTCAAACTTGGGTCTTCATGCTTGCATGGCAAGCTGCTGAGTCATTTCCCCAGTCCCAGAAATGGATTTTTATAGTAAATGGAGTAGCTTTTCTCTCAGTTTTAGACTCAATCATATAACTCCCCCACAACTAACTTATCTATTTCCTTGTATTCAACTCAAAATATCATTCTAAAATTCCTTTGTTTTCCTCAAATCAGGTTATGATAAGACCTGTCCACCTTAGTGAGAAGAGTTGTATACAAGATTATAGAAACTGCAATTTGAACTTCAAAGGGTGGGGATTTTTGAGTTTTGTCCAAACTTTATCCCCGATGTGATTAGTCACATCTCTACTCGACAAATATCTGAAAAGGATCCAGCAAACAAATTCACTGTATGAGCTTGACTAAGCCACTTCTCTCTCAAGACCATCTTTTCGAAACTCTAAAATGACAACACCAGGGAACTCAAGGCTTGTCATCAAGTTCTAAAGCGAAAGTGTGAGCTGGGTAAACTGGCCTGGGAATGGCTTTGATTAGAAAAAGCCTGCATATCCCCAGGTGTTTGCACAAAGAAGAAGCTAGGAGGCAGTGTGGGGCCACACGGAGAGCAGCATCTTTCCATATGACCTTGGAGAAGTCACTGTGAACCTCTCTCCTTCAGCCTCAACTTTTTCATCTGCAGAATAGGCATCAAGTCTAAACTACCTTGGCAGGATGAACCTAGACTACAAGATAACTCGTAGGGTGGGGAAGTACATAAACCCTTAACGGAGGGGGATCTGCTTTACTGTCAGCTCTCAACCTTACAGTTACGCAGTGGGAGATGCCAATTCCAGGACAAAGGATAATCAAGACCAGTTCACAAAATAACATTATGCAAAAATCCAAGGATCCTAACCCAGCAGTTGTCACTGTAAAGATGTAAATTTTGATATAATACAACTCACAAGGTTTTGGTCCCTTCTCAGGAAATTGAACAGAGGTTTGAAAGACAGAAGGAGAAAGATTTGGAAAACTGAGGAACCATAGATGACAAAAGACAAAGCGGCAGGGAGCTCCACAGTCCACTGCAGGTGTAGGGAAAGCAGAGGAATGCT